>NC_041383.1:25555454-25591843 GCF_002162155.2 Triticum dicoccoides
CCCAGCAGTCAGGGGCAAACGTTTTTTTTGCGAAATACGGTGGCCCGTCCGGTGGGTCACAGCAGTCAGGGGGGAAACGCTTTTTCTGCGAAATACTGGTGGCTCGTCCGGTAGGTCCCTGCTGTCAGGTGGAGGAATAATTATTTTGCGCGTAATAAGGAGACACTTCCTTGCGGCTGCCGTGGACCCAGCTGTCAGCCTCTCCACGTACAGTACTCTTCCGATGGAAGTCGGTCGTTGACCACATTGACCACGCCGCGCCGAGAGCACCACGGCGGTGGACGACGGCGAGGCCTAGGAAGTGGACGACGCGGAGCCGGGGAAGACGCGGCAGTGGATGCCCACGCTGAGAGGAGTACGAGGGTTCACTGGTTTGGCTGCGGTGTAAGGCTGCCGTCGCCGCAGAATAACAGGGGGAGTGGGTGAGTGGAGGGATGGCCTGGCCAGCAGTGGGAGTAGTATGGGGACGGTGAGGCCTCCGCGGCAGCACAGCCGGCCGCGGGAGGCAGGAGCATGCGGCACGACCGGCGCTGCTTTGGGCGCCTGGGGCAAGAAGACCAGAGGTTGAAGAAGCACTACGACCGTTGGATGGACATCGTTGACCACGCCGCACCGAGAGCACCAGGGCAGTGTATGACGGCGAGGCCTACGAAGTGAACGACACGGAGCAGGCGAAGACACGGAAGTGGCTGCCCATGCGGTGGAGAGTATGAGGGTTGACTGGTTCGGCTGCCGTCGCCGGAAAATAACAGGAGGTGTGGGTGAGTAGAGGGATAGACAGGCCAGGGATGCGAGTATGATGGGGCCGTGAGGCCTGCCCGGCAGCACTGCCGGCCACGGGAGGCGGGAGCAGGCTGTTCCGACGGCGCTGGTTTGGGCGGCTGGGGCAGGAAGATCAGAGACTGAAGAAGCACGATTGCCGTTAGATTGACATCTAACGGTCTGACGCTGGTAGAGTCGATTGTTGACTAAGTTTCTTTTTTAAGAAACCTTGTGTAGGCCCACAAGTCAGCCTCCAAATCTGTGGCAGACAACATAAAGCCCATTTGCTATTTTTTATAATTTGCAGCCCATTTGGTATTTTTTATAATTTGCAGCCCATTTGCTAATTCTTAAGTAATTTATTACAGCCCATTTTCCGCCCAGGACCACGGTCAAAAAGTTCAACCTTATTTTGCATATTTCGGTGGAGTCCAAACTGTTTGTAATCCCGAAATGATAAACATTTTTTAAGAACTTATTGATTTGCCAAAAAAATCGTTTTGTTTTTGTAAGCAAATAAGACGTGGGACAATTGAGTTGGTTTAAGGGAAAACCAGTGGTAAAAAAATCAGCGCTGGGTGGGAAAAACAAGAAAAATAAGGATGTAAATATGAAAAGGGAATTTTATGTGTTTTCAATATAATGATACGTGTATATGAACTAGTAAAACTATAGGTAGAGATTAGGAAACGGATGTAGGACATGCGTTTCAAGAGGAAAATAGAACTGGGCTGTGTGTTTGATTCAGTAAAAAAACTGCCTGCGGATGTTGTAAGACAAAATATAACTAATGCTGGCGGGCCAGAGGCCAGTAGATACCTGCTGGATCTTTGTGCCCCGTTATCGTCATGGGCTGGGCCTGTTAAAAATAAAACCAACCCTGGGCAGTCTACAGCCCAGTTGAAACTTGCTCGACCTAAAAAAACAATATACGTGCTCAATAAACGAGAGAATTCTGCAAGCACGGACTGATAACTGGGATGCAGCACGGATATTGTTTTTTTATCGTGATAATAAGTGCATGCACTTGTTTCGAAAAAACTGCAAAACTGGGAATTCGAACAGCGGGTGCTTATGCTACCCATCAAATAAAAATCAGGTGCCTGAGAATTCGTTTCGAAACAAATGATTCAGCTTTATATCCACGTCGACCCTCGGCATGATGGTTGGAAGCAAATGCAAGTTCATACCAAAAGATCATTAACAACAATACCAACTTGCGGACGACAACACAGTACAACTACCAATACCAAACTAACTTATAATCTTTTTACTCCTGGCCCTAGTGTTCGTCTGGTAGAAAATCTTGCAGAGGACCAGCCGAGGACCAGCTCCCGCTCCTTCTCTTGCTCCAGGTCCCCAAGGTGGTACTGGTGCATCACCCAGTTGGTCCTCTGCTGGTCGAAGTTCTTGTTGGTGTGCAGCACCAGAACCTTTTTTGCTGCCCGTCTGCCGGCCATTGACCATCACCGGCAAGGTATTGCCGGTCTTGTACCACATCGCGTGCATGCCGCACTCCAACTGTATCTTGCGACGCGTCCACGTGCCCCTTTTGAATGCCCTGGAATTGCGCTGGAAGAAATGCTTCCTTAGGCCACTCAGTGTGATACCTGCAGTATTGTGGAATACAGGTTTTAGTGTACCTAGTTGGCATTTTCATAATATCTTTGGCATGTTGCGGTCACTTGTTTCACTTTTTATTAACTATCAAATTGTAATTGCTTCAGCAAGTCTGCGTCTAAAAAGAAAAATAGAGCTATAAAGAAAGGAATATGTTTGTGCAAGTAGACGACCGATCTGTGTCTTACCTGGAAGTTTCTCAGGTTGGGTGTAGCATATGCCGTGTTCGCTGTCGATGGTTGGTATGAACAAATCGATGTGAGACTAAAATCTCACGCTGTCAGCACTCACTTTGGCCTCAAGGTGCTCGATCAGCTCCTGATCCGTGGGATCGAACTTGACGCCAGCCGGCAGCACCGGCCAATCCTTCTTTGACTTGCATCGGTAATTCCAGTTATATGGTACTCAATGTATGATCAATCGACTGTTTTAAGTGAATGATGAAAGATTTCGACAGATAAGTGGTACTCCAAATCTGAAGTCCAGAATACCCGAACACGCCACAGGGATTCTTGTGTCACCTCACGCGCAGCGTGTTGTCACGTCAATTCAATGTGTGGACATGATGAATAAATTGACCGACGTATACTAGTACTGCTACTGTACTACTTACTAGTCGTATTTAGTGTCACAATTTATACATAGGTTTAACTAACAAGTAATCACAACCTGAACTTCCCATATAAAGCGCCTGAACTTCCTGTGTACGAACCCGACCTTCGGGCTATCTTCGCAACCGTGGCTTCCTGCGCGAATTATTTCGGTCGGTAGTGTGGTCTGGGATGTGACTGTAATCCAGATACTCATACCTGCATCTAAATGCTCGTTTTGATTCGTAATTTTGCATTTTGGTGGATTCACTCTCGGGGCGGAGGAACTCGTGTCTGTTTATAAGTTTAATGCATTCACTGGATGTTCTGGAACCTCAAACATGATGGTAATTTGGTGTAAGTACGAGTTTCCTGGGCAATTTGTTGTTAATTTCAACGGATTTGATTTCGGGTTCTGTGTTCTTCCTCTGCGGGAGTGGTTTCCGCGGCTTCTGTCGATTTGTTGTTTTTCTGTGAATATAGAGGGCGGATTTGATTGCAGTAGTTAGATTGTATCGTTCATGCGCTGTTAATTTGATCATCCAGGCGAATACACCCCTGAAATCGGGCGATTGGATCTCGTGTCCGCCCTTGTTGGTTCCGGTTCTTCAATGAGACAGCTTGATGGCTTTGTCATTTTGATGTTAGGGCGTAGTAGGATATCCTTCGAGGTCGCGGACTGAGAAGGTGTAGTCACCCAAGTGATGAAATCTGAAAAGCAAATTCGATAATGCGTTTTTTCCAATGATTCTACTGTCTGTGTTACAGACTTGGACTTCTGTACCTTTTGTTCTTGAACTCCCCTCGTTTTAATGCATGTTTTTTGGGTGATGCTGCAATATGATCTGTTCGGTTGGTGTTGTTATAAAAAAATTGTACATTTTTTTGTTTTTCAGAGTACTCATATACGTAAATGTGGAGCTGGTCCATAGATACACAAATCATCCTTTTTATATTTATTCTGTCTTCGGGACTAGTTTTTTGGATCATCCACATTCTGTGGTAGTAATTGGACTTCTATGGTACTAGTGATTGAACTTCCTGATTTCCACATTGCAAGGTGGTGCAACATCGCGCTATATTTTTCCTTTTTTTGTTTTTTTTTGTAATTTTCAATTTTCTAATTTGGGTTTTAGTTTGTTCCGTGGCAACTATGGGATTATTCCCAAATATGCGTGCATACCTTACTTATTTTTTTGTAACATGTTTGCATACTTCAAACAGTGGTAGAACTTCAGTTTGTGTTTAACGTGAACTTACAAGATTTTTGCTTCTGTGTAATTTGTCGTTCTACATGTTCATTTGATGTTTTTTCAAAACGTCGAACTTCTGTGTTTTTACAACTTGAACTTACCTTTATTAAGAACATTTGATTAGTTAACTTACACCTTGTCCATTTTGTTTCTTCGACACTAAACATTATTATTCCTCAGGTGCTTCTTTCTTGGTTTTTTATGTCACAACAAAAAATTTCTTGAATGCAGGTTCATATTTTTGACATTGATATTCCAGGACAGATTACATTCCAGAAATAAAAAACGCTTAGTAGATTTCTTTCTGCAATTTGTTGTAACTAGTGTGTAAGTGTGGAGCTGGACCGCAGGCACTATCTTCAGTAGGATCTGGACTTCTTTTTTATTAATGGTTGAACTTCTGGTTTTGGAGAGGCTATCCGATTTAGTTGCTTCGCTTTGGCATTGATGAGGCACACCAGGATAATCTCCAGAGTTACACGCAGGACTTGAGCTAACCCCCTCCTCCATTGGCGTGCTTGGGAGTCTGCTGGTGGATACAAACAATCCGCGGGGGATTTCCGGCGTCACCCAATTAGGTGGAGGCGCAAACTTGTGCGGATAGGGCTGTGACCCAGCATCTTGGAAGTCCCCATGTGCTTCGGGTGTCATCCATTTTTGGTCTGGAGCAGGTTGGCAATGTTGTTTGGTGCGTTTGAGGGGTGACCCATTGAGGCGGTGGTGCAACACGTACGGGCTTGGGATTGAGTACTTGCTGCTGGGAACTTCTGAGCTTTTTCATGTGTCTCTCGTCTTCCTGTCATAAAAGAAAAAAATGTTTATTAGCACACAAGTTACATCTGCCTATACCTTTCTAACTGAACTTAGCATTATTCACAGCCTGAACTTCACATGGCTTTTTCACATGTGAAGTTCAGGCAGATTTACAAATTATTTTGTAGCCTGGACTGATGCTAGCTACACGCCACCTGAACTTCACATGGATGTGAGCAGGAAGATTTACTACTATCTTTGGCAGCCTGGACTGATGCTCACAGACTACCTGAACTTCACATGGATGTGAGCAGGCAGATTTTGAAAAAAGCCTTTGTAGCTTGGACTGATGCTCACAGACTACCTGAACTTCACATGCACGTGAGCAGGCAGATTTACTACTATTTGGCAGCCTGGACTGATGCTCACAGACTACCTAAACTTCACATGCATGTGAGCTTGCAAATTTACTACTATTTGGCAGCCTGGACTGATGCTCACAGACTACCTGAACTTCACATGCATGTGAGCAGGCAGATTTACTACTATTTGGCAGCCTGGACTGATGCTCACAGACTACCTGAACTTCACATGCATGTGAGCAGGCAGATTTAAAAAAAGCTTTTGTAGCCTGGACTGATGCTACACACCACCTGAACTTCACATGGCAGTAAGAAAATAACAAGCAGAGGGAAGAAGTTCAACCCCATATATATAGGTAAATTGTTTGGGGCACCTAGGTGCCTGGGCACCTAGCATTAGTAGCTCGCATGTCAACCAATTTGCATTTATTGATTGGAAAAGAATTAAAACACACATTAATTGGTAGAGAGAGAGAATAACAGAATAAAAATGAAAGAAATATACATATATGTACGCACAATGTGACTCGCCGGCTTGTAGACCTTGTACGCACAGATGAATACACATATACATTAAAATTGTACCTTCATGAGGTATCTATGACTTATTATTTGTATCAATAAATTGTGCACTGACTACAAAGAGTAGAGATATACCCATGATATATATACTTACTAAGGAATTATGTACATACGCGGGCATGTATATATATCCAATGATTTATTCTACGTCTTGCTAATAAAGAAATTATATGCATAGTGGATATGTATATACCTACTAACTAAATTATAGGTCTTGCTAATAAAGAACTTATATGCATAGTGGATATGTATATACCCAAACAATTTACCTATATAGTAGAGCCCATGATATATATACATAGTGGATATGTATATACCTACTAACTAAATTATGTACATACGCGGGTATGCATATACGTACTAATGAAATTAAATACATACGCAGGTATGCATATACATACTAATTAAATTATATACATACGCGGGTATGCATATACCTACTAATTAAATTATATACATACGCGGGTATGCATATACCTACTAATTAAATTATATACATACGCAGGTATCCATATACATATTAATTAAATTATATACATACGCGGGCATGCATATACCTACTAACAAAATTATGTACATACATAGGTATGCATATGCCTACTAACAAAATTACATGTATGGGTATATGTATTCCCAATTATGTTGTGACTGTATGTATACCCAATTATGTTGTGGGTATATGTATAACTAACTAAAATTACGTAACGTACACGTGTATGTACATACAAAGTGATTTAGCCTACGAATAAATAAGTGCTATATAAGGAGGTAATAAATATTGATTTTTAATCTATATGGTATTTTAATTTCCTTCCTTTTCTATGACGTGACATGCATGCATGGAATGATTAAAGAATTAAAGCCTGCCAAATTAAGCCATTTTCACTAGTTTCCAAATCAGTCGCTAAACACGATCCAACGACAGATAGGCAAGGTGCCTGGGCACCTAGGTGTCCCAAACTATCGTCCAAATCAGTCGCTAAACACGATCCAACGTCCAAACTATATATATAAGCATCTCCATCATCATTAACAGTACATCCTAAACAGGGGAGTTAGGATGCACTTGATCCCAGGAAGGTATCTATTCTTCAAACCAGAGGAGTGCTTCAAACTAACAATAATACATAATATCCAACAAAAGAGGGTCGTGCTACAGCAACAGAATACATGGCTCAGTCTAGATATCAGCACGAATCAAGTTGTGCATATTTGTTGTTGGCATGAACCACATCGCCGCATGTCGGGTTTGCAAAAGCCATCCATCGCATGGAAGCTTGATGCCTTTCACACACTGAAGATTATCTGGCAACAAGTTGTGTCGACGAATCTCTGGACATGGTGATTCATGAAACCCATGGTATGATGTGTAAACACAGCGCCCCCCCCCCTCACGAATGGAAGTTGCATAGCACAGTAATCATCGTCGGTGATATGATCGATGATTGGTTGGATGATCGGATAATTAAGCCCGAGGAACAAGGAGTGGTTGCCGAGGCTGTAAACCCGCCTCCAGTTGGATACGCATGGCCCAACAGAGCTGGGATCTTTCTCGAACACGAAGCAGCCATAGCCATCGATGTCACGAACGTCCCACGCATTGTATTGCACGTGGTTTGATGTAATGGTCTGGTCAATTTGGTACGTGCTAATGAGCATCAAATGATCGCCGTCAGCTGAACGAGCGATAAACCAGCACCCATCGGCTGATATGATTCCAGGTCCTGGAATCATGAAGGCCAGCGCATTTGCGTCTGCTGCAACAATTCAAATTGGAGACCAAAAGGACAAAAATAAACAATCATGTTCAGAGTATGTGTGGAATTAAGATTGTTATAACAGTGACACATATCATAGATAGAGAATTGCAATGCCATGGTCATAATCATACCCCAAGTTAAAAAAAATAAGCCAATGGCTTTCATATTCTAGCAACATGTCATGGTTCAAACATCATGTAACAATGAGAGGAAAACATCTATGACAGCGCCTACTCATATTCTACCATAGCACTTACTACTACTATTCTCATATCAACTCTAAGCAATAACATGCACTGTTATAAAAATCTTGTAAACGAGAGTAACATATAGCAATCATGATGTTATGCTCATAATATGTATTCTAACAATCATTAGATGCCAATTTTTCTCATATCAACTCTAACAATAACATGTGTGGTCATAAAAATCTAAGAAATGAGAGGAACATATAACAATGATGTGGTTATAGACATGCTATGCATTCTAAATTTGTAACAAATGAATAGGCAGTCGTATTCATAAGGTAAAGATGAGATGAGATAGAACAATTACACGACGATAGATTCCACCAGTATAGGCACCCAATCTGTGCGTCGACCGCGTAAATGATGCCATCGTGCACTATAGCATCAGACAGAAATGTTGCCTCAACAGGATTGATGATGAGCCATAACCATGTATGGCGACCGTGTTGGAAATATGCCCTAGAGGCAATAATAAAATGGTTATTATTATATTTCTTTGTTCATGATAATAGTCTATTATTCATGCTATAATTGTGTTAACCAGAAATCGTAATACAGTGTGAATACATAGACCACAACGTGTCCCTAGTGAGCCCCTAGTTGACTAGCTCGTTGATTAACAGATAGTCATGGTTTCCTGACTATGGACATTGGATGTCATTGATAACGGGATCACATCATTGGGAGAATGATGTGATGGACAAGACCCAATCCTAAGCATAGCTCAAAAGATCGTGTAGTTCGTTTAGCTAGAGCTTTTCCAAATGTCAAGTATCATTTCCTTAGACCATGAGATTGTGCAACTCCCGGCTACCGTAGGAGTGCTTTGGGTGTGCCAAACATCACAACGTAACTGGGTGACTATAAAGGTGCACTACGGGTATCTCCGAAAGTGTCTGTTGGGTTGGCACGAATCGAGACCGGGATTTGTCACTCCGTATGACGGAGAGGTATCTCCGGGCCCACTCGGTAATGCATCATCATAATGAGCTCAATGTGACCAAGTGTTTGGTCACGGGATCATGCATTGCGGTACGAGTAAAGTGACTTGCCCGTAACGAGATTAAACGAGGTATTGGGATACCGACGATCGAATCTCGGGCAAGTAACGTACCGATTGACAAAGGGAATTGTATACGGGGTTGCTTGAATCCTCGACATCGTGGTTCATCCGATGAGATCATCGAGGAGCATGTGGGAGCCAACATGGGTATCCAGATCCCGCTGTTGGTTATTGACCGGAGAGGCGTCTCGGTCATGTCTGCATGTCTCCCGAACCTGTAGGGTCTACACACTTAAGGTTCGGTGATGCTAGGGTTGTAAAGATATGAGTATGCAGTAAACCTAAAGTTGTTCGGAGTCCCGGATGAGATCCCGGACATCACAATGTGACACCCGAAATATTTTAACCTTGTTTTGTTAATAAAAAAAATCTAGCCAGGAAAATTTAACTTTCCTTTTTCTTGATTTTCTTGATTTCAGAACCATTCTTTTCTTGGTTATCTTGGAGTTGTTCCCTAAGATGAAAACCTTTCACTTATGATATTGGACTTGTTTACCCTCTCAAGAAAATCTTTTCTTTTATCAGAAGAATTAATTATATAATATTCTTCCTGATCTTTATTTTCTTGAAAAATAGTATTCCATGATTTTATGGTCCTGTTTGAACTGCAACCCTTTTATAGATTCATTCAAAAATCCTACCAAAATTTGGAGATGACATATGGAGTATTTGAATCACTTTTGTACAAAAATATCTTCTGTCATTTGAATATTTTGTGCTCTACACTAAATTTTAAAATCTGGTCCAGTGAGCAGTTTTACACTGCAACCCATTTAAATATTTCTTTCTAGCTTCCACCAAAATTTTGGGATGTCAGTAATAACATGAAATTCAACTTTTTGCAAAAACCTAGTGGTGTTCCTTGGGAAAAATTGAGTGAAACTACCTCTTTTCTATTCTGGTCCAACATGATGGTTTGTACAGCATCCATATTTTTTCTTGCTCTTTGGCCCTTGATTCTTTCCCCTACTTGTAGTTCTCCCTGCTAAACCCCTAAGTCCAGTTGCATGCACCCATTGGATCATTTTTTGATCAAGAAGTGATGCCATTTGTCTCCTGTCCAGAATTGAGTTTTTGCAAAACTTGCACGAACTAGTTTCTGTATTTGGCCACCTAACCTCACCACCCTTTTATTCACCTAATGAGACCATCATCTGGAGTTTTTGACCCCTCCAAGACCTGCCTAGATACCTCTGGCATTTTGTCAAACACCCTATGGGCATGAACAGATTTGGCATGATTGTAAGTTTGTGTTGTGAACTTTCCCATCTGTCCAAACCAAGTTGTCAAGTAGCCTGCTAACGGTCTCTAGCCCAGGCCTGTGGATTTGCATTAGCTCTCTAGCAGTTTTTGCCATCCTGGCATTTCGTCGAGCAGTCGCCGTGCACGCCCGGAGCGCGAGCAGAGCACGCGTTTTGCACGTGCTCACGCTCGAGCCAGCGCGCCCCTGGATAAGCTTCCCCGAGCTCATCCTGATCCTTTCCCTCTCGCCGCGTCACGCCAAAGGCCCCGACCGCCACCTCGCCCCCTGCAGCATTGCCGGCAAGCTCTTGGCGGCACGCCCGCGGCCGCATCCGCCATCGCCCTGGGCAGCACCGCCAAACCACCACAGCGCGCCAGCTCGCCTCCTTCGACAGTGGAGTGGTCGTCGTTAGCCCCTGGAGCTAGCCAGCCACCGCCACGTCGCCCTGCAGCACAGGGAGGCGGTTCACCACCGTTCTTATCTCCGGCCACCTCGGACCGACCTAACCACGCTATAAAGGAAGCCCCGAGCTCCTCCGAGCCCTCGGGAAACCCCACACCGTCCTTCTCGTGCCCCCTGAGTCGTCAATCGAAGCGAGGAGGTCATCTTCAACCTCTTCGGTCAACTAGGCCGCCGCCTCGTCCCGGTCAGTTCCGACGCACCAAGACCTCCCCTGCCCTCCCAAACGCCACCATACGACTCCACTTGAACCCGCGGAGCTGCCTAGCCTCTCAGACACAGCTAGGAACCACCATGGCCGGAATCCCCAAATCCATCGAAGCCTCCCCTCCTCCGCGGAGCTCGCCGCTGGCGACTCCCTCCACCCCGGCGACCCTACGACCACCGGGAGGACTGCCTAGGAGTGGCGGATCCATCCCTGCACTCGGATGCCCGCGAAGAACCGCCGTTCGCCGGCGACGATCGCCGGACATCCCGCCTCTGCTCGGGCAGAGAAGAGGAGGGAGTGGGGACTGGTCAAACCTGACCAGTGGGCCCTCTGGACCCACTGTCAGAGACCCAGCCCTGCCTCCATGTGTTTAAGTGGAAGCGCAAAACCCTGAGTACGTCTCCCCTTTTCGAAGACGTATTCTGCCCGAAACGTTTTCTTTTCTGTTTTATTTTCTAAAAACAGATTTTTGACTAAACTTTGACTGGCTGTAACTTTTTAAATAAACTCCAAATAAGTTGATTATTTTTCCTACCTCCCTCAAATTTGATCTAGTTTATTTTAATATTTATTTGAAAAATTTCCAAAACAACTTTTTGTGCCGTTTTGAGTTTGTGCGTTAATTGAAATTTATTTTAAATAGGACTTTTGGAGAAGAAGAAAACTTTCAAAAGTTTTGGAGTGCACCTTGCCTCTCCACACCTTGAAGGCAAGCATTCTGAACCTCGACATAATATATGTTGGTGTGTTAGTAGACACGTTTATAACACCACCTTACTTTCGGAAAACTTGTTATTTCATGTGACATGATCATTTGCATGGATGCATATCAGTGTTTTACTTGCTGTTGGAAAGGAATATACTTGTGATAGTAATCATCCTCATGTACCTTGAATGCATGCCGGAAAGGAATCCGGAAAAGCATCTGCCTTGGGTAGGCGTGAGCTTGTCACCGGTCTCCGTTGGGACGGTTATGTCCGGTAGGGCATGGTCAGGTGTAATGAGTGTTGATTTTGTTGATATATATTCATGATACAGGTTATACAGGGAATTCATAAATCTCCTGAATCGACCGTAGGTCAAGTACTGTTCTAGCAACTCCCATACTTGCCTTGTACATCCACTTGTCCCTGCCGCAGGTAGGGTACGGTTCAGTAAGTCGTCAACCCCTTTCAGGCACACACCGTACAGAGAGGCCACGATGGAAGATACCGGTTGTAACCGGTAGGCATGCCATCTGGTTCAGGGGCATGGGTGTTTCCGGTTGAGACCGAGAGGGGAGGCCACCCCTTAGAGCGCGCGATATAAATTTGATCCCATGCTACGCGAGGTTGTAGCCTCCCCACTTAGAGTTTTGCTTAACAAGTGTCGTGGGTGATTCCTGACACCGGTAAGTTAAGCTGGTGTGTGCAAGTTAGGTGTGTTTTCAATTAAAAGACCGTAGACGAAATTAGTCCCGATGGACTAAAGAAATTCGTTGCTCGTGGATAAGAAGTACATCCTCTGCAGAGTTTAAACCTATTCGTATAGCCGTGTCCGTGGTTTAGTATTATAGTCTGGGATGGGTCAGAGTTGGTCCTAGTATCGGTCCGCGGAGGAGACGCGGTTAAAATGAGCCCGGGTACCGACGAGTGACTTGTGAGGACCATGATTATCATTTTCTGTTATAGACTAATCCCATGATCATTATTTCTGCTATGGACTAACCGTTGCATCACTTAAATTTAACAACTATCTCTGGGATGGTTCTACCTCCGGGATAATCATTGTTTCATTTTATTTTTATAAGCCCTTTATGTGGTGTCGCTGAGACGCCCGACTGTGGCATTTTATTTTTATAAGCCCTTTATGTGGTGTCGCTGAGACGCCCGACTGTGGCATTTTATTTTTATAAGCCCTTTATGTGGTGTCGCTGAGACGCCCGACTGTGGCATTTTATTTTTATAAGCCCTTTATGTGGTGTCGCTGAGACGCCCGACTGTGGCATTTTATTTTTATGAGCCCTTTATGTGGTGTCGCTGAGACGCCCGACTGTGGCATTTTATTTTTATAAGCCCTTTATGTGGTGTCGCTGAGAGCCCGACTATGGCATTTTTTTAGCCCTTTAGGTGGTGTCGCTGAGACGCCCGACTGAGGCATTTCTTTTGCTTACCAACCTTTCGAGGTGTCACATCAGACGCCCGATCGGTGCATTGTATTTATTTATTTATGTCATTGCATATTCATAAATAACCTACTTGCATGCATCAGAGTTTTTATTAACTTTTGTGACTGGCGTCATGACCATTGATATTTGTTTTAGCATATCATTGTTATGTTATGCCCGTGTTCCTAATGTTTGCGAGTACATTCAAAGTACTCACTGGCTTGTCCCTGGCTATTGTCTTGGCCAGATTTCTTGCACGGAGAGGAGCGATGCGACGACGGCCCCGGAACCTAAGCAACGGTGATAGCAGCCTCGTGAAGATAGGAGTTAACCTGGTCAGCTGTTCCCGTGGGAAATGGAGTTCCACAGACACTGATGATCCACAAACCGCTTCCGCCATCACACTCTAGAATCCATCTGATGTACTCACAGGCCAGAATGGTCTTGTGCTACATAGTTTGTATGTTTGCTTGGAATTTTTGTATCAAGTTGAGGCCTCATCAGCTAACAGTAATCCTGGGGCTGGTGAGCACGACGACCATTTTCTGGAAATTTATACCCGGAAAACCGGTCGCCACAGACTTGGTATCAGAGCCAGGCTGACCATTGGCTAATCCTATCTTAGCCAGGTCAAAAAAAATCTTAGGCAAACCAACCCACCAAGCCATAACCGAACCCCAGCCAAGCTTCTCACGCAAGATAGCCACACAGTGACCCCGACACTTTTGGCAGTCGGTGCCCAACCTATCAACCTAGCCCGTCGATTTCGCACTAGTAACCAGCACCCAAGGTGTCCCATTCGCAAGCGTGCGAAGGAAGACTCTGCCCCCTTTTTTTCCTAGAAAAAGGGCACGCTAGCCCCAAACCAGCACAGCACAGCCGCTACCCCAAACCAAGCCACAATGCCTGGTCCCGTCGTGCACACTGAGACCACAGCAACCAACCTTGGAGGCTTTGTGACCATACTCGCAAACCTCACCCGCCGTGCCTATGCGTTAGAAGAGCCCCCAGAATATGTTGTGTACCAAGGACCCATGAGCGGTGAGAGCCGTCAATTCTGGGCCACTGTACACATCTACGGTAGGGGTCTAGCACCCGAACGCCCCTACAGGTTCACCAGAAGAACAACTTCCTTTGAGCCACAAGCCATCCAACTAGCTGCTCGAGAGGCTATAGTTCATCTCAGGCACTTGTTGCCCAGAGTTAACTGTCGCTCGTTCCACTACTACCCCAGACGTGAAGGGTATGGTAGGCCACCCCAAGTTGCCAACGGAGATCACAAGACGGATCCTGCATTGCTGCACCTAGTGCGCTATGTAGGTGCACTGGAGGAACTGTTCAATCAGATCGCCATCGATCTGATCGCAGCTCGTGGAGAGCTGGTTCGTCGAGCCCCGGCGAGAGAAGAAAATGAGCCCGACGCCGACAACCCAGTCGTGCTATTCGGACACCTGATCGAAACCCTGAGGTCAGCCCCATCCGTCAACCAAGGTGCTTTGATGACCCTAGAAGTACTTCGTCGTCTTTTGGGAGCACACTCCAATGGGATTGTGGCCAACAATCCCCGCGATGGTCATCATCGCTACCCCGAGCCTGCAGCCCCTCAACCCTCTCCAGCTAATTCCGACGGTGAGACCCATGGAGGGACCTCGACATCCACAAGGCACGCCCGTTTGGATGTAAACGAGGTAGACTAAGTCACCCAAGTAGTACCGAGTCCCAGTGTATCCTCGCGTTGTAATCAAGTGACCTTGTAAATAAACGCAGCCTGTCGCCATGCCTCTATTTTAAATAGTAGCCTTGCATGGATATATTGACATGCAGTGTGATTTTTCTACCCCAGGCACAGCTACCAAAACTAACCCCGACAATCCCCACAGTGATACGTCACTTTAGTGAGATGTGTGTATCTGTGGCTTGACCCTGAGCCGAGCCGGCTGATTCTTTACCTTTCACCAAGGTAGAATGACCCAGCTCTAATGCTATATAAAGGCCACCGCGTGACCTTGCCAAGCACCCTCGCCTTGTGCACCCTCCTCACAACCCTTTCTTGCCATGCTGAGCCCTAGTATCTACCTGAGAACTCCAGATGCAACCCCAGGTAGTTTTGTCAAGATATTGTGGGATTTTACCTGCAGTACCATGGGCGCTACCCAACCACCCCAGTACGAGCTGTTCAAATCTAGGATCACCCCTTCCACCTCAAGATATTGGGCAGCAGTACACATCCCTCCCGTAAACCCAAACCAAGACCCAACGGAGGTCTCCTTCGTGGGGAAATCTATGTCGACCCCACATATGGCCGTAGAAGCTGCTGCATACGAAGCACTTGCTCGCCTTCGATTCGCGGTACCCTATGCCAGCGAACGAGGGTATTATTATTTTCCGAGCCATGCAGCACCCGGAGGAGTAACATCTTTTCCCGGTGGACGAATTGAGAGAGACCCAATCCTGGCCAACCTTGTCCAGTACGTCGCAGAACAAGGAGAGGGTTTTGACTACAGTGCCCTCTCCCTCTCCCTCTCCCTCTCCCTCTCCCTCGCCCTCGCCCTCGCGGTGGACGTGCAACAGTTCAATTGGTATCAGATTGCCAAAAGCATATTGTACTGTAGTATCATCATTGTTGGACCTTCCGAAGAGGCGAAGAGCCAAGTGCAAGGTTCACACGAGTACGAACTGTTGAACATCCCGAAAAGGCAAAGAGCCAAGCGCAAGGTTTTATAGGAGTTGTCGTCCTAGTAGGAGTGTACTACAACTATAGCGAACGATGCTACTGTATGATGCCGCCATGTCACGTATATCCAAAGCTGTGCCACCTTTTTTTTTTCTCAAAGAGCGTGTTGGAGCCCATGCAACAACCACACAAGTTGCACGTACACATAACACATTTACTAGTAATAAATTCTAAAGGACAAATGCCAGTATGCCACACAAGTTCATCTCCAATTCATGTGATAAATTTGTGCATGACTAGTCTACATATATTCACAGCGCTACCGTTCACAATTACCGTACTCCACTTACACGTTATAGATGGGCTACATGTCCTCCTCCAGGTTCCAGTCCCAGGTGTTCTTCATGGATGGCACGATCCATAGCGGTGGGAAACGGGAATCATTGTCGCAGCTTTCTAGTCCGGTTCCACACGATGGAGACTCATCCAAGCTGAAGCGGCATAAATCAGGGATAGCGTGTCCCAGCATGTCGTTCATCCGGTGGTGCGCACTAAAGACACAACCATGCTTCATGAACGGCAGGCCTTCCGTGTCGTGCACAGAAGGTGGCATCCGCTTCACAATGGGGTAGCTGTCCCCGATGAAAAGCGAGTACACTCCAAGAGTGTTCCTTGGCACCCACGTAGCATCACAGGGGTCGAACTCGGCGCCGTTCATCTGGTACACTCGGCATCCTAGATCTAGACACGTGGTGACGTACATAGTCAAGGTCCATGCATAATAATGTTGTGCTCAAATATGGCGGTCAGTAATACTGCGCAGCAAATAGTACTACTCCGGTATAGAGGAAGTAAAATAACCGGTTTATTATATATAGCCACTCTTGGCTACTTGGATGAGATAGTAAGACATGGAAAAACAAAAATGGTGGCAGCTAGTGGGTTCAAGTCTTCAAGGGCCTAGATAGCTATACACGTCCTCCAAGGTAAAAAGTACTCCTACTAGTACTACTAAGTATACTACTAGTACAATAATGAAAGAGAAGGCGAGAGGGTTAAAAAATGGAATACCTGGGTAGATGGTGACGGTCCGATCGTGGTAGATTGTGTGACCATGTTGCACATCAGTGGTACCATGGGTAACGACTGCTAAGATAGTTGATCCCAATATGCCAAAGTCAGCTACAAGGTTCCAGGTTAGACCGAATCACGGATGCAAATTCACATCCAGGATCGGCGATCTTATTTTGATCGGGGATGACTGGTCCCTGCAAAATAATGGAGTACCGTTAGGGATGCAAATGATGGTTTGTGCATTCCGTTTGTAATCTCCCGTACCGTAGGATGGCAACCAGATGAAACAAGTCCCTGGCTTGTCACCGCGAAGATGCGGCCTAGATGGCGCACGGCGTCTTCGAACGTGTAGGGGTACAAATCTGCCGCCGCCAACATGCGCCAGCCTCTGCCGTTACTGCCTCTTGCATTGATGGCAATCCTTATGTCGAACACCGCGATGAGACAGTAATCGTCATAGCCGCGTCGCTTTGTCGATGGGTCCGCAATTGCTATCTTCTTCAATCTCATGTAGGAATCATCATACGTATTCAAGCCCAGCCAGTCCGGAAGGCCGATCCCAATGGTGGAGAAGGGGTCTACCGGAACGGCCGCACTGCTGTGGATGTTGTGCAAAATGATGGTGGTATCCAGCCGGAGGTATGCAAGCCAATCTTCGTTGGCACCGACCCAGACCTATATATAAGACGGTGGGCAGCGGAGAAATTACGGGATGGAAATGGAATAACTAAGTACTACATGATCAAACTCCATTACTGACCTGCTCATCGGACAAAATCCGACTACCTCTCAGCGTCGGCAACTCTAGCGGAGTCAACGTGCAACCATGGCCAGGGAGCGGTGGATTGTTCGAAGGATTGTCCCATAGAAGAACCTTCTCCTCCGGGACGCATGGAAGACCAACAAGCATGGCCTTCTCCCAAGCCTGTTTAAGCAGTGTCTTGAAAAAGTTGGTGCAGGAAGCACCGAGTCTTGCGGCGGTGAGGACGTCGGAGCGGTGTGCGATTTCTCCCTGAGGATCGTCGTCCAAGGTCTCCCAACCCCGACGAGGAGGAGAACCGCCTGGCGAATCCATGGGAGCAGCGACGAACTGCCTTCTCTTCGGGGGAAGGGGAACTGGCGAGGAGGAGATAAGAGAGTAGTAACCACAGGGCCTCGTCCCTTCCAACTGTAGATCGTTCCTCAGTGAAGGGGTGAGGCTATTATTTACTACTAAGTACTAGCATTATGGAACGTTATGGGATTGCATTATACTGTAAATAATAGCACTAGTAAGAAATTTTTGGCACTAGGTAGTAGTTTTTGGCGTGGATTAAGAAATTTTGGGTATGTTTTTGCCATTTTTTGTACATGCCAACTAGTGTCAAAAAACGTCTTACATTATGTGACGGAGGAGTATGTACTCGTACTGTAGCAGTACTAGTACTACTTTTCTCAAGTAGTAGTGCGATGTACTATACTTCTAGTCTAGTCTAGTATAGTGCACCAGTTTTGAACTCTTCAATCTCAGGGCCAAGGAGCTACAGTTGGAAGTGGAGGGTACTACTGTTCTCTAGAACCATCGCTGTACTATCAATGCAGGGGAAGTACACCTGCATAGTGGCCTAGTGGGTACTCTCGGTGCTCTATTCAGCCGCTCCACTCACGTAGCTGGCCTACTCAGCCGCTCCTCTCACGCACACACTAGCAGCCTGTTTATCAGCGACGGTTACTGCGGGGGCAGAACATTTGAGTTATTTGATACATCGAGACTAGGCTTTTCGCTTCCATTTGTGGAGGTGTTCGAACTTTGTTAGTAGTTCCTTCTTTATGAATGAGATGAAGCAAAGCTTTTGCCTCCGTTTTAAAAAAAACACGTCAAGAGGAATTTCTTTTATAGTAGAGCCGATAATGGAGTGAAGTCCATGCGTGCAATGCCACAAGCTACAAAGTAGTAGTAGAGCACTTTACATACAGAGCCATATTGCACAGTTCCCAATGCCCCGCCAGGCTTTTCCGGCTCCTCGGGCTTAATTGGGAGGTGCTAGTTTAAATATGCTACTAGCTGATGAGGAAGCTGCAAGCGAGGTGCGGCTAGGGCGAGCACGCGAGCAACGGGATGCTGAGAAGGAAAACCCGTTCACGTGGCTAGGCTGTCCAGTGCACCCAGATTGTGGGGCCGCACGTCCGTTTGACTTCAAAACTCAAACTACCCGTGTAAAATATTGGCTCGCAGCAAAGTGTAGTAGTACTATTTTTTTTAAAAAGGCCGCCGTGCGTTCGGCCGGGATCGAATCCACAATACGAGGTATACACTCCAGCGATCACTAGTAGTACTCGTTGGAGTACAACGCAACCTAGAATCGCCTTTTGTCGCTAGTAGTACGTACATTGTTCCTTACAAGAAACCCCTAATAATGAAAGAAACCACTAAAATGCCAAGAAACTACTACCACTTGCATACGTGACAGACTTAAGATAAGACTACCTTATCAACCATTGTACATGCTCTTACCAACAAAAATCCTCGAGTGACCTCCTACCTCCGGCCCATCCACCTAGTCATCCTCGGCCATGGGACGCAGCTACCGCCGCCGACAGAAGGCGGGGTCAAAACCGCCGGCGGTGCGGAGCCCATGTTGCGGCAGCCCGGATGCCAGCTCCGTCTGGCGCTCGCGGCCGCTAGCTAGCCAAGATAGCTCCGTCCAGCTGCTTGTCTGCAAGGTTTGCTAGCTAGATTGGCACGGCAGCGCGACGGCTTGCTCGTGCGCGCCGCGCTAAGGCCAGCCATCTGGCTCGAGCGAAGGCCAGCGCGGCGGCTTGCTCGCTCGTGGGTCACGCTCGGGCTAGCCTGCCAAGCTGTGCGGAGGCCAGCGCGGCGTCCGGCCCATCCGTCGGAGCGGCGGCCAACTCGCTCATCACCGGCGCCACCGATGAACACGCATCAGTACTGTTTGAAGTAATGTTCAGGAAAAATAATGAGTTGAGGGGAATAACAGGATAGAAGGTCAGATGTGGGTCACTCGTGTCAATGGTCAAACAAAATGTGTTGGTTTTAAGCTGCCTCATCAGCACGGACGTGTGGGCCAACCCAGTCATAAATGGGTTTAAACGAACCTAATCGGTAGGAGTACTAGGTAGTAGTTTTTGGCGTGGATTAAGAAATTTTGGGTACGTTTTTGCTATTTTTTGTGCAATAGATTCTTCCTAGGGTTGGTTGAAAGTCGTAGTTTTTTGTTAAATACTCTACATATTGTAAGTAGGAGTGAAAGTTAAGCTTTGGAAGCCAATAAGCAAGGCTAGTTACATAGTGCAAATGCGTACATGATTGAGAGTAAATATCAACCATGAGTGACTAATATCTTGATGGAAAACTCGAAACTATGGAATACTAGGAAAAAATGCATGGTTGGAAATACTAGCAATGTTCATGTCCGTCGCAACGAATCATAATTAGAATAATACTTATTCTCAAACTTGGTACAAAACAGCCTAATTTTGATATACATATGTCACTAGAGATATATTATGTTTCAGTTAGAATATATTCCTTGGGTTGTTTTGGTGAGGTCAGGGAGGGATGTGGTTGGTTTTAAGATACTAATTATGGGTTTTTCTGCAAATTGGTAGACAAGTGGGATGTTGGTGAGAAAAGGCAACAACTTACCTCACAATCGTTAGATGTAGATCTAATGGTCAGAAACGACGGATGGCAGACACACCAGCATCACCAACTTAGTCTTGTGTAGGAGTACTAGCAAGATCCGTGCATTGCACGGAACATCAAGATGCATTTTTTTATAAAACACTTGTTGTGATTGACCCTTGCGGGGGTAATCCCATGTGTTAAAACTAATGATATCTCGAGAAATATGAGATAAGGTGAAGAGGAGTGGGGTGTGGTGGTGGTTGGTGGTCGGACTGAGCGGAGGCATGGGGATTGATAACGCCAGCAGCGGCCACCAGGCCAGTTTGTTCAAGAGGCTTCCTTTCTTAATTGCTCAACAATGAGGTTTGTTGGAGATAAGGATGAACGAGGGAAGGCCTTGTCTGCAAATGTGGAGAGGGGTGCGGGTATCTTTTAGTTTAATTTCCATCCGTCAGATATAGATCGGACGGTCTATATTGCAAAATGGCACACGTACCATCATCACCAACTCGGTTTTTTATAAGAGAAGAAATATAAGTATGGAGATACAACCGTATTATCGATACTTTCTTCCGTAAACTAGCATCTACATTCTATTCAACGCCTTGGCATGTGGGGGCTTAGCACAATGACTTCTCGACTGTGTAAAACAAAGATTTTCCCGTCGCCGACAAGGAGGGGGTGACGACGGCGCGCTTTTTGGCTTGCTCTAGTCCTAGTAGTCATACTAGGTGGTCTAAGCACGTGTAGATTTATTCTTTTTCACGTCTCGTGTTCGCCGTACTGCCACGACTGTTGATGAATAGATGGTAAGTTATTCACGGGGAAACCCTTGTTGAGCGTGTTTGCGAGAGAGAGAGAGTGACAGTGTGTGTGGGTGATATGTTAGAGACTGAGGTAATGATAACAGATTCTTTGTGTCTATGTGTGTGGAGGATAGAGAGAGACATGTACATGGGGCTTTGTGTTGTGTAACATGGAGACACATATACATAATTAGAGAGTGAGTGTGTGAGATACACATGCGGACATGGGGAGAGATGAGGATCCAGATAAATGGGTGTTTGTGCGTGTCTGTGTGTGTTTGTGCACGCGTTTGTGTGTGACAGGGAGAGAGTGTATGTGGAGTAGAGAGACCACTGATGATGTAAACCTAGTATAAGGGAAGTGGGAATGGTGTGACATGTGTAGTAGCGAGATAGCACGGGTGCGGGCGGGGGAGTAGACTATTTGGAAGATACATCGAGTGTGTGTGTTGGAGAGGGGTGTGAGAGCGAGAGAAAGAGAGAGCTAGCGATGGAGAGAGAGAGAGAGAGAGAGAGAGAGGAAGAGAGGGGGCGAGAGGGGTCGCTTGTGTCCATAAATGGCGTATAGATAGGGAGACAATGTTGATGTTGTCCGAAATTGGCCTATGAACGGAGACGCAAGGGAAGCGAGTCATCGTGTGTGTGATAGGGACTTCATGAGAGATCTAGAATAGATGGTGTAGAGAACAATGTGCGAAATCGAGAACGATTATACATTAGGGAGCTATGCAAAGAGTCATGACATATATGTATACAAGGAAGGAGCTGGGGTGGGTCCGCATGTGGGAGAGATAGAAAGAGGAGAGTGGTGCACAAGGAGACAAAGTGTGCTTGTTTGCAGTGGGGGTGGTGTGTGAGGTGAGTGCGCGAGAACCACATAACTAGGGAGATAGACGTTTGGGGGCGACGTTTTGTGTGTATGGGAAATATACACTCTACATAGTGTGTGTGCTTGGGTAAGATAGATAGCGGAGACCTAGAGAGTGAGGGAAGAGATGTGTGCATGCCCGAGAGACAAAGTGATAGAGACCTATGTTGGGGTCCCGACTTTACAAGAGAGAAGGGTGTTAATGTGCTCGTGTGTTGGTGTTTGGGGGAGAGAACGACTTCTCTATGTGTGTGTGTGTGTGGTGGTGGTGGTGGGGGCGGGGGGTTGACTTCAGATAAACAGTGAGGTGTCTATATTTGAGGGAGAGATATTGTGCACTCATGGTTGATCAATTTGTTTCACAGTTTGTACTATGACATAAAGATACTTTTGAACATGCGTGATATACCTTGATGTACCAAAATTACAAACCTGAGATTGGAATTTTGGAATTCGACTCCATCATTAGCTTTTGTAATTCATTTAAACGGAGGTACATTTTTTAAGCCGGGATTTCGTGATTTCAAATTCATATATCAAACCTAGAGATATACACATGCGGGCATGTTCAAACTTTATAATCATTCACTTTATTCATACACATACACATTTTTGCTTTTGTCATCATATTTAGGATAAACACATATGGAATTTCATTTGAATTGGACCGTATGATGGTATTTGCTTGTAGTAGCTCAATGATCCATATTTGAATTGAATGGACAATCTAAGTTTCGAGTTGGAGACATTGATTTTCAAAACTTGCACATTTTTTTGCGTGCAAAACAAACAAATTGTCGGCCATGATATCATAGTCGGCCGTACGAGAGAAGAATACTTATAATTTTAGGCGCCAAAAGCTTTCAAACTTCCCGCTCACATCGAAATATCACGCGCCCGAAAGTTTAGCCCTGCGATATTCCAGTTTTACCCCTACCACATGAACGGAAAAGGGATGCTTTGGTAACTCCATTGTTTTCCCCTCTTTGCCCCCAACATTCTTCCCCAGAGCCCCTCCCCTTCCCCTCCCCGACCCCCCAACCACGGCAAGCCGCCGAATCTAGTCCTCCGCCGCAGCGGTGGACCTCACACCCCGCTGGATCTACCTTCAGCACCTTGGAACCCCCAACTGCCAACTCACCACTTCACCGGAGCTGCTTCAACAACTGGCTTGTCCACCACTCAGATCTCCTTGAACGCCATCATGGTCCACCGCACCGGATCTGCTTAACCGGCACCCTCGTCCACCACAGCGTAGGCAACAGATCCGCCTCACCGAAAGCACTGTACAATGCGCCCGCCGAAGCCTTCGTCCACTGCACTGGACCTACTCCACGAACGCCATATTCAACTCCACCGGCCCTGCTTTACCGACGCTGCAGCCTCATCAGGTTATTTTGATTTGTACTCCTTCGGTTTTTCTCTTTATCATGCAACTGTTCACTTGCAACAGATGAGCTTTCTTGTATGTCGACAGGCGCCGCAACCGTAGCACCGGAGCTGCTTCAGCGACGGTGACAGCCGGCCCAAACTCAACCGCAACACGAGCACCATCGACGATCCTTAGCTGTCAAGTATGACAACGATACCCATACGCCGCCGAGAATCAGGTACTATTATCCAACGGCCGGCGCCTACATTCACTTTCCTAGCATAAGCACCACACCTTTGAATTTGTTCAGGGCATCATTCAGTTTTTCATGAGACGCGTTATTCTTTAGTTTTGTTCTGATGCCACCTGTTGGTTCCATCAGACTGCTTAATGTTCTCTATGCTTAATTACACATCAGCAAACTAGCATGTGGTTCCGCTGCTTTTTGTTCGTTTTACCCTAGATTTTCTGATGCTAGCTATTACATCACTGCTCCGAGCCTCTGTTCATTACTTGTTTGTGTGTTCTTGATCTTCCCAAGTTGCATGACTAATTTGATGCTTCTATTAATTATGGAGCTGCCAACCCCATCAAGCAAAATATTTGTTCTTTTGGGGCTGGCACCTCGAACAAGCATAAAAATAGAAGGAAGCAGATATATTGTCGTGTATGCACACACCCTTCTTTCATTAGTTTAGATGAACCATTGATGATCAATTCGGACCAGTGCATGCAATTAAAATTAATTTTACCTAAATAGATGGTGCAGAATAAACTACAACAACTAGATTTGCAACCACGGGATGCTGACGATATCTTCAAATAACATTGCAACACCAGCTAGGCTTCGCAGCAACATATGGTAAGCCAGTGTATTTTAGTACATGTGAAATGTAATGCGAGTGGGCTGCTTTCTTGGCTTGTGCCCTCAACGTGTAATCCTACCGAATTACAAATAGTTCAGTTGTCTGCTTTGCTGTATTGCTTGATTCGAATGCTTGTTTGTTGTTACGCTATACCTGAGTTGGCCAATATGTCAGCAGTGCCTGCTGTACTATCATAAAGAAATGCATGCCTATTTCATTTGAGTCCTTAACTTTTCCTCTCAACTTCATCACAAGACTGTCTTCGTAGTTTATATGAGGCCACACTGTTAAGTGCTTTCTCAGATTATTTCAACTGCTTCGATGCCTTAGCAACTTAAATATAGCGGTTGTACACTCCTTTTCAACTAGGGATGTCAACTGGGTCCCGTTTAATCCCGATTAAAGTCCACTAGTGGTATGATAGTTCAAAAGAGTTTTTATTTTTGGAGGAAAATGAACTAGGGAGGTAGCAAAAACTAACTAGATGGGACTGGCGGATGTCATTTATTTGCCACTTACATCCCTAGTTTCATCTTACCATTTTAATTTCTTTTCGGCTGATGCTGCTTCGAACCATTTAAATATAGTTTTTCATGCTCGGCAATAATTCGTCCGTCGTTTACCATGTAAGCTTACTGCCTGGATCATACGATAACTATCTCTTACTTATGTCCAGCGGAAACCTTTCAGGATGCCGTTCACACTAGGACACAATGTACAACCCCAAAATCTATTTGTGGAAGCAGTGCGCCATCCATGTTACCAGATGGTAGAAGTTCAGAGGCAACACCGCCGGAGAGCAGTCTGAGCACAGATATTATAGTGCTTGAGGCTCTACTAGAGGCAGAAAGAGATGGTGTGGCTGCCATGAATGAGGTAATCTTTATCTTGAGGCTGGAAATTACGGAATTAGCGGCACGCATTATGCAAGCAACCCAAGAATTGGAGGAAGTAAGAATGTCGCATTTGAAGACGGAGGAGGTCCTACTGTTTCTGCTATCTGAAGCCCAAGGTAATCCCAGTTCTTCTTTAGATACCAGTTGAAATTGTCATTAGATTATTGTACTTGCATGTTGTGTCATGTCTCTGAATTGATTATGTTGCAAGACCCCCTATGTTGTCCATGTGTTGTAATGATCCAAATTTTTTAGGCGAGGTAATCCTTAGTACTTGTATGATTGACATAAGGTGAACTGTTTTTCGTGTGAGCATACTGTATTGGATGAAATAACTGTTTGAATCGGAGTGTATCCAACCTACTGAATTCGAAGATCACGGCATTTCTAAATCATAATCATATAAAGGTGGAATAAATCTTTGTTGTGGTTTGGAAGAAATAAATAACAAAACGTATAATTATCTGTGGATATTCGTAATCGAGTATAAATTGGATTTGAATTTAGTTTGCCAGGTCCCAGGGCAAACGCGAATGCTAATTCTCCCAAGTTTTGAACAAAGCGGCTAAACACCCATTATAATTTGTGGGCTGCCCGAAGCAAGTGCTTGCAAGATGGAAATTACTGTCTACCCCTGACACTTGACAACCTTATCGACCGGATTTACACTGCTGTCGATAGGGGTAGACTAGTAACTTCAATCAGACGTGACACGACGGCCTCTGAGCCCATTCAGACGCGGTGGGCGCCAAACATGGGCGGCAAAAAATATTTGATTCAAGCTCGTCCAAAAGACATGTGTCTCTTCCTCCATTTCCCCATTCATACACGGTGGGCGTAAAAACAAACTCTCCTCGTCCGAAATCGATGTAGGCTAATATTTTAAATAGGGGCAGATGTGTAACTTCCATCAGATGTGACACAACCGCCCTACCTGTCAGCCCCGTCCATACACCGTGGGTGCCAACCGTGGGTGGCAAAACACCCTCTCCTCGCCCGAAATAGTTACCGACAAATATTTGGGAGATGCGAGATTACCGTCCTATCCCCAACCGACGCGATGTCCGAAATTTTAAACGGGGGATAAGTTCGTAACTTTCCCCCATTTCAGAGAAGCACGTCCCAAAGTTTGAGATCCCCCCCTCCCCTCCATTTCCCCATTCATACACCGTCGGCGGCATGACAACCTCCGCACTGCGGCCAGCCTCCTCCGTCCGCCACCCCATCCTCCACCTTGCCAGAGCCGCTACCCCTACCCCGTCGTCCACTGCAAGAGATGGACGTCTCTCATCCACGGCGCTGCACTAGGATCCTTTCATCGCCTCCTCTCGCTTCATCGGCGCTGTCGTCCACCTTGCCGTTGCCGCTCCTACGACCGCCTCGTCCACGGCAACAGGATATATCCCCCAACCCGGCCATCTGCTGTCTAAAGTCTTCTTCCCCGCCGATGACAGCCATCGCACCCGCAGCACCCTCAACATATCAGCATAGGCCTACACGGCGTCGCAAGAGAGGTGGCACTCTTCCATATGTGCTTAAGTTATTGATCTCACCCGGAAAATAGATCGTAATTTGTTTACTGTACTTTTCTTGTCCGTACCAAATCATAGTGGCTGGTTGAAAGCAAACATTCGTTGCGAAGTAGCTTTGTCCGGTTTGCACCTTCAGATCCGCCATGGCACGGGCACTATACTCGTAAAGCTTATGGTTTCCCCCCTTTATATTCACTACCATCATCGTAGGTGCTTCATGTCGTGCTAGCACTGCTCCTCAAGACCTCAACCCAAAGCTTACGTGTTGAAATACGAATCTGATATGATGCTCATATCACTAAAATAGAGAACGTTTATTTGGTCACCTAATGTTCCTATATTCGTTTCGAAAAGCATGTGCGCCACCCACTGGTCTAGCTAGTTCCACTTTCCTGATTTTTCTCTTGATGCTTAGGGTTTTCCCCTTTTATCTACTCTACTATGATCTGCGTAGGTGCTTTCTGTTGTACTAGAATTACTCCACCCTTCAAGCTAAACAACACAACACTCATAATTCGAAAGCTTAGTTGTTCAAATATGATTGTGATATGATACTGATATTAGTTAAACGACACATTTAATTGGTTAGCTAAAGGTCCCACTTGAGTTTCCAAATGCATGTCGCGACATATAGAGAGACAGCATAATTGCATTTCTTTGTCACTTGTTGACCGTACTTTCTTGTCCATACCAAATCTTAGTTGTTATCTCAAAGCATACATCGGTGGCTAACTACCCTTTTCGCTGTTTGCAGCTTCAAATCTGCCATCTAACTGCCACAGTCAACACTGTACTCATCATGCTTATGTTTTCCCCATTTTATGATGACCACAATCAGCTACGTGGTTCGTGTCGTAATAGCACTGCTCCACCCATCGAGCTAAACAAGCTTAGTTGTACAAATTCATATCTGATATTATTGCTGATATTAGTAAAACTGAGAGATGTTTAATTGGTGAGCTAAATGTTCCTACTTTAGTTTCGAAATGCATATGAGCCACATATGGAGAGACCGGAAAGAATAGTATTTCTCTGTGCGCTATGGTTCATCATGGGTGGCCAACCGACATTGTATTGAAAGACTTGTAATATCTTCAATCTGCTTGCTCTTCTGCTCTTCTTTAAGATGATACTCTTCTCTTGCGATCGACTGGTCAGGTCGAGTTGTTCTCCCTTAGTATATTTTGAATCTGTCAGGTCAGGTCGACTTGTTCTTCTTTACTATATGTTGAAGCTATCATCTGCGAAGTGTCATCACTTCTGGAGCTCTCATATTTTGAGTAGTAGGCCACATTATATTAATGCACACAACAAATTACAGCACGCATGGCATCTTTTAAAGGAATTGCAGAGATAGCACAAAGGGGTTTACAGGGAGGCAGTATTGGATTAGAATCACTTCTGCATTACAAAGAAAATCTCACTTGTTTTTATGTTTTTATGCATGTCAAATATTGAACATTATCAAAATGAATATGAGAATGGGAGCACGAGAGGAATATTGCGGAACAGTCCACTGGCTAACAAACTTGGCATGGTGGAGGATGGCCTATCTTATTCACCCATCAAGGTGCTTGCTCTAACTTTGCAAAGTTGTATTGGTCGCACATATTTTGCATCTGACCCCTTGCATTACTTCTACTTTGTTACACCATCTACTTAGATCATATATGATTATATGCCATACCTATCCATTTTCTGTACCTATTCCATGTGTCGTCACACTATGTTTTTCCAGTCAAATGTTGTTCTTTCGTAATAGATGTCCAAAAGGAAGAGGGTGAGTGCAGATCCTCAAGGAGTACAAACTAGGTATTTGGAAAAGATAGTGATACCTGTTAAATCAGATAGATTAGCAGCCACAGAAAACACAGGCCGAACTGTACCACACTTTACCCCTACTCCAGTGGCCAAACCCCTATTAGAACTGCTGGGAGCCCCGCGTCAGGTACTGTCTATGATATCAATTCAAAATTTGAAGTCCTAAATATCTGCTTGTTCCTTACCTTCTCTCTTGTATGAAAACTAATTTCATATGAATCTCCTTGCTCAAAAGATCATACGATCTCAAAACAATAAGGGGCTCTTCATTGCTCTTGTGAGTACCTCTCTCCCTTTTGCCTTGTAACGTTGTACTTAATTAATTGCTATTTGATTATCTATCATCAGTCTGCGCCTGAGCTTCATTATCCTTTGTTTCTTCCAATATTATTTGATCTATATTTACTCTTTGCAAAATGTAGAATAATGGCAACGCTTATAAAGAATTTTCTTTGGGGAATTTATTGAATTATCCTTCCATCAAACATGGAGAAGGGATTTGTCCAGCCCGTGTTAACATGTAATGTAAGTTCATCCTTCTCAAGCCTTCAAACTTTGTTCTAGTATAGATTTGGATAGGCATCATTTCCTCCACTGCTATTTACTTTGCTGTTTACATCTGATTGGATGTTTGCAACAACTACCAGTTTCAAATTGTAGTTGTAAAAACATGTTCCTTATGCAGAACAGATCCATTTATTTTCTTATATAATTGTGAAACCTGTTACGTGTCTCCTTGTTTCTCTTTCAGAGTCGTATCTCTTACTCCAGGCAGAACTTTAGGGAGGATAGTGAGCCAAACCATCTTGAGGACAGCGAGATGACCCCAAGGTCCTGTCTTGATGAAGACAGTGAGTTGAAGCTACTCACCAGCAGGTGTGAGACAACCTCTATGAAGTCGTTGCCTCAATCGGTTCGACTTCTTCAGTCTCAACTTAAAGCAGAAAGGCTTGCTTCAGCTCAGCTCCGACTTGAAGTCAAAGATGCAATGAAGATGTCAGAGGACTGCCGTGCGCACCATCATGCCTTAAATCTAGTGTTGATGCATCTATTGTTGACACAACTGAGGTCTACTCAGCTTCTTCAGCTGCTTGCGGGGCCCGAGCTTGCCAGGCCTAGTGCCTTCTGAAGTGCTCTCAGTTTTGTATATTCTTTTGTGCGCGCGTTTGTTTGCACTGGTGGCAAACTTTGATGCCCAGTGGATGTAATATGTGATAGCCGTGATAGCCTAGCGTAAGTTGCTTGCTTATTTATTTTCTTGTTGTCTTGTTTATTTGTTTGCTTGTAGTCATTGCAGTTCTTTTTCCGCGGTTTACTAGTGGCTGCAATAACCTATTTTTTAAAACTAGGCTACAATAACCATGGGCTAATATTTACTGTAGTGACACTGGGCCTCCTACGGGCCGTAGAAACAGTGGGCCTTCTACGGGACGTAGAAACAATGGGCCTTCTACGGGCCGTATCATCAATGGGCCTTATACGGGCAGTATGATAACATGGGCCAATAACAGGCCGCATTATAGCCGTAAACGGGCTAGAGTTGGAATCGTCCGTTCATGGGACAACCATAACGGGCCATCGTTAATAGGCCGTATTTCATAACGCTATGAAAACGGCCCAACGTATTAATGGACCACAAACGGGCCGACTGTAACCACGGGCTGAATTTGACCCACAAGCAGAAAATGACAGTAACTGGCCGTAAGTAAACGAATGCTCGAAATGAGCCCAATAATAAATGGGCTCCGAGAAGGCCGAAAGATAACATGGGCTGGAAACGGCCCAACGGAATAACGGGCCGTTTATGGGTATAAAGTGATAGACTGTTCATTACGGGCCAGTTTCACCACGGGCCGTTAATGGGTGTAAAGTGATACATTGTTCATTACGGGCCAGTTTCACCACGGGCCGTTAATAGGCCAAGAGTTACATAGGGCCTCATATGGGCTGAAAGACGTCATGGGCCATACATGGGCCAAAAGTGAAAACGGGCTGGAATCATATTGGGTGGCCCAGATGACGCTACTGGGCCTAATTCGGATAGGGCGTAACGGGCCTTGTGTTAGCGGGCTGTAAATGAGCTATATGCGAATAGGCCGTTAACAGGCTTTCCATGGGCCGGCCCGCCACCTTTTGACCAAGTCAAATGGGCCGGCCTTTTCATAGGAATGGGCCTCTGTTGGGCCGGGCCACGTGTCGACGTATCATAGGCGCCTTCTGTCCAATGAGTGGATGACATCTGTCCCAACGATGAGCCGACACGTGTTTCCTCCAGCCAATGATGATTTTACACGTGGAAAATCCCCATTGGTCGGGGCTGTTAACGGGATATCGGATCCAAAACCCGACCCGGTAGCTTAACGACGTTCCGTTATGGTGGATGCCATGTGTCGGTCACCCTTGACGAAAGAACTTCTGTGACGCGGGATTTATCGCCATGGAAGTGGACACTTCCGTGATGATAATTTTGATAATGTCATGGAACACTTCTACGACAGCACATGTATGACTATCTTGATTCTGTCATAAAATCGTCATGGATGTACATGCATGACAAAAAATGCGACCTACTATGACAAACACGTATCATCATGGAAGTGTATTTTTTTTGTAGTGACGACAGCGGCGGCCAGGGCTGGAGGTCGGGCGGCGCGTGGGGCGGCCGGGCTGGTCCCGAAGGAGACCCTGTGCCCGACGACGATTGGCATCGGCGTCCAGGCGGGCGTGGTGTGCGAGCGAGCGTCTGGCGTTCCCGGCGGGAGCTTCGGCGTTGTGCGGCTTCGGCCTCCACACAGAGCAGAACGCCGGCGCCACCGACGACCATGGCGGAGGAGGAAGGACGGGGTGGCCTGGGGTCGTCGCCGGCGAGCTCGAGTCCGACGTGTTGGGCATGCACAGAAGGCGTTTGTTGGAATGACCGGAGAAAAAAAAGAAAAAATGACTACCTATCGAGGGGATGACTGGGAAAATGCACGCCCCCGTGCCCAAAAGTCTCGCCGGGGCCTCCCCAGGAGGCCGAAAAAACGCCTCCTGGGAGGCACAATGGCTGGAGATGCTCTTAGAACATATCACATCATACAGCGAGCTAGTACAAAATACCCCTATCTTTCTCTAAATAGTATCTCCAGTAGCTGCCCTATTTTAGGACACCGAAGTATGGTTGGAGTAAAATTTAGGGCACAGGAAAGAGGTTTTTTTGACAAAGCGGTGTATCCAACAGCTGCCCTATAATAGGGCACCAAATAAGGCAAGCACTCCAACAGCTGCCCTAAAACCCTAAAATAGGGTAGCCGCATCATAATTTGTTTACATACGTATTTGGACAAAACATGAATTTGGCTAAATTTAACATATGATTTTTTGCACCACAATTATGCAAGATCATCACACACATAAATCAACAACATATGGCATTCAACTTCAAATTCTCATACCGAATTCAAATGCAAATCATAAATATAGTGCATGACCAACACAAACAAAAGTGCAAATAAACATAAAGATACATAGACTCTCAACTTTCGTTGCCACTCATGCTTTCTTTCTCCTCACCATGGCTTGCAACATCGGCTCCATGCTCATCATTGACTTATTTTCCTTCATTGCCATGCTTTATGACATCCATGTTAGTCACCCATACCTCCCATTGCGTTCATGCCGCCACCCATACCTCCCATGGCACCCATAATCTACATACTACAATGAGAGCAAACACCATTGAGAAAGAGAAAACGATCACCTTGTCATCATTGGTGCAACCACTTGGGTTAATGCGATCGACATTTTTCAACCAAGCCGGCCACTAGATATAGTCCGCAGATATTATGGACCATCAACGGCGGAGAGAAGCTGCCGACCAGTCAAATCAAATTTTGTTTCGTTCATCGAAGAACTCATTGATCCGCATCCAATATGTATTGATTGGTTGCTTGTTTCCCACAGATGCATCAAGAGAAAATTTCTTCCAACCCATACATAACAATATATCTTCACTATTTATGTAGTTTCCAGTTCTTCCCCTAGGATAGTAGCATCAAGAAACCCCTCTACTATATTGAACAGAACAGGAGACATCGAGTCATCCTGTCTTAATCCTTTATGTGTCTGAAATAATGACATGTGTCATTATTCACCTTAATCCCAACACTACCTTTCTGAATAAAGGAATTCACCTGTTTTCTCCATCCTTCATTAATTGAACCCCTTCATACGTAGGGTTTGTCGGAGAAAGGGCATTTGACCTTGTCATACGCTTTCTTAAAATCCACTTTGAATATAACCCCATCTAGTTTCTCCGAATGAATTTCATGGAGAGTCTCATGTAGGACTACAACCCCTTCTAGGATGTGTCGCACATGCATGAAAGCAGTCTGAGTTGGTTGTACAACTGAATGGGCTATCTGTGTCAGCCTATTCGTGCCAACCTTAGTAAAAGTTTGAAACTCACATTTAGCAGACATACTGGCCTGAACAGCTCAGTGCGCACAACCTCCTCCTTCTTTGGCAACAATGTTATTGTTCCAAAGTTTAGACGGAATAGATGCAGATAGACATTAAAAAAATCATAGAACATAGGCATAATGTCTCCCTCGAAGATTTATTTCTATAGTGAAGGAAAACAAATCGGCTAGAACTATACTCCCTCAATTCCATAATGTAGTGCGCCCACGCTTCTCGAGATCGAAGTTTGACCGTAAATTTAACCAACGAGGCCGACTGGGCGGAAACAAAAATTATACCACTGAATTTATGTTATGAATCTCGAAAAACACGGGCGTACTACATTGTGGAATAGAGAAGAGAAAATTCCTTATTTGACACTATCTTAAAATCTGCTTCCTTATTTGACACTGGAAAAGTTTTTCTTCCCTATTTGACACAAGTTCTAAATTTTATTCCCTATATGACATTTTCGTCCATTTTAAGCCTAAATGGCACCTGAAAAGACTTTTTTGCCCCTCATGTGATATGTGTGTGGGGGGCAATAGCGCACGCACGCAGCATCAGTGCGAGGGCAAGAGCACACACGCAGCAACACATACACATGCACCAACACACACGCACGCGCACACACACACGCAACAACACGCACGTGTGCGTGCACACACACACAGACACACACACCACGCAGCAATACACACGCACGCGCACACACACGCAGCAACACACACGCACGCAGCACACACACACATACACACACAGCAGCAGCACACACGCAGGCAGCACATAGGCACGCAACAGCACACACACGCGAGCGCACACACGTACACACGCAGTAGCAAACACACACGCAGCAGCACACATGCACACACACATGCAGCAGCAGCAGCACACATGTGCGCGTGCACCCACACGCGCAACAGCACACACGTGCGCGCACACATACCGCATGAGGGGCAAAATCGTCTTTTCAGGTGTTATTTAGGCTCAAAATGGACGGAAGTGTCGTATAGGGAATAAAATTTAGGACTAGTGTCAAATAGGGAAGAATTTTTTTTCCAGTGTCAAATAAGGAACCAGATTTTAAGACAGTGTCAAATAAGGAATTTTCTCAATAGAGAAAGTATTTGTCTCCTTGGCTAGCTGAGTATGATATGCATGAGTAGCTTTAGCATCAGCTGGTATGGTCAACATGACGTCACAGTTTGGCACGACCGCACTCAGAGTTTTCTAGAGATGGTTCAAGCTTATTGCACTTGTACCTTTCATTGTCCCCCTTGCAATGAGCAGCACTGAGAAATCTTTTTCTGGAATCCAAATGCTCATCACTTTTCTGTGGTGGTTTCCTTGTCATGGAAGAACAAAAGAAAGGGTATATATATATATATATATATATGCGAGAAACAGTACAGAGTACACGTCCTTTTGTTTTAAATAAACTCCCGAAAGCTCACTACCTGCTGTCTATGTCCAGCGTCCAATCAATCTTTCCGTGAGTGGGCGACTCTGACTCGGGGCCTCACGATGCGAGCGAACAAAGCGTCGGATGACTGGGTGCTAATCGTCCCGTCGTACGTGGAGTTAGCATAGTATACGATGAAGTAAGCTTAAGCACCAAGCGCCAGCTCCTACCACATCTAGCGACTAGTTAGTCATACGGAGACCTCCCATCTCACTCACTCTCCTACTAGACACGTTTCCCAAAGCCTTTTTTTAAAAGGTGTGTCCCCGGCCTCTGCATCTGGGTGAATGTTTCCCAAGGCCATGTCAGTGTCGTCCCTGCCAGAACAAGCAGGAGCCCTCGGCTGGAAAGCCACAGTAAAAAGCCACCCAGCCCAGCTTCAATCTTGGAGTAGGGGAAAACAGAACAATCAATCCCTGCAGCCTTGCAGAAACAGAGTGAACTTGAGAAAAATGAGCATCTTATCCGGATAAATGCTGCAATTGATGTATGCACATACTTGTTGCATCAAGGACATCCGTTTTCGGGGCCATGACGAGTCAAAAGAGTCTACAAAAAAAATGAAACAAACCTTCCTCACATTTGGTGGAGTCACTCAACTCACCCCTCTTATCATTCCCAATATATGGATTTTTGGGAAATGGACACACTTGCTCACATTTGGTGAAGTCACTCAACTCACCCCTTTTAGCACTCTCAATATGTGGAACTTTCGTAAATGCACACTCTTCCTTGCATTTAGTGGGATCACTCAAATCACTTTTCTTATCACTCTCAAGTTGTGCAATTTTGGTTTGTGTATACGCTCTCTCATATGTGGTGGAGTTCCTCAACTCTCTTTTCTTTTCACTCTCAAGTGGTGGGATTTTGTGATGTGTACACTCTCGCTCATTTTTTGTGGAGCTACTCAACCCCCCTTTCTTGTCACTCTCGAGTTGTGGGATTTTGTGATATGGATTCTCTCTCACACATGGGTTTGGAAAGGTTTTGTTCTCCATAGAAGTCACAGGTGGAGGAGAATAAGCTCCAGCTAAAGCCATGCTTCTTCTATCTTGAATATGAATTGTTGGTGAAGACACCATCGAGGATGAAGGGTGTGGTTGCTACCATGAAGGAGTAGTGGGACAGTCTTGGAAATTCTGGGACCGACCATTACACATGTTCTTCTTCTGCACTCTCATGGCTCGACGTACAACATCAGATATCATATCATACGGAAACACCTCCACAAAATCAGACATCTCATCATTTAGCCCATGTAAGAATGTCTTTATCTTTGCTTCATCACTCTCTCGGGTTTTTGTCTAGATCAACAGATCCTCCATCTCATTATAGTACTCCTTGATAGTGCGAGAACCCTGGATAAACCTCTGTAACTTCTTGTACAACTTCTTCTCATAGTATGATGGAACAAAACAACGCCTCATGACTTGCTTCATCAAAGTCCAGCTGCGGATATAATTATTGCCCAACATCAATCGATTGTCTTGTAGCTGATTCCACCATGTAAGAGCATAAGCAGAGAACTCCATAACAGCAAGATCAACTCTCTTGGCTTCAGAAAACCATGGATGTGAAAGATTTGATCGCACTTCTCTCCCACTCAATATATGCATCAGGATCCTCTTTTCCCATGAATGATGGCACATGTAGCTTCACTCTCGCTTGGTTGTCACGGTCATCTTGATCACGACAGTCATAATGATGACCATTGTGACAAAAAACAGCACCACGGTGAGGTGGGGAGTAGGGTTCATAGTCCACCATGCCTTCATCTTCGTCACCATGCTCGACGAGATCTCCATGGGAGATGTCATCACCATCATGTGCAACTCATCCCCGGTGACCAGTGGCAAACCCACGGAGGTCATGGCCTCACCTACGAGCTTCTCCTCCATGCA
>NC_041383.1:25592071-25630875 GCF_002162155.2 Triticum dicoccoides
GGGGCGCAGTGGGCAGCAGCTCCTGCCGCTCTTCCACGACAATCGTGGCGGTCCTCGTTTCCTTGACATCATCAGTTGTCAGCGGCCAGCGAGGCAGTGGGGCTGTGTTGATGTTGATCACCATTACCCGTGATAGGAAGACGGTCGTCGAACATCCTTCATATAGCTGCAACTATACTATCCTCAATCATATCACAAGTGATGCGCGAGTTTTGGGGAGATCATCTTCCACATGTTGATGTCCATGTACACTCGAGTTGGATCCTGTCATGTTAACTCTCAGAAACAAGTGGTCAAAAGAAAAAAAATGTGTAAAACACTCAGCTCACCTTCTTGCTTACCCAAATTCTAATGATCCCTTGGCGGTTGTGTGGTGGTAGAAAATCAGGAGTGGACGGGCGAATGAAAGGAGGAAGCTGATGATTTCTAGGTGTATCTGGGTGAGGTAGAATGAAGAGGGCTAGTGCTGAGATCCAATCAATGCAAACCAAATGAATAAGAAAAAAAATGTAAACCCTTACACCACGTTTGAGCTGAAACACTTGCCACTACAACTTTTGAAAATTTTCATCCAACTGAATATGATTGCACACTTGCTCAACACTTTCTCTTCTCTTTTTTTTCTTTTTTCCCTCTCTTTTTTTTTTGCTTTTTTTGCAACACAATAGATCCAACAACAAGACTCAAAGACAAAAAAACAGCAACAACTTCGGATAGACCTTGGTGCAAACACAAAGAGGAAAGCAAATAGCTAGATCTCATCAAATGAAGGCTCGGATTTTTTATGTGTGGCTTTTTGGCTTTGGACCCTAGGACAGGGAAAAGCAAACTAAGAAGGATAGATCTAGCTACAAGGATACAGATCCTACCGTGTAAACCTGGCTCTGATACCAGATGAAGCGACACCGTCTTTGGAGAAGAGGGTGTATAAGGGGAGGTCCGATCTTCAAGGTGTAGGACCGATAATGGATGGGGATATCTAGCAGCAAGCAACCAAAACACAGAAAAATAAGAGACTATGACCTGACGAGGAGGATGCTCACCGAAGCCTGCAATCTAAACATTCGCCGGTCCACAACACATAATACTACCCCACACAACCACGCTTAAGTCGTGGAGCACGGGATAGGTGCAATCCGCAAGGGAAACCACAAACTCTAACCCACACAATACGATCTAGTCATGGAGCATGAATTAGGAGCAATTTCTCAAGGAATCAGGAGAATAAGGATAACAAGATCTCTCCAATCTCAAGAGGAGTCTGTGTCTTTGGTTTTTGATAGAAATGGCAAAAGTCCGCAACAAAGGGAAGAGCTAGCCTATTTATAATAGGGACACCCCCTAGATAGGTGTGAAAGCAAACTAGCTTCTAGAACCAGCTTAGGTGTGAAAGAGAACCAGCTTTTTTGACTAAATGGGATTCAATACTTAATGAGGTAGCTTATGGAAATCTCTCGTTGGAGGTGGTTGATAGTTCCCGACCAAACATTGTTTACGGAGTCAAACACTGTTTCCTTCAGCAGCAAACTCGAGTTCTGGAAACTTTTCGCAAGTTGGGATATCCAAACTCGTGCAAAACATTGTTTCATCAGAATCGGAATAATGTTTCTTCAGCAGGCGACTTATTTCTTCATGAACTCCTAGCTTTGTTTCTTCGCCATAAAACATTGTTTTGCACGGACTAAATGTGTTTGGCCTTCTTCAATATTGCACCTGAGTTCAACCAACAAAAAAGTAGATGAAAGTGTAGCCATGCATTAAAGATTATAGTATGAACTTAAGTTAGCGTTCACATAGCAATGTATTTGTTTGACACAAATTATTATGATTTATCCTTTGATGACCAAGGATGTCTAAATGGTTGTCATGTCCTCATCACAGAGTTTTTTGAATAGATTCATAAGGTTCTTATTTCTGAAGTACGAGAAGAAATTGGCCCCTGAGTGATACGTGCACCGACGGCTCTGCGGGTCCTGCCATGGAGTTTGTTCCTCAGGCCCAAGGTTTGTTAGTGTATTTTATTGCACTGAGTATACCTACATGCCTTTCATGAAGGATGCACACATTGGGCTTATCCTTCACAACTGCTATATTCAGTTGCATGAAGAACCATGTCCAGCTTACAATGTTCTCACTCTCCACAAAAGCATGCGAGTGGGACGACTTGATTTTGGCCATCTTGACCAATGGCAGTTAGGATCTGACCCTTGTACTTGCCAGTGATAGAAGTGCCATATACACATATCACTGGTCGACAATGACTCAAAGCTTCGATGCATACACCAAAAGAGAAGAACTTTCGATGCAGCACCCTCATGGTTGGGAACTCTGGCATGAACAAGTCTTGGATGTTGACATAGGTGCTTAGATTCCGGTCCTGTAGTGTGCGGAGGAGCCGGACAACATAGTCATATGCATCGAAATACGAACCAAATCTGGTCTCAAGGGCCCTGTGCTTAGCCCTCCAAGCCTTGCCATAAGAAATTATGTACTTGAACCCGACGAATACTTTTGTCTGGATAGCCTTCACTTCCATCGCTTTGATCTCCACTATCTCGCTGTAAAGCAACCGAGCAATAAGCGTGGACGAAAGGTTACCATGATCTTGAGGGATACTGGGAATAACACATGTGTGATGTACTAAGTCACTAATCACCCAACTTGTGCCATACTTAGGGAGATAGCCATGCACCCTGGCGGGACAATCATTGTTCTTGCATACCATTGTCAAGTATTTCTGACTTGACACCTGAGCTCTGAAAACTCTTTGCATGGACATTGCCAATTTAATGGTTGCATCCTTCAGAGCTTCCTTGTTTGGATACATAGCGCCCGTCGCAATGTTGTTCTGGTGATATTGCTAGGGAGAATCATGGCCATTGTTCACGGTCATTGCAAATGAGAAGTCCTGATTCCATGATGCAATATTAGGCATTTCCTCCTTCTACCTGACTACTCTGCCCCGATTCGTTGACCCAAAATTTGACATAGATAAATGTATCCCTTCACTGCCCTGGCCAGGATCGTAACCACCATCACCTTTAGGTGCATTGACCTCCTTCAAGACGGGAAGCACTAAGGTATAGGATTGCATCCCCTGCTTTCGCAACCTTGTAACCAACACACCCACTGAGAGTCCCGCTCGATTGGCCTCAAATAAAAGTAAATGTTTGAACTTAACCTCTGTCCACAATGCGTGAACACCGATGGTGTTTGTTTTAGTATTAAGCCCTAAACGTCATGTCGACCAGCCTGACAGCTGACTAATAGACCATGTTTGAGGGGCAGTAAGTGGCACCTCTATGTACTGAAAATCACTCAGATTAGCTCCCATCTCATTTGTTTGGACAGAACCAGGACCGTAGTAAAAAACAAACTTCACTACATCAGACATGTCTACTTCACAACATGGACAACTATTAAGTAGCATGACATCATAGCGTCTGTACTATTCAACCTACATAAATAAAGAAAATTACTGGACCAACTAAAAAAATCCGCACACCTAAATATTTGACCTACCTAAGTATATTACCGGCCCAACTAAAAAAATTTGCACACCTAAATATTTGACCTACCCTAAGTATATTACCGGACCAACTAAAAACATTCGCACACCTAAATATTTGACCTAGCTAAGTATATTGTTGGATCAACTAATAAAATTCGCACACAAATATATTTGACATTTATATATATTACCGAATACTAACGAACAAACTAATAAAATTCGCACACCTAAATATATTACCTAATATTACAAAACCAACTAAATAATGGTACGCGTCAATATTTCACATATAAGTATACTACCGAGTACAACCGGATGAACTATAACCGAATATTCTAACACATATGCAAGTATAACGGACATGACAGTTGAATCGTACCCTTGAAGCGTGCAAAGCAACTCCGTCCGGCGGCCTTCAATCACCGGAGCAGCACCATCACCACCAGGCACTCCACCACCACCACCATGCACCCATTGAGAGTCACCGGAGCACCCCAACCACTTCCACCTCCACCTCCACAACAACCATCACCAAGACCACCACGAGCTATCCCATCACGAGATCGAGGTTTCCCTAGCCTCCCCAACCCTCTAGAATGCAACTACGGTGGAAATCGGGAAGAAAATCGGCTAAAAAAAGAGTATTAATTCGAGGAGCTTCGGTCTAGTGAGAGGAGAAAGAGATACATGAAGAGAAGAAGAGAGGAGAAAAAGATACACGAAGAGAAGAAGAGAGGAGGAAGAAGAGGGAAGGAAGGCCGGCTTGATGGTAACTGGCCACCTATCGGCTTAGCCATAGCCGATTGGCCAGTAGGCGTCGGCGTGGCCGACTGGTGGCCGGTCGGCCCAACTGACGTGGCTCAGCCACTAGTCGACTGCCGTGTGGACGAATGGGCCCTACCGGCTTCCCCTGCGCTAAATGAGTCGTGGTCGGCTTTGGCTAAGCGGACTGGATCCTTATCGGCTATGCCGTGGCCGACTGGATCCAGTCGGCTTAGCCAGAGCCAATAGTGTATTATTTTCGTAAATTTTTGAAACTATGTATTATTTCTCAAATTTATTAAAAAATGTATTATTTAAAAAATAGCCAAACTGTGAAGGTTGGACCTTAGGGTCACCCTGTAAGTCACGACTCTGGCACCCGATGAGCACTACCAAAAATGAAACCCTCCGTCCTGCTGCCCCACTTGTTACTGTTGTTTTTGAAAGTTATCAAACACTTGGCTGACTTCATCGCCTTTGTTACTGTTGTTTTTCAAAGTTATCAAACACTTGGCTGACTCCATCGCCTCTGAGGCCTCCTCCGCCTTACCGATCCTCCGATCTCAACAACCATGACTTTCTTCACCGCTATCTATGCCATGAAAATCGAGATACCACCATAGTGTCAATAAACAATAGAGCTTCGCCTTGCGCCGTCATGGAGCCGGGTAGACTGATATGAACATGCACGGCCGGATTCTATCAGATCCAGATATCCTTGGCCAAAATCTCCGACAGTAGTTTCAAAACATGTCGGCGGCCTGATCGAGGAGGACCGATCATGCAGATCGTTGCCGTGATTCGAGAAGAGTACTATGACCGCCACCACACCGACGCAATCACCGCCAAGGCGGAGGACACCGGCTTGCACTGCCCACAGCCCACGTTGCCGGCTGAAGACGGAAACCAGATCGGGCGGATCCTGATCCGCCGCCACCCCCTCGCCTGCACGATCTGCCACCTCTAAGCCTGTCATGCGCCGCCGTCGGGATCCACCGCCGCACCACGGCGATCCTCGCCATCGCGGTGTCCCGACCAAGCCGTGTCGCCCGTGGTTGAGGCCCTGCACAAGAAGGTGAAACGCCCTGCTGCCGATGACGCCCGGCCGCGGTCCTCACGCAATTCTTTTATTCTTAACAGGTATATTCATCTTCCAAATATCGTGCAAATCTCGCCCGGCCGCGACCCTGTTACCGATAGTAGTATTTAGCTTAAGCACATGCATGTTGTTACTCGGCGATGCCACCCACTCAGTGCCTTTATGGGGATGTGTGCGAGAGGGAAAAGCAAAGAAATAGTTTTCTTCACGGAAAAACAAAGAAATAGCTTTATGGGTCTTTGAGAGAGGAGTCGGGGTCGGGGAATAAAGTGAGCAACAGACGTCCCTTATTAAAATATAATAAAAAAGGTGGGCAACGGGTCAAAAGAAAAAAGTGAGCAACGGATGGGTACTCACCCCGACAAAGTAGGCGAGCAGCGCGGCAATTCTTTGGCGAAGCTTCCCTGCGCCCTCGCCACGATTTGGCTAGAAGAACACGGCAGGCCGGACAAGTCAAAAAATCTGTCTACCTCTCCATTTACCCATCCCATCCCACCACATCCCCATCCCATCGCTCAACACAAGCAAAAAGAGCTCGCTAGCTGTGGGAGCAAAGGAGGAGCCATGGCCCAAGCCATCGTGGAGAGGGCATGCGCGAAGCTCAGATCCGCCATAGGAGATGAAGCTGCGGTTGGCTCCAACTTCACCGGTGACCTGCGTGATATGTTGGAGAGGCTGCAGGCTATCCAGCCGCTGCTGGACGAAGCCGACATGCAGCTGTTGTGGGATATAGAGGTGGGGGAATCGCTGCAGTGTGTCTTGAGCGCCGCCTACAAGGCCATAGACACTGTAGACGAGCTGCAGGACGCGAGATCACAGGCTGCTACAACGGTATTGCGCTGCAACTGGCGGTTTATTTTATTTTTTTCCTTATTACTTATTCTGGCGAAGCAAAGCAAATACTACCAGTATCCATTAGTTACCTCCTGTCTTCACCGACGCGAGATTGGTTAGAGTATAATTCACTGACCGATGTTTTAGCTGTGTCGTTGTTAAAACTTCCATTATTTTGATTTCAAGATATATAGTTACATGCTTTCTCTAAGCAAGATAGTGGTCCATATCTGCAGATGACAAGGATGTTGCCCCGCCTCGCCATCATGAAGAATGCCATGGCCATCCAGGTGCAGGAGACGAAAGAACTAGTGATGCGGGCACAGCGGGAGTTCCCCGAATCATCAAGCACATTGGCACGAGACACCGTGTTCCGGCTAATTATTAAGGATGGAAAATTTAGACCAGTTTTTGAGGAAGCAATGGTTCTCGAAAGAGGATCAGATAAAGAGAGAACAATAGCGGCTCTACTATCTACTGAGCGCAACATCATGCAAGAGCACATCACCATTCTTCCCATCTTTGGGCTTGCAGGCAGCGGCAAGACAACCTTGGCACAAATGGTGTTTAACGATAACCACTGCCTCCAAGGTTACCACTTCCGGGTATGGGTTTATGTGTCTCCCCAGTTCGACTTCCATGCAATAGGTAACTCCATTATTTGTCACGTGTTGGAAAGGGGACAAGAAGAGATCAACCATGCCTCTTCAGACGTGGAGGGGATGGAGAGTATAATGAAGTGCCTTCACGAGCTACTTAATGGTAAGAAGGTGCTCCTTGTTTTGGATGACTTGTGGGAGGAGGATCCCATTCAGTTACACTTGTTGAAGTCCATGTTAACTTTCTTGGGAGACAAGATGGACGTGATAGTAACCACATGCAACCAAGCCATCGCCAGGAAGATTTGTACCGTTGAGCCTTACAGGCTAAATCCGCTAAGTGATGAAACATGCTGGGAAATAATCAAGAAATCAATCCGTTTTGAAGCAGGAGAAGAAGACTTGGAGAAGATTGGACGAAAGATGGCAAGCAAGTGCTTGGGTGTGCCATCAATAGCTCGAGAATATGCATGCATGCTAGATTCTTCCCGTGATGCTAACAAATGGAAAAAAAATATTAAACAGGGTTACGGTTATATGCTTTCAACTTTCACGCTAAGCTACATGAGAATGCCACCAGATTTGAGGCTATGCTTTGCTTATTATTGCCAAATCTTCCCAAGCGGGCAGAGTATAGTCAGAGATGACCTGGTTCATCACTGGATCGCTCTCCACCCCACTGAGCCATCTGAAATATTGTCTGCCACACAGATAGCTGAGGAGCATATTGCCTGGCTTCAGGACATGTCATTCCTTCAAACTGCAGAGTTGGAACATGTGAGTAATTGTCTACTACTCTGTTATACAAAATTTGCTGAATTTTAGAGACACAAAACTGAAGTAAAATTTGAGTGAATTGTATCGTACTTGTTCCTACTGGATGGATTACTAATGTGTGGATATAGTAGTAGGTATGCCCAAGGGACATGATATAGTGAAGCGAAAGAAAAACATACGTACATATATGAAACTAAGACATATATAGGCTTGTTACTATTTCTTAATTGGAGAAGATGATCCTAATCCGCTGTCCGGTCACACGACCGCCTTCATCGAGTGCCACGTTTGCTAGCTCCATTTGATACTATCCTTTCCTAAGCCATCCCCTCCACTAAGGGCCTCTTTGATTCAAAAGATTTCTAAAATAATTTTAGAGAATTCTAATCTTTAGGATTTTTTCTATACATGTTTGTTTGATTCCTAGGGTTACAATCCATATAATTTTTTTGTTAAGTTTCATTTGTACTTTTCATAGGAAAATTTCCATCAACTCGAACCTCATGCGAAGAATCCTATACTTTTCCTGCGAATCATCAAACACCCTAGTTTTTTTCCTTCCCGAACCATCCCTTCACCTCTGTATGTGAAGCTGTTGCCATCCGTTGTGTTCTCCTCCCTTCACCCACCCACCACTGATGTCGAAGATTAGCTCACACATAGACATTGCTGCCACAAGAGAGGGGCGCTGATGCAGCAGAGTCGGAGTGCCCATGTTGCAAGGACCAGCCGCACACTCATGCGTGTTATAGCCGGTCGCTCGTTGTTGGGAGCGAGCCGTCGACAGACAAGAACAACTGCAGCAGGGTGGCCGCAGATGCTGCTAGTGGAAAAAGATGGTGTTGTGCCATGGTGACGATGATGCTACGGAAGGCAATTAATTGTTGTTGTTACGAGCGGCAACAGTTGTGCTATGAGAGGTAACCGGTGGAGCTGCAAGCGGCGTCGGCTGTGCGGTGACCGTGGACGGCGTTGCTGCAATTGTCCACCACGAAGTTGCAATCAGGGACAGCTGTCATGCGACTGTCGACATGGGAGCTTCAAGTTACGACAACCAAGTTGTGATCGTCGATGGCAGCTGCAAGGCCGTGAGACGGTGCTGCTTGTGATGCGTCCCGGCTGCGCAATGGCGATGCTAGTGGTGATGTGAGTCGTCACACTGCAGCTATGTGTGGAGGAGCGTGCTGCTGCAATGGATGGTGACCATGGTGACCAAAGGTCATGACAGAGCGGTACTGATGCCTAGATTTTTGCGCGAATTCTGGGTACACGTGTGTGTGGGCATGGTTTAGCATGGAAGAAGAATGCATATCAGGTCATATGGTAGCTACCGTGCTGGCGTGCTACGATGTGAACTCGACCGTTGGATCTCACATCCAATGGTGAAGCTTTGATACAGTTGCAAAAAAAGCACTCCAAGAACACCATAATCATGCGTAGGTCCACATCCCCCGGAGGTGACCATTGGATGTGCGATCCAATGGCCAAGCTCGCATCGTAGCATGGGAGCATGACAGCTCCCATATCACCTGATATTTTTCCCATGGAGGAAACAGAGGCAGAAGCCAAAGTGTTCTTCTAATTGCAAGTTCATATGCTCCTGTTATGAGCAGTAAAATACAAAAAAATAGAAAAAAATATATTCAAAACAATATGGTTTTTTAACTAAAACATTGCTTAGTTTTCTCTCCACGTGTAAATTCTCATGATGAAATCACTTTCACGGAGGTCGAAAAATATAGAACAAAACCAGCACCCTGAAATGCTTTCAAGAATAGTCTTTTTGGAGCATAGAAATTTTTGTTTTCGCCCGGACCAACAGGAATGTTTTTTTCGTCACGAAAAATTACAAGTATGTAGAGAATTCAACAGTGTTTGTTGTCAAAATATCAGAGTTTTCTTTTTACTATTTTTGGGGTTTTACTATTCATAAGGGTCCATGCGAGAGTGTAGAAACTCCATGTCTGGAAAGAATTAGCTGATTTTTTTGGGACACCCGGATCTGACAGCGATGTGTGGCCACATCTGACGGCTAGCAGGGTGATTCATTGGGGCTTCCGGTCGATCGCCTGACGCCTAGCGCCCTCCTTTTTAGTTCATGTTAAAACATATCTAAGTTGAAGAGTCTAAATTCACAAAGTAGTTACATTTTGAAGATAAATATTTCATGATGCATATTATAATTATGTGTATATGTCTTCAATTTATTGCAGGCCAGTGGAACAGAGGATAAGGGTGCAATCTTGTTCACTATGCACAATGTGGTGCATGACCACGTGACGAAGTTTGCGAAACCTGGAAAAAAGTACAGTAGCAATCTAAGGGCAATGAGTAGCAGATATATGGAGCTTAGGGGTGACCTATTTTCACGTCATAAGGGGCTACGTGTCCTGGAACTAACGGGGAGCTCTGTGCTGAAGCTACCGAACTCCATCTGGCAACTGAAGCACTTGGGGTGTCTTAAGATAACAAAATTCTCTGGACTAGTAACCTTGCCTGAGTCATTGGGGGATCTGATAAATCTGATCCACATTGATTTATCAGGCTGCTCCAGGCTACTAAACCTACCGGAGTCGTTTGGGAAGCTAATCCGTTTAGTGCATGCCAACTTGTCAGGCTGCTCTGGGCTTGCAACACTTCCTGAATCATTTGGTGATCTCATAAACTTGTCCCATGTCAATCTGTCACGCTGCCATGGACTGGCAGAGCTTCCCAAACCTCTTGAGAAGCTCGGCAAACTGGTCCTGGATTTATCATTCTGGTCTTGTTTTAAAGGCATCGGGAAAAGCCTTGGTGGCCTCACCAGTCTTGAGCATCTGAACTTGTCACGCCCTTGCTGTCATCTTGCTCCACAACGGTCGCATCTCCAAGGGCTAAAAGATGGTTTGTGCAAGCTCACCAACCTCCGGTATCTGAACTTGTCAATGTGCTTGAGTCCTATCTTTTACTACCATCGGTCACAAGAGGACAGTCTCAAATACCTTGGAGAGTGTATCAGCAATCTTTCCAGACTAGAGCATCTGAACCTGTCTCATAACACATTTCTTTTTGGTCTTCCTGCGAGTCTAGGTGAGCTCAACAAGCTAAAAGTACTGAATCTCTCAGGTTGTATCAGACTCAAGAAGGTTGGTGAAATGAAGTCTCTCAAGTTCATAGATCTGAGGAAGTGCCGGGGCCTAGAAGGTTTCAGCTTTGTGGTCCGCGTCGATGAAGATGCACCATATAGCAGCAACATTGGCCAGCTGGAGGTTGTCAATTGCCAAGAGCTCCAGATAAGCTGCCTTGAAAATGTCAGGTCTATAGTGGAAGCACATAGAATCAAAATGGTGGAGAAACAGAAGCTTGAAAAGTTGAAGCTTTCTTGGACTTTGGAGTCTCCCGGACGAGTGGAGGACAGTGCTTTGTTGGGGGAATTAGTGCCACCACCTAATCTGCAGTGCCTTGAGGTTAATGGTTACACCGGCAAATGTCTCCCAGAGTACTTTGGTAACCTCACCTCTCTCCAGGAACTCAAGATCGTCCGGTGCAAGCAGCTCAACTCGTTGCCGGATACAATGCAGAAACTCACCAGCCTCAAGGATCTGTGTATTCTTGACTGTCCAGAATTGGAGAAGTGGTGTCAGGTTGAGGAGAACAAGAAAATGCTGGCGCACATCTCCAACAAAAATTATGAGTATGTACCATCATATTGCTCGTTGGTTTGCTCTTATTTTACATTTCTTATGTTGGTTTGTGTATCGCTGCTCAAAGTAGTTTATGAACAAAAATGAAGTATCCGTCGCTGACCTCAACTTGAGTAAATTGTGCGAGTTGCTAACCTTGTACATTTTGCAGGGAACCTGCTACTACTAGCAGGCAGGAGATTGTGGAGGATGACAGATCGGGCGACGAGGGGGAGGCGGCGTAGGAAGACGCCACGGCGGCGAGGAATTGTGCTTGCGATGAAGAACAAATTTCGGTGCAAAATGGAATGCCATTTGATTACCAGCTATTCTTGCAACATATGTTGGCCTGCAGACTCTTTCAGGCAGCAAAAGATGATGATTTGATTTCAGACAACTTACTTTTCGCATTCCTGTACAATTTGATCTTTTAGTCTGAGCTCTTGAGCGTACATTATATGCTGTGTAATACTCCAACGAATCCTTAAATATTGCCACATTTTTCGCCCATTGTAAGTTCATACTACTGGGCACGTACTGTTAAATTCGGTTTTGTAATAATATTTCAGTTCAGAACACACTGATCTTCAGAACACACTGGTTCAGGTACAGAATGGTTCTTTCCCTGGTTGATGTACGTTCTCCTGTTGTTGCTGTCATGAGAAGTTGCACTTTCGCAGACTTGAAAGTTTCGGTGCCTCACGACTTAGTACCAGCCAACGGCATTTTACTGGTTCAGCTATTGAAACCTGATACGCGCCTCTTGTCTTGGCATTTGCGCATTGTACGTACTAGTACTCTCTCACTGCTAACCACCCATCAACGATCACTCGGTTGGAATTCCGCTTCATTTCTTCAGATTAACTTTGCAATGATTAATTTGTTTCATGTAATCCAGAATCTATGGAATGTTCGATATTGCTGATGTCTTTTCTCCTTTTCATTTCGGACGTTTCTGGAGGAGGAGCTGCTTACTCTACAAGTGCGCAGAATGGACAAGAAATATAAATATTTTAGATAAACAAGTGATTTTTTTATAAAACCACATAAAGTTTTTTGGTAAATAGACTTACACTTTTTTGGAAGTACGTGAACATGATTTTGAACGTGTGAATACTCTCTTTAAACATGTGAACATTTTTAAATGCGCAAAAAACTCAAACCTTGAACACTTTTTAAAATTCCATGATATTTTATTTTACGAAAAATTATGCAATTAAATTATAAATTATGACAAAAAATTCAATGCATAAATATTTTTTCAAATGTGTAATCATCTTTTTAAATATGTGAACATAATTTGAAGTGTCAACAACATTTTTTTAAAATACTCATGAACATTTTGAAACATGCAAAAAATTCAGTAAATATGTTTGAACACTTCATTTTCATAAACACTTTCTAAAATGACACTAATACTTTTTAAAATTACATAAACATTTATCAAAATACATTAAGGCTTCTAATAAAAATAAATATACCATTTTCAAATTAATATAAACATCTTTTTAAATATGTGAACACTTGTAAAATGACACGCAATTTTTAAAAAAAAATCATGAACTTGTTTTAGAAGTACAAAGATTTTTTATATATGTGTGGACATGTTTTATTTGATGCGCATATCTACTTAAAATTTTACTATCTTAAAATGTTTATATTTATTTTTTATTATCAAAATTCTGAAAAATGGATAACAAAACTATAACGATATTGCAATCATAAGCATTTATACATAACAATATTTTCAATTTACAAGTTGCAATATTAAAACCATACAAAATGCAATTCCCATGTACCCAGGATTAAAGAAGTCTTCAACACCATACTTGGACAAACAATGAATTCAAAGAATACAAGATGGCAGATTCATACTGTGCAAGATGTTTCAGTGGTAGAAAAGGGTGAATCACCATTTGCTGTTTTAAAGCTTGCATTCCTCTACAAAATGAAGACTACAACTTTTGATTTAGCCAGCGAGGCTAATCCCATCAAGACGTGACAAAACAGTTTATCAATGACTCATATTTGTATGTAATGTAGTTACAAATTGTGTGTTCATGTTGGAAAAAGAACATCATCAGGGAGTATCAGTACACTGTAAACAACATTGCCTCTTTTTATTTGAACTACATCAGTGACTCTCAAAACGAACTGCTACCCATGACTCTAGAGATCACCAACGCGTGCCTCTAGTGGCGACATGGCACTGTGCCTTCAAAGCTTGCGTGACCATGCCCCCGGACAGTATCCACACACATATACCAAGAGCGCCTCAACCGTGGCTACTATCAACTTAGTAGTAGCGCGGGCTTATACCCCTCACTACTACTATGGCATGTCTCGGGGGGCACGGTAGAGAGACCGCTTAGTAGTAGCGAGGGTTAAAAACCCGCGCTACTACTATCAACTTAGTAGTAGCGAGAGGTAAAAACCCGCGCTACTAGTAAGTAGCAGTAGCGAGGGATATAAACCCGCGCTACTAGTAAGCGTCTGTGTATAAGTTTTTTCATAGTAGTGGGAGGACCTCATAACTACTACCCATCCGAGTTACTTAACACATTGACCCCCAATGGGCTGCCCCCACATGTGTTGAAGCTCAAGATTAACTACCGTGTCATATTGCTTAGAAACATTGACCCCGCTAACAGACTTTGCAATGTCACAAGGCTGGTAGTTCGAGGATTCCAAAGGAATGACAACGAAGCAGAAATTGTTCATGCCCAACATGCTAGAAAAAGGATCTTCTTGCCAATGACCCCCTTTGCCCCTCTAGTGATGAGATGTTTCCTTTTCAACTCAAGAGGAAGCAATTTTCTATTAGGCTTAGCTTCGCCATGACGGTTAACAAGCCAAAGGGCAGACTATCCCGAATGTCTGTATTTACTTGCCTAAGTCGGTGTTTTCTCACGGGCAGTTGTATGTTGCACTATATAGAGCCAGCGCTAGAAAGAACTTAAAGTCCTTAACGTCCCGGATGCTGGTAATATGAAAAAGAACTCATATGATAGCAAAAAGAAGAGTTCAACTTGCAGCAAAAACAAGAGCTCTGATTGTCCTGTTAGTACGTACACGAAGAACATCGTCTATAGAGAGATCCTTACATCATAGGTGAGAAATTTGACACTTATACTTTCAGTAATCATGCCCTTTTTATTATGTATAAATTTGAAATAGAATTAATAATTCTATAGTTTTTTAATTATGTGATATTTATTTTGTGCAGGTCATCTCCGTCATGGGGAGTCATTTGTATTTAACTTGCAGCTTGGCATCATGTATTATTGAGATAAATTGAACCAACTGTGATATCAAATAATTCTACAATGATTTATCATTTCTTTAAAAAAATTAAAGATACTTTTTTTGAAATCACTAGGGAATTATCTGTGTGTTGCAACAGAATACATTATTAGAACCCTGCATAACATCGTCAAATTGCATTTTAATCAGCTTAAAATTCAAGTGACATGGATTTCAATTACTTTTCAACTATTATTGGCTATCTTTTCATACATGCGAAAATTGAGATGCACTATATTTAGGGTGTGACTAGGGCACAATCGACTAAGACTTAACCAAGTCTAAGTCAAGTGCCATAACATGTAATTTTTTTTTAAAAAAAACTAGAAATAAAACTGCACGAATCTCCATGTAAGATTCCACTAATATAGCATCGCCTGAGGCTCGATTGAGATTTATCAATCCCGTTATATTTATATATAACACTAGCAAAAGAATTCATACCCTGTAACAACACACTGGCATCTATAATACCTAAATAGTTCATCCCCACTATCTTATTTCTCTTGACATGCAAGCTATCCACCTCATCAATCTAGCCAAATCACCAATTCTACACATGCATGACGCCACATCATCGTTTCGTTTTCAAGGCCGAGATATGAGGAAGGGACAGCATAGATAATAACAATTCGGGGACAAAGAGTGGAAAGAGATAATTCTGCTACCCCTCGGTAGTTTGCTCTCTTGCATGCATCACAAATTAATCTTTCCATGCGAACGATGCAACGAATCTCTGCTGCCCCTTCGTCTTATTGCTTCTTCGTTGGATGGTCTGCTCGTCTCCTTTCCATCAATAAATCTGCCCCTTGGTCTACCTGCTTCTTCTCCTCCCCTATTTATTTGTGCCACTCTCCATACTGCGGCATCCTCGGCCAAGCCTTGCTAGGCTATCGCCGCTAGAGAGACATGCATCCTAACACTGGTGTGGAGCCTATTGACTGCTGCCAGCGGGGGTGTTGTTGGCCCAAGCCATACGCTTCGACACCGACCTGAGGTCTCGGCGAACCATGCGGGCCACCGTCGGCGTCCTCCAAAAACATCTCATCCGCAAGAGGTCGGGTGTTCTTTTGTGCGTTTATCTCCTCGGATCTAAACCTTTTTTAGTTAGCTTGGGTGGAAGCTTTGATTCTGAATCGGGTGCCGGCCCCGATGTACGTCGGTGGCCCGGTAGCAGCACGAAGATGAGGTCGCTCCGGCTGTTTATTTGTCCAGATCTCCATGCTCTGTGTCGTTGTTCCGCTGAAGGCATGCATGTGTGCTTTTTTTGTATGGAAGAGATGCATATGTGTTCGCCTGATGTGTGTTGTCGTATATGCACGTTCTTTTTTTTTCCATTTTTTAGGGAATGCTATCTTGCTGGTGGTCATGTATATTTGCTAGGAACAGCGCCTGCAGCTGGAAGGGGAAGATGGGGAGAGAAGAGGAAGAAGACGCTGGGTTACACCTCCAGCGACAGCCGCTGCACGATGTTGTGCGCGCCCTATCCTCGGGGTTAGTGGCCAGTGGTGGCGCAACTATCGACGGCCATGGATGTCCCATTTAGGTGGCGCAGCATGATGGCCAGAGCATCAAGGGTGGTCATTCGGCTGCTGCCCTTCACGTGCATATATCGACTCCTCACACTTGAGCATGCTGATCTTCCTGGCTTCCTCCACCACTATCCGGCTCTCCGCCTTGGAAAATCTGGTTGAAGCTTGAGTTCTACGATGGATAAGAACCCTACCACGGAGAAGTGTTGTTAAGATGGCTTCTTTGAAAACGAAATTGCTCCCCACATGACGTTCTGTGCCCGATATCCACCCGACACTATCATGTATCGTCAGATTGGCTTCTCACGTTGGATCGTATCGGACAAGAAATCATGGCCTGTATAGCACAACAAAGTACATGGGAAACGTCCGCTTCTATCTGAGCCCACCACTAATCATCTAACGCTCCAAAGTATAAGTTTTCATATTTTTCACCAAATGATTTTCACTATCCCTAATCCTGTTACAGATAACTGAACAAGCATTCGTGATAGTTGTTTTTGTGGGGCCTCGCGCTAGGCTTCGGGCTTATGTGTTGGTCCTTGATTCGTCTTTATTTTCCTGAAATATTGGGCTTCTGGCTGGGATTGGGCATGTTTTTATTGGAATTCCCATCAAACTTCATGTTTCAGGTTTTCATGCTAGCCATGTATTTATATTTCTCTGCAAAAAGGCGATGCTTATTTATATCATACCATCAATTATTCCAATAAACATATTTATATTTATTTTTCTTTTATTTATTATTTTTCACTCCATAATCATCTTTATATACAATACTTTAAATTCCCGCAGCAACGCACGGGGGATCATCTAGTTTTACTAATATACAAGTCGGACCGAGAGCTAGCGCTAGCTGGTTCCAGCCAATGCCAGAATACCGAAGATAATATCTCATGTCCACGGTCCAGACAATCAACGTGTCCACTGTTGTTGCCATGCACTGAGCCAATCACCCCCTACACTTGGGACATCCCCAAAGCGAAATTGCTTCGTGCACGACAAAACCACACGATCTCTACAGACGACACCTTCCATCCCAAGAACGCTGGGCAACAGCTTTAATTGCGTGAAGCGTGCATGCTCGCTGTAGGTGCTGCCACGTTGGATCGTCCAGGCGTCGGGCACAGATACGTCGTGTGTATAGCAACGCTGTCCCCAAAGATACAACGGCGCTCGTGCGCATCCTCTGTGCCTCCCTCCGTCGACACAACATCCCATCTTATCCCTTTGCTGAACACAAACATCGAGAGCTCGCTGCTGTCAAAAATAAAATAAAATCGAGAAGTGCTCGCTGTAGGAGCAAAGCTGCAAAGGAGAAGCCATGGCCCAAGCCATCGTCCAGAGGATATGCGTGAAGCTGAGATCTGCCATTGAAGATGAAGCCATGGTGCGCTTGAACGTCAGCGCTTGCCTGCGTGAGATTTTGGAGGCGCTGGAGACCATGGAGCCGTTGCTGGAGAAGGCCGAGATTCTACTGTTCAGGTCTAAGGTGGAGTTGGAATTGCTGCGGCAGGTCAGGGTAGCCACCTACCAGATCATGGACATAGTCGACGAGTTGCAGGACGCGAGGTCACAGGCCACTGCGATGGTATTGTACTCCAACATGCCTTTTTTTCTACTATCCAATATACTCATAAATTGAATGTAACAGCGTCTTACATTATGAGACACAAGGAGTAGTATACTTTCTTGTTCCGGCAAAGCAAGTACTCCCTCCGTTTCTTTTTAGTCTGCATATAAGGTTTAGTCAAGGTCAAGCTTTGTAAAGTTTGACTAACTTTATATTAATAGATATCAGCATTCATAATATGAAATCAATATTATCAGATGCACCATGAAATGTATTTTCATACGGTATAGTTTTAGTATTGTAGATGTTCATATTTTTTGATATAAATTTGGTCAAATTTTCTATAGTTTGACTTTGACCAAATTTTATACGCGGAGTAAAAAAAAACGGAGGGAGTACTCCCTCCGTCTAGGTGCATAAGTCATCCTAGGTCGTCCACCGTGACCAAGACGATGGGAAAAACAAGATGACTTAATGTTTATTTGCTAATTAATAGCATTATATGCAATGAATTGACCACTCCATGTCGTGTTTGGTAGTCTCAAGTCATCAAAAACATGCACGCCTCACATCTCTTATTGGTTGATTCCTTTATTTATGTCAAGAAACAAAAAACGAGATGAGAGTTAATGCACCGCGCCTAGGTGTTTTGAGATTATTTGGTTTTCGTAAGGTAACTTATACACCTAGACGGAGGGAGTACTATTCATTACTCTCTCGGCTCCATAATACTTGTCGTTGTTTCAATTTAAATTGATTTAGTTCAAATTTAAACTAAAACAACGACAAGTATTATGGAATGAAGGGAGTACTTGCTTGCTGCCTTCGCTGAACACGAGACTGGCTAGAGTATAATTCATTGATTGGTGTTTTAGCTGCGGTGTTTTTTTTATCTTGCGGTGTTTAGCTGTAGTGTTGTTAAATGTTCTGGTGTTCTGATTGCATGATGATATGATGTTTCCTCGAATCAATATAATGGTCTGTATTTGCAGATGACAAGGATGTTGCCCCGCATTCCCACCACGAAGAACGCCATGGCCATGAAGCTGGTTCTGATGAAAACAAAAATTATGAATATAAAAGACAGGTACTCTAGATACTCTAGATATTCATTGTTCAAGGAGTCAGAGGATGCGGAATTCAAGAAAATTATAGACGGGCGAAAAACATGGCCAAACCGACCATTTTTAGAGGAAGCATTGGTGTTTGAAAGGGGATCAAATAAACAGAGGATAGTGGATGTGCTGCTATTTGCTGAGCACATCACACGAGAGCCCATCACCACCATTCTTCCAATCTTTGGGCTTGCAGGAATTGGCAAGACAACCTTGGCACAAATGATTTTTAATGATACCCACTTCCTTCCAGGTTACGACTTCCGGGTATGGGTCCAAGTATGGCCCGAACTTGATTTTCATACAGTAGGAGAGTCCATAATTCATCGGATAACAGGAGCTACAGGAGAACAAGAGATCAACGATGACCATGGTTCACAAATGGGTATTGAGAGTATAATGGATCATCTTCACCAGGTACTTAATGGTAAGAAGGTGCTCCTTATTTTGGATGACTTGTGGGAGGAGGATGCCATTCAGTTGCAGCTGTTGAAGTCTATGTTAACCTTCTTTGGTGACAAGGTGGATGTGATAGTAACCACATGCAACCAAGCCATCGCGAGGAACATCTGTACTGTTGAGTCGTACAAGCTAAAACCATTGAGTGATGACACATGCTGGGAAATAATCAAGAAATCAATCCATTTAAAAAAAGAAGATAAAGAAGAGGTTGAGAAGGTAGGACGGGAGATGGCAAGCAAGTGCCACGGTGTACCATCAGCGGCTCAAGCATTTGCGGGATTGCAAGCTTCTTCCCAAGATGTTAGGAAATGGGAAGATGCCATGCTAGATTCAACATTTCTTTTACCGATTTCAACTTTCGAGTTAAGCTTCAGGAGCATGGCACCAGATTTGAGGCTATGATTTGCTTATTATTGTAAAATCTTCCCAAACGGGCACAATATAGTCAAAGATGATCTGGTTCATCAATGGATTGCTCTCAACCTCATTGAGGCATCTGAAATATCGTCTGCCAAACAGATAGCTGAGGAGCATATTACAAGGCTTCTGGACATGTCATTCCTTCAAACCGCAAAGTCGGACCATGTGAGTAATTGTCTACTAGTATGTTTTACAAATTCATCATATTCTAGAGCTACGAAATTGAAGTAAATTCGACTGAATCTATGTGAATCTAGTAGAAGGTATGCACGAGAGGGGCATGATATTGTGAAATGGAAGGATTACATACCTCTAAGAGATTAAGACACATATATAAGCTTGTTACTAATTTTTAAGTAGTCTAATACACCTGGGCTGCAGATGTCAATATATCCAAGTTGAACAATCTTAGTTATACTTTTCGAAGATAATCATTTATAATGCATTTTGTAATTATGTGGTTATGCCCTGAATTTATTCCAGGCCAGGGCAAAGGACGATAAGGTTGGGATCTTGTTCACTATACACGATTTGGTGCATGACTTGGTGAGATGGTTTGCAGGATGTTCAAGCTATTATCTAGCCATCAATCATCACGGGCAACTTGATGATGCCGGCCATGTTGAATATCAAAGGGCGTTGCGCTGTGTAGGCTGTACCAAAGTGGAATTTAACAATGACACATTTTCACTTAGGAAGTGCCTACGTGTCCTGGAACTAAAGGAGAGTGCCATGCAGAAGCTACCGGACACCATCTGGCAACTGAAGCACCTCGGGTATCTTAAGATATCAGAATTCACTGGGCTGGTAAATCTGCCTGAGTCATTTGGGCGTCTGACAAATCTGTTCCACATCGACTTATCAGGATGCTCCGGGCTACTAAACCTACCTGAATCGGTTGGGAAGCTTGTCAATCTGGTACACATCGACTTATCAGGCTGCTCTGGGCTACTAAACCTACCTGAATCGGTTGGGCAGCTTGTCAATCTGGTACACATCGATTTGTCAGGCTGCTCTGGGCTCGCAACACTTCCTGGACCATTTGGGGATCTTAGAAACTTGTCCCATGTCAATCTGTCACGGTGTCATGGACTGGCAGAGCTTCCGGAACCACTCTAGAAGCTTGGCAAACTGGTACACCTGAATTTATCATTCTGGTCTTGTTTTGGAGGGATTGGGAAACGCCTTGGTAGCCTCACCACTCTGGAGTATTTGAACTTGTCACATCCTTGTTGTCATCTTCCTCAACACCGCTCTCATCTCCAAGGGCTAAAGGATGGTTTGTGCAAGCTCACCAACCTTCGGTATCTGAACTTGTCAGCGTGCCTGAATCCTATCTTTTACTACCACCAGTCACAAGAGGACAATCTCAAATACCTTGGAGAGTGTGTCAGCGGTCTTTCTAGCCTAGAACATTTGGACCTGTCTCATCACACATTTCTTTTTGGTCTGCCTGCGAGTCTAGGTGAGCTCAACAAGCTAAAAACACTGAATCTCTCAGGCTGCATCAGACTCAAGAAGGTTGGTGAAATGAATTCTCTCAAGTTTATAGATCTGAGGAAATGTCGCGACTTAGAGAGTTTCCAGTTTGCGATTCGCAATGTCGATGATGACGTTGCATGTAGCAGCAGCAGCATTGTTCAGCTGGAGGGTGTCGATTGCCAAGAGCTCTAGATAAGCTGCCTAGAAAAGGTCAAGTCTAAAGAGGAAGCACAGAGAATCAAATTGATGGAGACACATAAGCTTCAAAAATTGAAGATTTCTTGGACTTTGGACACTGTCGGGCGAGTGGAGGACAATGCTTTGTTGAGGGAATTAGTGCCACCACCTAATCTGCAGTGCCTTGAGGTTAATGGTTACACCGGAACATGCCTCCCGGAGTACTTAGGTGAGCTCACCTCTCTCGAGGAACTCAAGATCGTCCGCTGCAAGCAGCTCAACTCGTTGCCGGATACAATGCAGAAACTCACTAGCCTCAAGGATCTGTGTATTTTTGACTGTCCAGAATTGGAGAAGTGGTGTCAGGTTGAGGAGAACAAGAAAATGCTGGCGCACATCCCCAACAAAAAATATGAGTATGTACCATCATATTGCTCGTTGTTTTACTGTTATTTTACATTTCTTATGTTGGTTCATGTATCCTGCTCAAAGTAGTTTATGTACAACAGTGAAATAGCCATCGCTGATCTGAACTCATTTTAATTGCGCGAGTTGCTGACCTCGTACATTTTGCAGGGAACCAGCTAGTACTAGCAGGCAGGAGATTGAGGAGGACGACAGATCGGGCAACGAGGGGGAGGCGGCGTAGGAAGACGCCACGGCGGCAAGGAATTGTGTTTGCGATGTAGAACAAATTTCGGTGCAAAATGAAATGCCATTTGATTACCAGCTACTCTTGCAAGTTGCATCGTATGTTGGCCTGCAGACTCTTTCAGGCAGCAAAACATGATGATTTGATTTCAGACAACTTACTTTCCGCATTCTTGTAAAATTTAATCGTTTAATCTGAGATCTTGAGCATACATTATAAGTTGGTGTAAATTGTAATGCTCCAACAAGTCCGTAAATCTTGCTACATCTGTCGCCCAATGTAAGTACATACTACTAGGCAAGTGCTGTCAAATTTGGTTTGGTAATGATATTTCAGTTCAGAACACACTGGTTTGGGTTGATTGGTTCTTTCCATGGCCCATCTAGAAGCCGGTTGGCATGTACGTAATCGGGGTTGTTGTTGTTGTCGTCATGACTCATGAGAAGTTGCACTTCCGCAGACTAGGCTCATACAAGTTTCGGTGCGTCACGGCTTAGTACGAGCCAACAACATTTTGCTGGTTAAGCTATTGAAACCTGATATGCGCCTCTTCTCTTTCCAAGACCTGGGCGTTTGCACATTGTACATACTACTCCCTCGTTGTCGTGGTTCTAAGCCTGACAGTAGAATAGGGGTAGGTATGGAGAGGCAAAATCCTAGCTATGGAGTAGTTGTATACGCAAGGGAGTTACGAGTTCAGGCCCTTCTCGGAGGAAGTAACAACCCTACGTCTCGGAGCCCGGAGGCAGTCGATTGGATTATATGCGTATGAGTTACAGAGGTGCGAACCCTTCTGCCTGTGGAGGGGGTGGCTTATATAAAGTGCGCCAGGACCCCAGCCAGCCCACATAACGGAGGGTTCAATGTACATAAAGGACTGACGTTACTGGTAACGCCTTACATAAAGTGCTATCATGGCCATAAAGACTACTTAATAACAGACCGTTTGGGTGCAGAGTGACCATAAGTTTTCTGGTGGTCGAGTGAGTCTTCATGGTCGAGTGTCTTCGAGTCCGTCGAGTGAAATCCTCCAGGTCGACTGAAAGGCAGTTTCTTCTAGAGATGTCCTTGGGGAGGGTACCTTGGACAGGTCCATGACCCTACCCTAGGTACATGGCTTCATCATTAGCCCCCGAATGGATCGAGGTTTGAGTGAGGAAGGAGTTGAGAATTCTTCCGACCTGCTTTTTGTGCTGCAAGAGTGTCTTACTCTGGACCAATGACTTTTTAGTGATGGTGTCAACTTCTCTTTCAGTCACCTTGATCCATTCTTTGCGTCTGCCGAGTGAACTTTATGAACTTGGGAATTTCTGAGCGACGGATCGGAGGAGATCTGCTGTCTGACAAGTTGCTCTGCTATTTGCGGATTTGACGGGATCCGAATTTCGGGAAGCGCGCGAAGCAGAGGGGACCATGGTACTCGGATGGGATAAGGCAAAGACGCCTCGATCTCCGCGCCATCTTTTTCGCCACGTATCGCGCGCGCGCCTGTTGCGGGATTTGACAGGATCGTCCGGGCCTACCAGTCAGCCAATCGGAAGAGACTTCATATAAGGCGCCGGACGGGGGTGTTTCAAACAGTGCGCCCTCATTCCCCTCTCCTTCTTCCCCGAACTCGCCCACTGCGCTTGCTCCCACCTCCGCCCTATTGTTCCTCGCGTGCCTCACCGGCGACGATGGTGAAGGAAAAGATGGCGGCTTTGGAGCGGGCAAAGAAGGCGACGGCGAAGGCGAAGGGGAGAGAGACAAGTCGGGGCGGATCCTTGTCGCGGTCCGGCCTGCCGCAAGGCTGGATCCAGGGAGACTGGATCCGCTCGACTATAACCCAGAAGGACCTCGACGACCTGGCCAACGAAGGACTGATCCCCCATGGGTCAGCAAGGCTTCCGGGGACGGAGTGGCAGCCGCAGCCTCAGGAGGGTGAGTGCGTCCTCTTAGCCACCCACGTAGATCGCGGTTTTTCTCTGCCGCCGAATTTTTTCTTTCGGGGGTTTCTGAACTTCTTCGGGGCACAACTTCATCACTTCACACCCAACTCCATTGCCTATCTCGCCGCTTTCGTGTCTTTGTGCGAAAACTTCTTGGGTTGTCGGCTGCACTGGGGCCTTTTCAAACACATTTTCACCTGTCGCTCTCAGACGGTGAAAAAGGCTATCCCGAATGACGAGAAAACCCAAGTAATCCAGATGTGTGGGGGTCTTGGGGTTCAGATGAGGAGTAAGAGTGCCTTTCCAGCCATGACCCTTCCCGAGTCAGTTCGAGGGTGGCAGTCGACCTGGTTCTACTGCCAAGACCAGTCGACGCCAGGGCAGTCGACTGGCCTTCCCCCGTTCTCCATGGACCGAGTGAACAAGCCATCTTCTCTGAAGGTGCTTCCAGAGGAGAAGGCTCAGGTTAGGATGTTGGTGGAGCGCGTAGTCCAGCTCATTCGCGACGGAGTGACGGGCATGGATCTTCTAGAGGTTTTCCTTTGACGGCGCATTCAGCCACTTCAGTATCGGGGCCATCCGATGTGGTTGTACTCTGGTACTGAAGACACCACTCGGGTCCACCCGGAGGAGGTCGACGATGCCACTCCGGAGAGGTGGATGACTGCCATCACAGGGAACAAAGATAATCCCCGTGGAGCCAGGAGGATCCCGCCACTCGACCAGTCCTACGAACCAGACAAGGTCTGACCACATTTTTCTGACTGTGACTATGTTTTCTTCATTCCGCTTTGCTGCAATTCGGTCGACTGACTTTTATCTTGTTTGTTGTCTTCCAGATCACTACCGAGATGTACTCGATGCCCAACGGGGCGCAAGAACGGACCAAAGAAGAAGAAGGAAGTGGAGGTGAAAGTCAGGAGGAGTGGGAGTCGGACGGCGACGAGGGTGAAGAAGATGCCGGCTCTGATGAGGAAGAGGAGGAGGAAGAGGAGGAGGTAGTCAAGCCTCCTCGTACTGAAAGACGGTCCAAGCTCGCCCATGATCCTGCAGTCGAGCGTGGCAAGGGAGCCGTGCTTGCTGGGCAGTCGACCAAACGCCCTCGGATGACTTCTCCGGTGCCGACTGAGAAAGCGTCGAAGCAACCCCGAGCGGCACCGTCAAAACCGGCGAAGGCCCTACCAAAGATGAGGATGGAGATTCCGACTGTTTCTGGGTAATGGCATAACTCATGTTTTCTCTTTTAGCATGGATATATTCTTGGTTGACCCGATCACTGACCGACTGATTTCTGAGATCGCAGTGCTGCTACTTCTGAGACCTCAGCCAGGCATGAAGATCAAGAAATGGAGGATGAGGCCACTTCCAATCCTGGTATGATCTGTGCAGTTTCACTTTCGGTCGATCGGATCTTCATTTTAACTTTGAACCTTTTATGTAGCTCCGCCTAGCATTATCATTGATCTCCTTGATGATGACGATGAGGAGCCGCTGAGGCAAAGGAGGAACAGGAAAGCGTCTGCTGGCAAGACTGCTCAGGTTGCGTCAGCACCTGAGACATTGGTTCCGGAGGGAGGCAACGTTGCTCGGGCTACCGTGTCTTTTGCGGTGCCGTTGACGAGTGCCCGCCCTCCGTCGTCGAGTGCTGATCCACCTTCCCTCTTCTCCACGCACCATGTCCCAGAGGACCAAGGAGGTGCTGCCAAGGAAGCCATACGCCAGGCGGGGGTCATGATGGAGCAGGTGAAGGCGATCCGAGACGCCAGCCAAGCAGCTTATGATGCAAGTTCAGCTCTTCAGAGCAATGTCCAGGTTAGTTGACCACCGCCTGTTGTGTTAGGATATGATGCCTGACAATTTTTCTTTCTGAAAATCTTAGTATTTGTCATACACCCACTGGGTGTGTCGATTGAAATGTCTGGATTAGTGGGGGCACGCTGAGTGCACCCACTGGGTGTAGTCCCCGAGACTACGGTGGACTGCTGGCAGTCGACTGTAGTCTTTATGTCTTGAACTTTTTTCTCTTTTACTTTCTTCACTCGATCTGGTCGAATGGAATCATGGAACAAATGGGGGCACGCTGAGTGCACCCACTGGGTGTAGTCCCCGAGACCGTGGTCCACTGCTGGTAGTCGGCTATGGTCTGAAGAATACTTCACTCTTTTTTTTGAAACTGTGTCTAACTGTTGGTAGTTAGCCTTTCTGTCTCTTTTGGTCGACTGATCGGCCTGAACTGATAGAACTAGTGGGGGCACGATGAGTGCACCCACTGGGTGTAGTCCCCGAGACTACAGTTGAATGTTTTGATTCGGCTGTAGTCTTAGAAATACTACAATTTTTCTCTCAGTCACTCGAAAGTGACCTATTTTTGACGTCTGTCGATCGATCTTTCGTAGAAATCTTGCGAGCTCGTGGCTCATTATACTGAGTTGGAGAACAAGCATATCCAGCTCGAACTTGATCTGAGGCTTGTCCAAGAGAACTTCACGAAGGTGAAGGAGGAGGCAAAAGGTATGTTTGGTGAGAACCTTGACGACTGTCTTTAATTTTCGTCCATCCCCGAGTCTGATCTCACTGTCATTTTGCAGATAAACTGAAGGATGCTCTGAAGAAGAAGGACCTCGACCTCGTCGAGGCACAGAAAGCGGCTTCGGACAAGACGAAACTCGCAGAAGAAAAGCTAGCTTCAATCAAGAAACTTGAAGAGGAGAATACCAATCTGAAAGCTGCTCTCGAAATGGCCAACAAGTATGCCAGTCGACTGAAGAATGACAAGTTGGCCTTAAGCGATAAGGCTAGTGAGCTGGCGGGAAAGAAGAACGACTTAGAGGTTTATCTGGGGGGGCTCGCCAAGAAGTTGTTCCTCATGCTCGAAGGTAACCCCTTATATCCGACTGGTAATCACTGACTTATTGTAGGAATGTTAGCTTATCTTTCGATCGTATCCACAGAATTCTGCCAAAACTTTGAAGAGGAGAATAGTCGAGTGGAAACTGGCTTGGATCCCATCAACTCTCCTGTGAAGGATGAAGCTGCCATGAACGTGCTCCATCTCGAGTCTCGCGTTGCTGCTGTGGTCGACTATCTTGCGAGACTGAAGGTTGCAACATCGCGCATCGACACAGCACTCTGGCCAGGAGAAACACTTCAGAACGACCTCGAGTCTCTGATGACTCGACTGAACAAAGTTCCAAGTCGAGTGCAAGAATGGAAGAAGTCTTCTGCTAGGTGTGGTGCCGACGTTGCTCTGTCTCTGGTCCGTGTTCACTGCAAGGACGCGCGAGAGGACAAGCTGGCATCTCTCAAGGTGGCCAATACTAAGAAGCATGACTTCCGATCTTTCATGGAGACCTTCATTGTTGCTGCCACTCGGATCGCAGATGGAATCGACCTGGACGAGTTCGTTGCACCTTCCAGTCCTCCGCGGGAGGAGTAAAAAACTTCTATGCTTGATGCCTTAAATTTGCCTCGGAATGCCGAGTGTTTTTTTAACCGATAAACTTTAGCAGGCTTGGTGCCTGAGCACTTCTGGATCCGTAGGACGCTACCTGAACTTGGTCTTGCCGTTGAATATGCTTGCATTTGCCTTCGAACGATCATTGTCCTTTGCTCGAAATATATACTAGTGTTTGTGATGCACTTTTGCAGGTAGGGACGAAGCACAAATTGCAATCGACTTGTACCTCATCATGCTTAGGAGAGCACTGGGCTGCAGCTAAGCCCCCGAGTGGGAGGTTTGCTCTCCATTCGGTAAGATTTTCAAAAACTTAGGCGAGCACCGGGCTGCAGCTAAGCCCCCGAGTGGGAGGTTTGCTCTCCACTCGGTAGGATTTTCAAAAACTTAGGCGAGCACTGGGCTGCAGGTAAGCCCCCGAGTGAGAGGTTTGCTCTCCACTCGGTAGGATTTTCAAAAACTTAGGCGAGCACTGGGCTGCAGCTAAGCCCCCGAGTGGGAGGTTTGCTCTCCACTCGGTAGGATTTTCAAAAACTTAGGCGAGCACTGGGCTGCAGCTAAGCCCCCGAGTGGGAGGTTTGCTCTCCACTCGGTAGGATTTTCAAAAACATAGGCGAGTACTGGGCTGCAGCTAAGCCCCCGAGTGGGAGGTTTGCTCTCCACTCGGTAGGATTTTTGTGGCGTACCTATGAAGGAGAAGGTAGCAGTCGACCTGCGCTTCGTCCTCCTTGCGGAGCGCACGTTGTATTAGTACTTAGGCGAACACTAGGCTGTAGCTAAGCCTCCGAGTGGAAGGCTGGCTCACCACTCGGTAGGATTTTGTTTAAACTTAGGCGAGTACTTGGACTGCAGCTAAGCCTCCGAGTGGAAGGCTGGCTCACCACTCGGTAGGATTTTGTTTAAACTTAGGCGAGTACTTGGACTGCAGCTAAGCCTCCGAGTGGAAGACTGGCTCACCACTCGATAGGATTTTGTTTAAACTTGGGCGAGTACTTGGACTGCAGCTAAGCCTCCGAGTGGAAGGCTGGCTTACCACTCGGTAGGATTTTGTTTAAACTTAGGCGAAACGGATTCGCAGCTAAGCCCCCGAGTGGGAGGCTGGCTCACCACTCGGTAAGGATTTTTTTTACGAACTTAGGCGAAACGGATTCGCAGCTAAGCCACCCACTGGGGGACTGCTTTATGTGGACAAAAGTAACAACAATCACTGGAAAATTATAAAGCTCTTGTCTTTGATAAATAAACTACAGAAGTACTTTTATTACAACTCATCCGAGTGAATACTTAAGTATAAAAGGGGCGGAGTAGCTCCGCGTTCCACGCTCGGGGCTCGTCAATCTGGTGCTCGACATTGTAAAGGCAGTACGCCCCATTGTGGAGAACTTTGGTGACGATGAAGGGATCTTCCCAAGTAGGAGCAAGCTTGTGTGGCTTCTGCTGATCCACTCGGAGAACCAAGTCTCCCTCTTGGAAGGCTCGACTCTTCACGTTTTTGGCATGGAATCGACGCAAGTCCTGCTGATAAATGGTCGATCGGATCAAGGCCATCTCTCTTTCTTCTTCTAGAAGGTCGACTGCATCCTGTCGGGCTTGTTCAGCTTCAGCTTCAGTGTAGAGTTCGACCCGAGGTGCATTGTGAAGCAGGTCGCTCGGCAGGACTGCTTCAGCTCCGTAAACTAAGAAGAACGGAGTTCTTCTAGTCGACCGATTAGGTGTGGTCCTTAATCCCCAAAGTACTGACGGAAGTTCGTCGACCCATGCGCCAGCTGCGTGCTTGAGATCGCGCATCAGTCGGGGTTTCAGTCCTTTGAGAATTAAACCATTTGCTCGTTCCGCCTGACCATTTGACTGGGGATGAGCGACTGAAGCATAATCGACTCATGTGCCCTGAGACGTGCAGAAGGCTCTAAATTCCTCGGAATCGAAGTTCGACCCATTATCAGTGATGATGCTATGGGGAACTCCGTATCTGAATACCAACTCCCTGATGAAGTTGACAGCAGTGCAGGCATCAAGATTCTTGATGGGTTTAGCCTCAATCCACTTAGTGAACTTGTCGACTGCTACCAGCACATGGGTGAAACCGCTTCTGCCTGTTCTTAGTGGTCCAACCATATCCAATCCCCATACAGCGAACGGCCAGACGAGTGGGATGGTCTTCAAGGCTGAGGCGGGCTTGTGTGACATATTGGAGTAAAATTGACATCCTTCGCACTTGTCGACTATCTCCTTTGCCATTTCATTTGCTCTCGGCCAGTAAAATCCCGCTCGGTATGATTTAGCCACAATGGTCCGAGAAGACGCATGATGGCCACGGATCCCCGAGTGGATATCGTCAAGGATTATCCGATCTTCTTCTGGTGTTATACATTTCTGACCGACTCAAGTCGCGCTCTCTCTGTACAACTGTCCCTTTATCACGGTAAAGGCTTTGGATCGGCGGACGATCTGTCGAGCCTCTTCTTCATCCTCTGGGAGCTCTTTCCTTAAGATATACACGATGTACGGCACTGTCCAGTCGCGAGTGATGACCAGTGCTTCCATGATCAGGTCGACCACTGCTGGAACTTCTACTTCAGTCAGATCCGTGACACTTTTTGGCTGCGGAGCTTCTTCGGTAAAAGGATCTTCCTGAACTGATGGAGTATGGATATGTTCCAAGAACATATCACTGAGAATGGCTTCTCTCTTGGAACCTATCTTCGCCAAATCATCAGCTGCTTGATTCTTCAGTCGGGGTATATGATGGAGCTCTAACCCTTCAAATTTCTTCTCCAGCTTCCTTACCGCATTGCAGTAACCAGTCATGGCTAGGCTTCTAACGTCCCACTCCTTCATCACCTGATTGACCACCAAATCTGAATCGCCATAAACCATAAGGCGACGGACGCCGAGTGAAATGGCCATGCGCAAACCGTACAAAAGTGCTTCGTATTCTGCTTCATTGTTGGAGGAATCAAAGTGGATCTGGAGCACATATCTGAGCTTATCTCCTCGGGGGGAAACCAATACTACCCCAGCACGGAACCATTCAACATCTTAGAACCATCAAAGAACATGGTCCAGTGCTCCGAGTGAACTTGAGTCGGCAGTTGTTGTTCAATCCAGTCGGTGATGAAATCTGCTACTGCTTGGGACTTAATGGCTTTCTTTGCCTCAAACTTGATATCAAGGGGAAGGAGTTCAATCGCCCACTTTGCCACTCGACCAGTTGCATCTATGTTGTGCAAAATCGGTGATAATGGGGCGTCGCTGACGACTGTAATGGAATGATCAGAGAAATAGTGAGCAACCTTCTTCATGGTCATGTAAATCTCATATACAAGCTTCTGATAATGAGGGTATCTTTGCTTCGATGGGGTCAATACTTCGGAAAGATAAAATAAACTGGGTGCTGAACTTTGAAGGCTTTCCCTTCTTCTTCCCGCTCGACCGTAAGTACTGTACTGATGACTTGTCCTGTGGCTGCAATGTAAAGCAACAGGGGCTCTTTGCTGACTGGGGCAGCAAGCACCGGCTGGGTGGAGAGCAGAGCTTTAAGTTCTGCAAACGCTGCATCAGCTTCCGGAGTCCACTCGAAGTTGTCTGACATCTTCATCAGTCGGTAAAGAGGCAATGCCTTTTCACCGAGGCGAGAGATGAATCGACTTAACGCGGCCAAGCATCCAGTAAGTTTCTGGACATCGTGCACACGCACGGGGCATTTCATTCGGAGTATAGTACCAACTTTTTCCGGGTTGGCGTCGATTCCTCGTTCGGAAACGAGAAAACCGAGTAACTTTCCGCCGGGAACACCGAATATGCACTTTGATGGATTAAGCTTGATATCATATCTCCTGAGATTGGCAAATGTTTCAGCGAGGTCAGTCAACAGGTCGGAACCCTCCCGTGATTTGACCACAATATCATCCATGTATGCTTCCACGTTCCAACTGATTTGAGTGAGCAAACACTTCTAAATCATCCTCATGAATGTGGCTCCAGCATTCTTGAGGCCGAATGGCATGGTGACATAGCAGAAGCATCCGAATGGGGTGATAAAAGCTGTTTTGATCTCGTCGGGTCCATACAGACGGATCTGATGATAACCGGAATAGGCGTCTAAAAAGACAGGCGCTCACATCCCGCAGTCGAGTCGACTATTTGGTCGATGTGGGGGAGAGGAAAATGATCTTTCGGGCAGGCCCGATTGATATGTTTGAAATCAATGCACATGCGAAGTGACTTGTCCTTCTTGGGGACCATGACCACATTGGCGAGCCACTCGGAGTGGTAAATCTCTCGGATAAACTCTGCTGCTAAGAGCCGAGCTACCTCCTCGCCAATGGATTTTCTCTTCTGGATGGCAGACCGTCGAAGATGTTCCTTGACAGGTTTCACCTTTGAGTCGACTCGTAGGCGATGCTCAGCCAGCCCCCTGGGAACACCCGGCATGTCAGCAGGCTTCCATGCGAAGATGTCCCAGTTCTCACGGAGGAACTGGATGAGTGCTTCTTCCTATTTGGAGTCGAGTGTTGTTGAGATATGAGTCGGAGCAGCATTGGGGTCGGTCGGGTGGATGTGAATCGGCTTTGTCTCACCAGACGACTGAAACACTGATTCGGTAGTAGGCTTCTTTGCTCGCAACAAATTACTCGGATCTGCGGTTTTCTGGTATTCCTGCAGCTTTACCACTGCCATCTGAGCATCAGCGATCTTTGAGCCCTTCTAAAAGCACTCTTCTGCCTTTTTCCGATTGCCAGTGATGGTGATCACCCCTTTGGGACCAGGCATCTTCAATTTGAGGTACACGTAACATGGTCGAGCCATGAATCGTGCATAAGCTGGCCTGCCTAAAATGGCGTGATAAGCACTCTAGAAATCCACAACTTCAAATGTTAACTTTTCTTTGCGGAAATGCTTTGAATCGCCGAAAACCACATCAAGAGCAATTTGGCCGAGTGATTCAGCCTTTTTCCCAGGAATGACTCCATGGAAACTCATGTTGCTGGAACTGAGTCTGGACATCGGAATGCCCATTCCCTTCAGCGTCTCCGCATACAATATGTCCAGTCCGCTGCCATCGTTCATCAGAACCTTAGTCACTCGAGTGCCTTCAACGACCGGGTCGACCACCGAAGCTTGCCTCCCAGGGGTGGCCATGTGTGTCGGATGATCAGACTGATCGAATGTGATGGCGGTCTGAGACCACTTCAGATAACTGGGTGTTGTCGGAGCAACCATATTCACTTCCCGATTGATAACTTTCAATCGACTTTTGCTCTCAACATCAGCAAAAATCATCAGGGTGGAATTGACATGGGGGTATCCTTCATCATTGTCCTCTTTGTCCTCAATCTTTCCCGACTTCTTTTCTTTATCCTTGGGTTGTTTCCCTTGAAACTGCTGGATTAAGAGCCGGCACTAGTGAGTGGTATGTTTCGGGTAAATGAAGTTACCCTCTTCATCTTTCTTCGTGTGGATGTGACATGGCAAATCCATCACGTCGTTTCCTTCCTTGTCCTTCACCTTCTTGGGGTTCCAAGATCCTTTGGGCTTCCCTTTAAACTTGCCCTGAGTCACGACCAAGGCTTCTCCAGGAGCAACTGGCTCGGCTTTCCGCTTCTGCTTCCGACTGGAGTTCCCTTTTTCCGACTGGCTCGGCTTGTACTTGCCACTCCGGAGTCGATCCTCTTCTTCGCCATTGGCATATTTGGTGGCAATTTCCATCATTCGACTCAGAGTCATGTCTCCGGTCCGACCAAACTTCAAACTTAACTCTCTGTTCTTAACACCTTCCTTGAAGGCACAGACTGCTTGGTGATCAGATGCGTTCTCCACCGTATGATGCAATGTGATGCACCTCTGGATGTAATCTCTCAGGGTTTCATTCGACTTTTGTACGCAAACCTGCAGCTCTGTCAGACCTGCAGGCCGTTTGCACGTTCCTTCAAATGTCCTGACAAACACTCGGGCAAGATCTTCCCAAGTGTAAATACTGCTCGGAGCCAACTGATTCAGCCAGGCTCTGGCCGAGCCCTCCAACATAAGCGGTAAGTGTTTCATGGCCACCTCATCATTACCACCGCCAATCTGAACAGCCACTCGGTAGTCCTCAAGCCAAGTATCGGGCTTGGACTCACCAGTGAACTTACTCACCCCAGTTGCCAACCTGAAGTTGCGAGGGATTACCGCGGCTCTGATGGCTCTGCTAAAACACTCTGGTCCTGAGACATGAACTCGGCTGGTGGTGGGCGCATCTCTTTCATGGCCTTCTCGGTGAGCTCTGTTCCGGTCGACCAGACCTTGCACGATAATGGACCTCGCGTCAAAGCCTGGTTCTCTGGGGTCGACTGGAACCCTTCGCCCAACACTGTGTTGGCGTCTGTCATCTTGTTGCTGAGGGGCGTAAGACCCACCCCTTGGGGAAGGAGTGGGCACTCGACGCCGATCATCGCGATCGAATCGGTCATCATACTGATCACGTCGACCCCCGCGTCCCTCACGCCGCAGAGGCGATCTTGGGCTATGGGCCGACTGGACTGTATTCGCAGCGACGGATCGACTGTGAATCCTATTACGCGACTGCGATACAGCTGAATTTTGATCTCCTGCTGCCCGAAGCAAATCTCTGATCTGCATCAAGCCTCTGCCAGCCTCTGACTGAGAGGGCTGAATAGACTCCGCTATACGGGCTGCAGCTGCCAGATTCTGAATTGGGGTTCGATACACCTTGAGTCGGTGGCGGAAAGAGTTGACGTCGACTGGAGTCTGGAACTCGTTGCCGCGCGCGCTCGTCGAGTGCTCGCTGGAGGTTCTCCAGTCGAGTGCGCTCAGCCAAGTTGGCCAAACGCGCGTCCTCCAAGGCGCGAGCCTCGGGGGTTTCTCCTATGATAGGAGTATGCAGAGGATCCATGTTCCGACGGCGAAGATCACTGTTCCGGGGGTTTCTCTTTGCGACGAAGTGAGTGGCTCGGGTTGATACTCCTCGTGGACCCGAGCTGGGTCGCCTCTGCAGTCCCCTCCGTCGGTGCGGGGGAAGCCGGGAGGACTACGAGGCCCATTGACCATCAGGACCTCCGCCGCTGGATCACTGTTGTCGCACTCGGATGAAGTCTCTATGGAGCCAGTCGACAGATCGAACAGGCCGTAGAGAGATTCGTCGGGCTCAATCGCCGCGACTTGGATGGTGGCCGATTGGCAAGCCACTGCGTGTCTCAGCCACCGCTGAAGCCTCGACCGACCAGAGCGCTTGCGCTGGCGGGAGACAGGGAGGGAGGACGACATAGGGGTCGACCAATACGGGGCCGACGGTTGCCGCAGAAGGACGCCGCGGACATATGCGCGAAAGTGTGTCGCTCCACGGACTGGGAGCGCGTCAATGTCGAGTGGAGCCTCCTGGAGCCAAGCGGAGTCATCGGCGATAAACGTGAGCGCGCCGAGACGGATCTCGCGGCCCTCCACTAAAACTCCGCCAGAAACCATGGTGAAGGCGATAGGAACAATTGCAACTTCTCCAATAAGTCGCTAAGACACCGCCCCACAGTGGGCGCCAACTGTCGTGGTTCTAAGCCTGACAGTAGAATATGGGATAGGTATGGAGAGGCAAGATCCTAACTATGGAGTAGTTGTATACGCAAGGGAGTTACGAGTTCAGGCCCTTCTCGGAGGAAGTAAAAACCCTACGTCTCGGAGCCCGGAGGCGGTCGACTGGATTATATACGTATGAGTTACAGAGGTGCGAACCCTTCTGCCTATGGAGGGGGTGGCTTATATAGAGTGCGCCAGGACCCCAGCCAGCCCACGTAACGGAGGGTTCAATGTACATAAAGGTCTGGTGTTACTGGTAACGCCTTACATAAAGTGCTATCATGGCCATAAAGACTACTTAATAACAGACCGTTTGGGTGCAGAGTGACCATAGGTTTCCTGGTGGTCGAGTGAGTCTTCATGGTCGAGTGTCTTCGAGTCCGTCGAGTGGAATCCTCCAGGTCGACTGAAAGGCAGTTTCTTCTAGAGATGTCCTTGCGAGGGTACCTTGGACAGGTTCATGACCCTACCCTAGGTACATGGCTTCATCACTCGTTGCTAACCACCCACCGACGATCACTCGGTTGGAATTCTGCTTCATTTCTTCAGATAATTTTGCAAGGATTAATTTGTTTCACAGCATCAAGTGTCAGGTAATCAAGAATCTACGGAATGTTAATGTCTTTTCTCATTTTCCTTTCGGACGTTTTTGGAGGAGCTGCTGCTTAATCTACAATGTGCAAACGAATAGACAAGAAATATAAATATTTTAGATAAACAAGTGATTTTTGATAAAAACTACATAACGTTTTTTGGGTAAATGCACGAACACTTTTTTGGAAGGGCGTGAACATGATTTTGAACGAGTAAATACTCTCTTTAAACATGTGAACATTTTTTAAGGTGCAATTTTTTTTAAAGCTTAAGCACTTTTTAAAAATTCCATGATTTTTTATTTTATGAATATTTTCAAAATGAAGCAAATAATTTACAAATTATGACATTTATTTCAAATGCATGAACATTTTTGTAAAATGTATGGACATATTTTTAAATATGTGAACATACCTTTAAGTGGCAAGAACATTTTTCCAAAATACTCATGAACATTTCTAAAACATGCAAAGATTTCAGTAAATATGCTTGAAGACTTAATTTGCACGAATACTTTTTAAAATCATATAAAATCTTTTTCAACTATATGAACATTTATAAAAATTCATTAAGACTTCTAAAAACCATATAAACATCTTTTCAATATGAGAACACTTGTAAAATGACACATATCTTTGAAAATTTCATGAACTTATTAGAAGTACAAATATTTGTTATATATGAGTGAACATATTTTATTTGATGCACATATCTACTTAAATTTTTATAATTCGAAATTATTTATTTTTATTTTCATTAACAAAATTAGGAAAAATGGAAAACAAAACTATACCGATATTGCTAGCGGTCAACACGAATTATAACCCTTTAGTTATTGCTATAGGCCGCTGACTGCTATAGCACACATAAAGCAATACATACCCCTAGAAAAAAACATAATGTAGTGCTTAGCATCCCCGTGACGATCGCAAACCTTATGTATCACTCACAAGTTTTGTATCACTCCTTGTGAGCGATATGAAGCTGTTGCCTACACGAGTTCCGAGCAGGCCAGCCTGGCGAGCGCGCAAGTCGATGATTCGTTTTCCTCTGCCTTTTTAATTAGTCATTGCTCGCTGGAGTCCGGTGGAGAGTAGTTCAGTCGGGTTTTTCTTCTTGATATTCATCTTCCTTTTTTCCTCCTGATTTTGTGTTTTCCATTTCATTCTTATTTTCTATATTTCCTTCCTTTCTTATTACTTTTCTTTGTCCAAACACATGAGCTTCAATAAGCGATGAACAACATTTTAATACAAGACAAATATTTTTGAAAATTCATGATAAATATTATTAAATACGTGATAATCATATTTAGTGTACACGATGAACATTTTTTGAGTGCATGATGAACAACATCTTGATAAACAAAGAACACTTTTCTAAATACATGATGAACATTTTTTTAGTATGCGGTAATAATATTCAAATACATGATGGATACATTTTAGAAACTTTGTGAACATTTTTCAAATACATGATGAATATTGAAAACAATTCTTTTTTTAAAATGCACCTAAAGTTTTATGCAAACATATCAAGCATTTTGTAAGTAAAATATGAATATTTGTTTTAAATAACACATAATTCTTTTAAACACAGGATTACATATAATTATATGAATTAATATATAAAAATATGTAGGGGGCGGAAAACAAGAAAGTGAACAAATAAACAAATAAATAAAATTATTATAACCCAAAATAACTTTAAAATATGTTTTTTAAATACCTTGGAATATATAGGAGGCGGAAACCAAGAAAGTGAAAAAATAAACAAAAATGAACTAATATAATAAAGCAACAAAGAAATGATGAAAAATCAGAAAAAAAACAGACAACCCGGACGTGGGGTCAGTGGTGGGCTGGGCTGACGTGGTGAACGCGCTTGGGCGCGCCCGAGCCGTCTCATGTCCGCCCTACATTTGGGCTGGATATGAGTGGTGCCGTACAACCCGGACATTTAAGGCCGGTTTGAGGCACCCAGGTGGTTTGGTTTTTATTACCGGCCAGTGACCGATCCATCCATGAGGATGTTTGTGGCCGGTTTAAGGCACCCGGATATAGTTGCTCTCATCGAGACACGGCCAGACATCAATCCAATGGATCCAATTTGAACGATCCCATCCCACACAGAGCGAAAAATTCCATGTGGGAGGTCAGGCCTATTACTGAGGGAAACCATGGCCACCCAAGTCACCAAAATTGTAATGGTGATTTCTGTAGGTGCAAGATTGCGGGATACGCCTTATCATCAGGATTGGGTATACTCTTATGAGACACATCAATTGCGCAGAGAAGGTTCATGATATCAGAATATGGAACAGTCACTTTTCATACAAGTATTTTACAAATGGATTTCATATGAACTGAGCACCAACATTAATTGCAGAACATTTCTATTTTATTTGTTTAGTAGGGTAGGCTTATTCACTAACCATGAATTTTGATTCTCCAAGTAGGTATTCGCCTCGCTTTATACATAAAACACTAACCAGGGTTCACACATGATTCAAACATAAGTTTGAACAAGAAGTCGAACAAAGCAAATAGTCTGCTAGGACAACAAAACATAAGCATGTGCAAAAGCAAAGTAAAACAAAGATACAGGACGCCACCTGCCCCCGGCCGACGAAAAACGAAGTTTGTTTGTGAGAGCCAGGGGCAGAGACGCTCATCGTATATTAGTGTGGAAGGATTCCCAAGTCCTTGCATACTGGACGACATCGTCGTATATCTCATCCAGGTCCTTGTACTTGTACTCGAACCCTTCCCCGAGGAGCTTCACCGAAGAAATGCAGATTCTCGGCTTCTCGAAAGAGGCCGCGGAACCTGAAAAACAAACACTCAAAATACGCACCGTCAATGCACGAGCTTGAGAACAGAAATACACTCAAAATACACACCGTCAATGCACGAGCTCGAGAGAACACTCAAAATACGCACCGTCAAAATACGCAGCTGCATGACATTCTTTGGACCGTCCATGACGGAAAAAACCGTGGTAGAAGCGAGGGCGAGGAAAATTTCGGGGAGTTCCCGATTACGGTGGGAGGTCGGGGGCCGAGCGATGCACGTTTCTCTCGTACACGTACGCGCGTGTGTGCGAGGCGTTGGCTCTAACTGAACCCGAGCGAGACGTTAGGCTCTAACTGAACCCGAGCGATTGCACTGCAGGCTACGTGTTACTGAACCCGAGCGATCGATCGATGACTGTTAACTGAACCCGATCGAGCGATTCCTTCGCTACTGCTGCTAACTGAAACCGGTTGATTGGATGGACAGTGAGCATTGCGCGCGGGG
>NC_041383.1:25631316-25638497 GCF_002162155.2 Triticum dicoccoides
AGGGGGGTGCATGAAATGACCCCGTGGTGTGGAGGGCTGGATGAATAGGACGACCCCGTGGAGGGCTGGATGAATAGTAGACGGTGGAGGGGTGCCCGTGAAGGTGTGATTGAACAGTAGCTGGTGGAGTAGCGCGCGGTGGAGGCTGGATGAACAGAAGCCCATGGAGGCTGGAGCAGGTCGACGGTAGCCCGTGGAGCCTAGAGGAGGTCGACGGTGGACATGAACAATATCCCGTGGAGTCCCGTTTTGCGGTACGCCACACCCCTCCCGATGAATAGGACCCCCGTTTCGACCGTAGCGCTCCAACAAAAGTCTGTTTTGTCCGTATTGCGGTACGCCACACCCCTCCCGATCAACAGGACCCCCATTTCGACCGTTATTACTTTTCTTTCTCCAAACACATGAGCTTCAATAAGCGATGAACAATTATTTAATACGAGACAATATTTTAAAAAATTCATGGTAAATATTATTTAAATATGTGATAATCATTTTTAGTGTACACGATGGACATTTTTTGAGTGCATGGTGAACAACATCTTGATAAACAAAGAACACTTTTCTAAATATATGATGAACATTTTTTGAGTATGCCATAATAATATTCAAATACATGATGGATACATTTTCGAAACATTGTGAACATTTTTCAAATACATGATGAATATTGAAAATAATTCTTTTTTAAAACGCACCTAAAGATTTATGCAAGCATATCAAGCATTTTGTAAGTAAAATATGAATATTTGTTTTAGATAACACATAAATTTTTTAAACACAAGATTACATATAATTATATGAATTAATATATAAAAATATGTAGGGGCAGAAAACAAGAAAGTGAACAAATAAACAAATAAATAAAATTATTATAACCCAAAATAATTTTAAAATATGTTTTTAAAATACCTTGGAATATATATGAGGCGGAAACCAAGAAAGTGAAAAAATAAAAAAATGAACTAATATAATAAAGCAACAAAGAAATGATGAAAAATCAGGAAAAAAACAGACACTAGTAGAAAAGAGGGCTTTGGTTCAGGTCGGGTCAGCCCATTAGTCTCGGTTCAGTCCAGAACCGGGACCCATGGGGGCATTGGTCCCGGTTCGTGAGCCCAGGGGGCCGGCCGGGCCACGTGGGCCATTGTTTCCGGTTCGTCTGGACCTTTTGGTCCCGGTTGGTGGCACAAACCGGGACCAATGGGCCTGGCTCCTGGCCCACCACCATTGGTCCCGGTTGGTGGCTCGAACCGGGACAACTGGCTACCCTTTAGTCCGGGTTCATGCCACGAACCGGGACCATTGAGGTGCCTATATATACCCCTCGCCCACGAGCAGAGCACTCCACTGCTCTGTTTTTCTCTGGCCGGGGAGGGGAGGACTTTGTGGTGCTCTAGCTCACCTCCTATGCACTTGAGGTGTTCGATGAAATGCCCGAGCCACACTAGTTAAGCTTTCTCCTCTCGAAGCACGACCTCCGAACTCTATTTTTCCCGAGATTTGTCTAGGTTTATATTAGCGGCCCGTCACGCCCCATCCCCGTCTTCACTATCGTCGATCGCCCGCGCCGATCTCGTCGCCGGCACCACCGTGGTGAGCCTCTTGTTCTTATCTTCTTTCTGAAAAAAAATCTTGCTTTAGATAGATACTTGTCTAATTTTCTTACTATTTTATTGCTTGTTATTATATAGTGTGATGGTTTTGGTATCCGCCCCCGTCAGCCCTCGTCCTGTCTATGATTCGGATGTGGTATATATTATCTTTATAACTATTGCTTCATTTATTGTTTATGAAAATTATGCTAACCAACGTGACATAGATTTTATTTATCTAGGAGGTATGTGAACCGGAAATTCCAATAGACCCTATTGTCGAGAGGTTAAATTTAGTTGAAGAAGAAAACAATTTCTTGAAGGAAAAAATAAAAAAAATTGAGGAGGAGAAGATGATATTGGTGTTGCATGTTGCGGATGTCGTCGATGATCACAAGATCAAGATGGATGCAATGCGCTTGAAGATTAGAAGGATTAGAAAATATGCCATTCATACCGAGGCTTGGTAATATTATGCCGTTGGATCAATTGTTACCTTGGTTGCGATTATGATCGCATTTGTTTTCGCATTGAAATGTTTTATATAGTTTCAATGTACGGTTTAATTAATTTAGATGCTCTGGAGAGCTTTATGTTGTTAGATGAGAACTATGTATGTACTTTGGTTTTAATGTGATGATGAACTTCTATTAATTTGGTGACTTAATTATCTATTCATGATGTTCTGTAATGGTTTTTGACAGACTTAATTATATATAATGCACGTAGATGAACCGGCAATGGATGTACGGTGACAGGCACACCTCCGAGTACATTAAGGGCGTGCATGATTTTCTCGAAGTGGCTGAGGCAAACAAGCATAATGGTTTTATGTGTTGTCCATGCCCTAAATGTGGGAATACAAAGTCTTACTCTAACCAGAAAATCCTTCACACCCACCTGCTTTACAATGGTTTCATGCCACACTATAATGTTTGGACGAGGCACGGAGAAATAGGGGTTATGATGGAAGACGGCGAAGAAGAAGAGGACGATGACAACTATGTGCCCCCTGAATACGGTGATGCTGCAACGGGGGAAGATGCTAAAGATCAAGAGGAACCAAATGATGTGCCCAATGATGCTGCAATGGGGGAAGCTGCTGAAGATCAAGAGGAACCAGACGATGTGCCCGATGATGATGATCTCCGCCGGGTCATTGTCGATGCAAGGACGCAATGCGAAAGTCAAAAGGAGAAGCTGAAGTTCTATCGCATGTTAGAGGATCACAAAAAAGGGTTGTACCCCAATTGCGAAGATGGCAACACAAAGCTCGGTACCGTACTGGAATTGCTGCAGTGGAAGGCAGAGAATGCTGTGCCTAACAATGGATTTGAGAAGCTAATGAAAATATTGAAGAAGAAGCTTCCAAAGGATAACGAATTGCCCAACAGTACATACGCAGCAAATAAGGTCATATGCCCTCTAGGATTGGAGGTGCAGAAGATACATGCATGCCCTAATGACTGCATCATGTACCGCGGTGCGTACAGGGATCTAAACGCATGCCCGATATGCGGTGCATTACGGTATAAGATCAGACGAGATGACCCTGGTGATGTTGACGATGAGCCCCCCAGGAAGAGGGTTCCTGCGAAGGTGATGTGGTATGCTCCTATAATACCACGGTTGAAATGTCTGTTCAAAAACAGAGAGCATGCCAAGTTGATGCGATGGCACAGTGAGGACCGTAAGAAAGACAAGAAGTTGAGAGCACCCGCTCACGGGTCGCAGTGGAGAAAAATCGAGAGAAAGTACTGGGATGAGTTTGCAAGTGACCCAAGGAACGTATGGTTTGCTTTAAGCGCGGATGGCATTAATCCTTTCAGGGAGCAGAGCAGCAATCACAGCACCTGGCCCATGACTCTATGTATGTATAACCTTCCTCCTTGGATGTGCATGAAGCGGAAGTTCATTATGATGTCAGTTCTCATCCAAGGCCCTAAGCAACCTGGCAACGACATTGATGTGTATCTAAGGCCATTAGTTGACGAACTTTTACAGCTGTGGAATGGAAATGGTGTACGTACGTGGGATGAGCACAAACAGGAGGAATTTGACCTAAAGGCGTTGCTGTTCATGACCATCAACTATTGGCCCATTCTCAGTAACCTTTCAGGACAGAAAAACAAGGGATACCACGCATGCACGCACTGTTTAGCTAACACCGAAAGTATATAGCTGGGAAGCTACAGGAAGAATGTGTACCTGGGCCATCGTCGATTTCTTCCAAAGGGAACCATCAATTTCAAAAGAAAGGGAATCATTTCAAAGGCGAGGCAGATCACCGAAAGAAGCCCGCCATGCGTACCGGTGATCACGTACTTGCTATGGTTAATGATTTACACGTAATTTTTGGAAAGGGTCCCGGCGGACTAGCTGTTCCGAATGACGCTGAGAATCACGCACCCATGCGGAAGAAGAAATCTATATTTTGGGACCTACCCTACTAGAAAGACCTAGAGGTCCGCTCTTCGATTGACGTGATGCACGTGACGAAGAACCTTTGCGTGAACCTGCTAGGCTTCTTGGGTGTGTATGGTAAGACAAAAGATACAGCTGAGGCACGGGAGGACCTGCAACGTTCGCACAAAAAAGACGGCATGCCTCCAAAGCAGTATGAAGGTCCTGCCAGCTACACTCTTACCAAAGAAGAGAAGGAAATCTTCTTTGAAATGCCTGCTTAGTATGAAGGTCCCGACTGGCTTCTCGTCGAATATAAAGGGAATAATAAATATGGCAGAGAAAAAGTTTCATAACCTAAAGTCTCATGACTGCCACGTGATTATGACGCAACTGCTTCCGGTTGCCTTGAGGGGGCTTCTACCGAAAAACGTCCGATTAGCCATTGTGAAGCTATGTGCATTCCTCAATGCAATATCTCAGAAGGTGATCGATCCAGTAATTGTACCAAGGCTAAGGAGTGATGTGGCACAATGTCTTGTTAGTTTCGAGCTAGTGTTCCCACCATCCTTCTTCAATATCATGACGCACGTTCTAGTTCATCTAGTCGACGAGATTGTCATTCCGGGGCCCGTATTTCTACACAATATGTTCCCCTTTGAGAGGTTCATGGGAGTCCTAAAGAAATATGTCCGTAACCGCACTAGGCCAGAAGGAAGCATCTCCATGGGCCATCAAACAGAGGATGTCATTGGGTTTTGTGTTGACTTCATTCCTGGCCTTAAGAACATAGGTATCCCTAAATCACGGTATGAGGGGAGACTGACTAGAAAAGGCATGCTTGGAGGGGACTCAATAATATGCAGGGACGGATATTCTTGGTCTCAAGCACACTACACAGTTCTACAGAACTCTACCTTGGTGACCCCGTATGTCGATGAACACAAGAACAATCTACACTCCAAACACCCGGAGCAGTGCGACGACTGGATTACATGTGAACACATCAGGACTTTCAGCAGTTGGTTGGAAACACGTCTCAGAGGTGACAAGACTGTTTGTGATGAGTTGTACTTGTTGTCCAAGGGACCATCTTTGACTGTATTGATTTACAAAGGATATGAGATAAATAGGAATACATTTTACACGATTGAACAAGATCAAAAGAGCACCAACCAAAACAGCGGTGTCCGCTTTGATGCGACAAAAGAGAGGGGAAAGGACACATATTATGGTTACATAGTGGACATATGGGAACTTGACTACGGACATGATTTTAAGGTCCCTTTATTTAAGTGCAAATGGGTCAATCTGTCAGGAGGCGGGGTACAAGTAGACCCACAGTACAGAATGACAACAGTGGATCTGAAAAATCTTGGGTACACTGGCGAACCGTTCGTCCTAGCCAATGATGTGTCATAGGTTATGTATGTGAAGGACATGTCCCAAACCGAGAAAAAGAAAAGATAAGGAAGCGAATACATCATACGATGAGCCAAAGCGCCACATAGTTCTTTCAGGAAAAAGGGACATCGTGGGAGTGGAGGGCAAGACAAGCATGTCTGAAGATTATGAAAAGTTTCTTGAAATTCCTCCCTTCAAAGTTAAGGCTGACCCAAGCATCTTGATAAACGATGAAGATTATCCATGGTTACGGCGCAATAAGCAAATGACAAAAGCGAAGAAAAAGTGAAGACTTTCTCCCGCAACTATTATGATGATACCATGCCAACTTTGTAACAGACGAGTATAATACCATTGTCCGTTTTGTACATGCACATGCTATGTGGGTGAAATTATGATACCATGCCAACTTTCAACTTTTTCAGAGTTCATTTGAAATGCTTTAATGTCTTATGGTTCGGCCCTCGTAATACCATTAATCTCGATTCGCTCCTTGTCAACTATGTTCTCACCAAGAACACTCAAGAGGGCAACCAAGTGGGCCATTAGTCCCGGTTCGTCTGGACCTTTTGGTCCCAGTTCCAGGCACGAACCGGGACCAATGCGCCTCGCCCAACCCCCATGACCATTAGTCCTGGTTTGTGCCACAAACCGAGACTAAAGGGTTGGTCCTCATTGCGGTCAGAGTTTAGTCCCACCTCGCCAACCGAAGGGCGCTCACACCGGTTTATAAGCCCCTCCCTCTCTGCCTTGTTGATCTCCTCTCAAAGAAAATAGATGCCCTTATACAGGGAATTTGACCTAAATTCATACTGAATTTCTCTGAAATTCATAGAAATTTATTATGAATTTAGGTTGAATTTTCTCTATAGGCGCATCTATGCTCATTTTTTAGTAAAGTTAATCACAAACTTGTGATTCACACAAATTTCAAAGAATTCAAATTTTAACTATTCAAATTTGAAAACTAATGGCACTAACAGAAAGTTTATAATTTTTGTGACTTAAAAGAAAAATAATTAAACATAAACTTTAATAAAAATAAATAAAAATAGCAACAATAAGTATTTTGTTGTAAGTAGAAACAAAATAAAATAAATAAAGCAACAAAGAAAACAAAAAAACAAAATAATTTTTCTAAAACTAATGGCACTAACAGAAAGTTTATAATTTTGCTGACCTAAAAGCAAAAAGAATTAAAAAAGAAAGCGAAAAACAAAAGAAAATAAATATTGCAAAAAACAAAACATAAAAACTAGAAAAAAACTATTTTTATAGTAAAGTTAATCACAAACTTGTGATTCACACAAATTTCAAAGAATTCAAATTTTAACTATTCATATTTGAAAAGTAATGGCACTAACAGAAAGTTTATAATTTTTCTGACCTAAAAGCAAAAAAAATTAAAAAATAAAGCAAACAACAAAAGAAAATAAATAATGCAAAAAACAAAGCAAAAAAAACTAGAAAAAAATAAAAAAACTTGCACCTATTGGGCCACCACGGCCTGAATACGACTAGAAACCCAACCTGGGCCAGGATTCAGGCCCGCAGAAGGCCCAGTAGGCCCACAGGCAGCATAGTGTGACATTGAGACCGTAAGCCTGCATTTGAGAGGAGCTCGAGAGGGTAGCGCAGTGGGGCTTATAAACCACTCCGAGCCCCTCTCAACTAGTGAGGTGGGACTAAACTTTTGCCGCGAAGCGGGCAGCGCAGAGGCCTTAGGTCCCGGTTGGTGGCACCAACCGGGACTAAAGGGGGGCATTTGTCCCGGTCGTA
>NC_041383.1:25639210-25648185 GCF_002162155.2 Triticum dicoccoides
CGCCCCGATGCCGTCGCCGCCCCGCGTCGCCCCGACGCCATCGCCGCCCCGACGCCGTCCCCTGCTCCGCGCGCCGCTGCCTCTACGTCAGGCCGGCCCCTACCTCACCGTCGCCAACGCCGCTCATAGTGAGCCCCTGCGCCCTGCCCTGCCACCTGCCGCCACCGCCGCCCATAGTGATGCTTTTTTTGCATATATGTTGATGATATATGTATGTTTTTTTGCATATATGTTGATGTAATGTTTTTTTGCATATATGTTGATGTATGGATATATTCTTTGTATGTATGTTTTTTTGCATATATGTTGATGTATTAGGTTAGTTTCATTTTTAGAAAAGTTTTATATATTTACGAAGAAGGAATAGAAGGAAGAAGAAAAAGTTTTATATATAAGCAAAAGTTACATTTTTAGAAAAGTTTTATATATCTAGCTAGGAAAGCAAGAAGAAGAAAAAGAATGAGAGGAAAAAGGAAAATAAGAAGAGGAAGAAATGAGAAGAAGAGGAGAAATAAATAAGAAGAGGAAAAAGAAGAAAAAGAAGAGGAGAAGAAGAAAGGAATAGAGGAGAAGAAGAAAAAAATAGATTCTTCTTCTCCTATTTTTTTATTCTTTTTTTCTTCGATCTTCTCCTCGATCTATTCCTTTCTTCTTCTCCTCTTTTTATTTCTTCTTCGTTTTCTTATGTTTTATCGGGTCTGTCGTAGTCGATATACCCCTCCTGATAACTTCAACACGAGGGGGGTGGATATACCCCCTCCCCGATAATATTATTTTCCCATGTACGTATGTCGTCATTGTCGATATAACCCCCTCCCGATAACTTCAACACGTGGGGGGGGGGGTCGATATACCCCCCGATAACATTATTTTCCCGTGTATGTATGTCATCGTTGTCCATATTACCCCCTCTCGACTGTGATAACTTGTACGAAAACTCTCGAGGACACCCAAACCCTAGAGAAAACAATGTCGGTCTCCTACCCCCTCCCGCCGCGCCCCTACCCGACAAACTCTCTCGAGGCCACCCCCTCTCGCTCGACCAAAACTCTCGAGGACACCCAAACCCTAGAAAAAAACGATGTCGGTCTCCTACCCCTCCCGCCACGCCCCTACCTTTGAAGCGTTGCCGAGGCCACCCCGAACCCGGAATAAGCTCGGTCTATGTTTGCCACTAATATATCCACCTGCTGTCATGTTTGTGTAATAATTGCCATGTTGTAATATTTGCAGAAACAATGGAGCACATACGAGACAAGGAAGCAGAAGAGGTGTTGGGGGAAATAATCTTAGCCGGAGGTGATATCTTCGCATATCTTAACGACAATGATGGTATGGAAGATCAGGGAGAAGAAGCAGGCTACGGTGAACGAAGAATGGAGGAGGAAAGACATGATTATGATGGCTCCGGTGACCCAATGACGGTGCAAGAAGGAGACCATGATGACGGCTCCGGTGACCGAACCGAGTCCGGCCAGGTATATATATTAGTTAATCCTGTGCTAACTAGCTAATTGATGCATTCATTGTTTTGGTATATATGTACACATATTAATTAACTCTCGTCTTTCTTCTTTTTTCTAGCCCTCCGGATCGAGCACAACTTCGGTAAAGAGACGAGGCCCGAAGAAAAAGTTGCGCTCAGATGAAAGGTTTGAGATCACAGCAATCGCGCGCGACGGCCAACCGATTGAACCCATCCGGACAAAGGACACATTTGCTGCTCAGTGCGGGGTTCTTGTTAGGGACAAGATCCTGATCAGCATCCACCAATGGTATAAGCCTAAGAACGAAGACCCTGAGGTGTCTTATGTCAATGATATGAAGAAAGATGATCTTTGGACTGAGCTAAAGGCAAATTTCACCCTACCGCCAGAGGAGGATCCGGAGAAGCCAGCTAAAGAGCAATTAATCATGTCTCATGCTCTTAAGAAGATGGCAGATCTATTCAGGAGGTGGAAGAATGAGCTGAAAAAGTTTGTCGACAAAGAAGAGACACCAGAATTCATCGGCAAATATGAGAAGATCAGAGATCACTGGCCCACATTTGTGGCCCACAAGACATCAGAAAAGAGTAAGAAGATGTCGGCGACAAACCAGCAAAATGTTGCGAAGAAGAAGCTTCACCATTGTAAGTGCATCTAGTGCCCCTTAGTGATTTTTGTGTATTGAAGACTTATAGGTTAAGAAACTGATGCGTTTGTGAGTGTACACAGGTCTATAAGTCTATGAGGAGTTTGATATTTACAGAGAAAGTCGACCCCTAAAAATGAAGTTCTTCGACTGAAGACTTTGGATTTCTGAAGACTTTCTGAAGACTTTAAAAGTGAAGAAATTGGTGTGACCTTGAAGACTTAGTAATCATTCAAGGAACATGAAGCGCGAAGACTTTTGTTTTCATAGTTTCATTTTCTCTTCGAGTGAAGCACTTGAAAATCTCGCACAGTTCAGTCATATTCTTCAGTAACAGAGACGAAGTTCTTCTGGTCTCTTAGGAAATTGTTCTGACTGAAGAGTTAGGAATTCGCCAGTGCGGATTGCCTACCAAGTGAGGAACATGATAGCCCTGAGGAATTCGAACCTCAAATATTCCGACCGTTGCTATGCTACGCGCCAGCTGTCCCAAAATATCTACCCACCTAACGGTCATATCAGACAAGGGCATTTATGTCTTATCATGTCGAGCTGCTCCCCGGCTATAAATAGCCGCCCCCTACAACCACTAGCTGGTTGGCTGCTCCGAGAGAAACTGACACTTGTCATTTGAGAGCAACCCATCCTCCGAGGACTTTGAGTGAAAATCATCAAGTGAGGAAATCCCAAACCCAAACCTACAAAACCCCAAGTGATTGAGCATCATTGAAGAGATTGATCCTGCGTGGATCCGATGCTTGTTTCCTTTGAAGAATGTGCTTCTTACAGATGGTTAGGCGTCAAGGTCTACAACATCCAAGAGGAATTGTGGATCGCCGAGTGACCGAGTTTGTGAAGGTTCGGAAGTCACCTGAAGACTTACCACGAGTGATTGGGTGAGGTCTGTGTGACTTTAGCTCAAGGAGAATACGGTGAGTACTGTGTGTCTGGGACTGAGTGTCCTCGAGTTTAAATACTCAGCCTCTCCAACCAGATGTACAACTGAGACATCAGTTGGAACTGGTCTACCAAATCATTATCTTCACCGAGCTTACTGGTTCTATTTCCTCAACTCTTTAAATTCCTCATGTATTTTGTTGTGTGCCTGTTCATATCTGTTTGAAGACTTTGACTGAAGACTTTCTCAATTTCCTCAGTTATATTTCTTCACTCTGTTCACCTTCTTCCTTGTGTTATCCTGTGTTTACGCTTTCTGTACTCTGTGCTTGTGTTCATTTCATCATGATGGCTATGCCTGTGTTCTGTTATGTTCCTTTCTGAGTACTTATTCCGCTGCAAGTAGTTCTTCATTTAGGAATTTCCTCACCAGCAAATTCCTCAGTGAAGAATTCATAAAAATTGCCTATTCACCCCCCTCTAGTCGATATAACGCACTTTCAATTGGTATCAGAGCAAGGTACTCCCTTGTTCTATGTGATTTTGGTTTAGCCACCTGGAGTTCTAGTTATGTCGACTGCAGGATCGAGGAACGTTTCCTGCCCCATCTTTGCGGTCATGAGTATCCTCGGTGGAAGGCCACGATGAAGAAGCGACTCATTGCTATGGACAACGAACTGTGGACCGTCACTGAGATTGGTCTTACCGATCTATGCAAGATGGCGGAGGCTGATGACATTCACAAGTACACGCTACTGAACCTCACGGCGAAGGATGTCATCTGCTCCTGTCTGTCCCGAAATCAGTTCAGGAACATTATGCACCTCAATCACGCGAAGCTAATCTGAGACCGGCTTTCTGAGGTCTATGAAGGTCATCATACTCGACATGATCCTTGGTTTGAGGATTACAAGGACTCTCTCAAAGAGATGACTTTCGCACCTGATTCGTCATCCACTTCACCGTGCCTCATGATAGAAGGTGCCAAGGTAACTAAATGCTACCTTTCTGAATCTAGTGATGATGAATCAGGTGATGAATTTGGACCTAGCTATGTTAAGCTTGCTTCCCTTGCCACTAAACAACAAAGAGCTTTGGAAAAAGTTCAATACATGCTAAATAAGAGCGATGATATGTTGGGTGAAGAAATGGATCAGTCAAAAGCATTGGCTAAAAGTCTTCAGGGACTCCATTCCAAGTTTGACGACCTTCTAGGTCATCATAACACTCTCTTATCTGATCACGAGAAGCTTTCTCTTGAACTTCTTCAAAGAAAGCAAGATCTTGAGAAGCTAAGAGTGTGTTATGAAGATCTTCAGAAGGAGCGCGATTCATTACTTGCTCAATAAATCAGCGCTACTCAGGAAGAATTTGTTCCCCCATGTCTAAAGTGCATTGAACATGAAACTGCTAATTCTTCACCTGAATGTTCAAATGCTTCAAATGTTACAAATTCTTCACTTGTCTCTGCTATCACTAATTCCTCATCTGAGGACATTGCTAGTACTACTAATGATGCAGGGCTGAAGGAATTGTACACAACAGGCATGTACAAAAGCCTCAAAGGGCATCAGATTCTTTGTGATGTGCTCAAAAAGCAGATCCTAAACAGAAACCCTAGGAAAGAGGGTATTGCCTTTGAGAGGAAACTCAATGCTGATGGAACATATTGGAAGCCTGAGCAGTACCCCAAAACCTCATGGGTTGCTGCAAAGGGACCTCCAGTTGGTCCATCCAACTTATCTGGCTTTACATGTGAATCTCCTCATTCTTCTGATGAGTCATTTGACTCCAACTATAAACTGTTCAAAAATCAGAATGGTGAAGTATTTGCTAGATATGTTGGGACTAACTGCAGGAACAGTTCCCCTATGAAGAAAATCTGGGTTCCCAAAAGTTATCTTGAAAGTCTTCAGGTGAATGTCCTCATGACACCACCTGTGAAGAACATGAACCCCGGATCCAACTCTTCATATGGACCTAATTCTTCACATGGATCAAATTCCTCAAATGGATCAAAGTCCTCATATGATCATCATCGTGTTAACCCTTCTGTTTCGCAGGCTAGAGCTAAGGGCTATGAATATGCGCATTATTATTCAAATCATTATGTTCACAAGTCCTCGAAGAATTTCTCTGCTTATTCATAGGCTTACCCTAACCCCTCTTATGTGAAACGAAGCGGACTAGCTTCTATGCCACCTTTCTCATATGGTGCTCATAGAGTGATGAATTCTTTGCCACCCCTTCAGATGTGGGTGGTGAAGAAAAAGAACTAATCTCTTATGCAGGGTCAGGTCTCCAGACATGCTCAAAATGTCTGAAGAATTTGCTGGAGACCTGAATAGTGCCTGAAAGGATGCAGGCTAATCATGAAGAAATGAGTTTTCGTTTCTCACGTCCTCATACTGTTTTATCTGTGCTATTACTTGATGAAATTGAACTGATGATATTGATGTCATATTCTTCCCTGATGAAGTATATGAGTTTGTAAGTTGCACTAATTCATCTGCAAGATGATCAACCCAAAGCAAACGAGTGGGTCCTCGACAGTGGATGTACAAATCACATGACGGGTGACAAGAATATATTGATGGATGCTCCTCTATCACCGTCACATCTGAAGCATATCATCTTCGCTGACAAAGGCAAAAGTCAGGTATTGGGCCTAGGTAAGGTTGCGATCTCAAAGGATCGACACATGGACAAAGTCATGCTTGTCGAGTCCTTAGGATACAACCTCATGTCTGTCTCAATGCTTTGTGACCTCGATATGGTTGTTGTCTTTGAAAGATATCGTTGTGTTGTGATCATGGAAGGTGACCATTCCAAAGTCTTTGAAGGCTTTAGGAGAGGAGATCTGTATATTGTTGATTTCTCTACAGGACCACAACCAGCCGTGTGCTTACTTGCAAAAGCTTCAGAAGGCTGGCTATGGCATCGATGACTTGGTCATGCTGGCATGAGGAATATTCATACGCTTGCAAAGAAGAAGCATGTCATTGGCATTGAGAATGTAAAATTCCTCAAGGATCACTTATGCGGAGCTTGAGAAGCTGGAAAGATGACAAAGGCCAAGCATCCAGCGAAGACTGTCATGACTACCACTCGTCCATTTGAATTGCTTCACATGGATCTCTTTGGTCCTAATCATTATTCTGCTGTTTCAAATGATGCATCTCTATATGGCTTTGTTATTGTTGATGACTATTCTCGTTACACATGGGTACACATTGTCACTTACAAACATGAAGTGCAGGAAGTCTTCAAACGATTTTCCTCGAGGGCTTCAACCAACTTTGGTGTGAAGATCAAGCACATCAGAACTGACAATGGGACCGAGTTCAAGAATTCCGATCTTGATGGCTATCTTGATGAACTTGGTATTACTCATGAGTTATCTGCTCCTTATACTCCTCAGCAGAATGGCGTCGTGGAGCGCCAAGAACAGAACCCTCGTTGAAATGGCTCGCACTATGCTTGATGAATACAAGACGCCTCGTCGCTTCTGTATTGAGGCAATTGATACTGCGTGTCACGTCATCAACATGGTATATCTTCACAAATTCTTGAAGAAAACTGCTTATGAACTCCTCACTGACAAAAAACCAAATGTGAGTTATTTCAAAGTCTTCGGTGCTAAATGTTGGATTAGAGATCCTCATTACACATCTAAATTCTCACGGAAAGCACACGAAGGTTTTATGCTTTGTTATGGAAAGGACTCACACACCTACAGAGTCTTCAACAACATTCTTCACAAAGTTGTTGAAACTGTAGATGTGCGGTTCGATGAAACTAATGGCTTGCAAAGAGAGCACCTACCTTCTGTGATAGATGAACCAGCACCTGAAGATTCTATCAAGTTCAAGGCTACTGAGGATGTCATTCCCACCGAAGAATCTGCTGAAGAATTCATTCCTGGTCGTGATGATTACCGAGCTGGTGCACCTGAAGAAAATGGTGCTGAAGAAAATGCTCCTGAAGGGAATGCTAATCAAATTCCTCGAAGACAACCCACTCATCCTTGCATCGCTAATGAAGTGCAAATTGAGAAGATCATTGATGACATCGAAGCACCAAGTCCTCTCACTCGCTCAAAATCTTCACATTTATCTAACTTTTTGTGGGAACTTTGCTTTTGTCTCTATATCAGAGCCCACTAAGGTAGATGAAGCATTTCTGGAGCCTGAGTGGATTCAGGCTATGCAAGAATAATTACATCAGTTCAAGCTCAACAATGTCTGGGAACTGGTCAAACATCCAGATCCTCGCAAGCACAACATCATTGGCACAAAGTGGATCTACCGCAACAAGCAAGATGAAAATGACCTTGTGGTGAGGAATAAGGCACGGCTTGTAGCTCAAGGCCACACACAGGTTGAAGGAATTGATTTCGATGAAACTTTTGCACCTGTTGCTAGACTTGAGGCTATTCGTATATTACTTGCTTACGCTAACCATCATGATATTATCTTACAACAAATGGATATGAAAAGTGCATTCCTCAATGGTAAGATTGAGGAAGAAGTATATGTTGCTCAGCCCCCAGGTTTTGAAGATCCAAAAAATCCCGACAAAGTCTTCAGACTCAACAAGGCCTTGTATGGCCTCAAGCAAGCCCCTCGGGCGTGGTATGACACTTTGAAGGAATTCATCATGAAGAATGGCTTCAAACCCGGTTCACTCGACCCAACTCTTTTCACTAAATCTTATGATGGTGAACTGTTTGTGTGCCAAATATATGTTGATGATATTATCTTTGGCTGTACTGAGTTTGCCTATATGATGAGTGAAGAATATCAAATGTCTATGATGGGAGAATTGAAATTCTTTTTAGGGCTTCAAATTCGTCAACAACGCAATGGTATATTCATATCACAGGAGAAATACCTCAAAGAAGTATTGAGGAAATTCGGCATGCAAGATTGCACAGGGGTCAAAATTCCAATGCCCACAAATGGCCATCTATGCACTGATGAAACTGGTAAAGACTTCGATCAAAAGGTATACCGCTCCATGATTGGTTCTTTATTGTACCTATTTGCATCTAGGCCAGATATTATGCTTAGTGTTTGCATGTGTGCCCTATTTCAGCTACACCGAAGGAATCACACCATAAGGCTGTGAAGCATATTCTTCGATATCTAGCTCAGACACCAACACTTGGATTATGGTATCCCAAGGGCTCTTCATTTGATCTCGTTGGATATTCAGACTCTGACTATGCTGGCGATCGCGTGGACCGCAAGTCAACGTCAGGCACTTGCCATTTCCTCGGACGATCTTTGGTCTATTGGTCCTCGAAGAAACAGAACTGCGTATCTCTCTCCACTGCAGAAGCTGAGTACATTGCTGCTGGATCATGCTGTGCTCAATTATTATGGATGAAGCAAACTCTCAAGGACTATGGCATCAATGTGAAGAATGTGCCTCTCTACTGCGACAATGAGAGCGCAATCAAGATATCTCGCAACCCAGTTCAGCATTCGAAGACAAAGCACATCCAGATTCGTCATCATTTTCTTCGCGATCATGTGTTGAAGGGAGATATCTCCATCTGCCATGCAAGAACTGAAGATCAGCTGGCCGATATTTTCACTAAGCCCTTGGATGAGAAGAGATTTAGCAAGTTGCGGTGTGAGCTAAATATCCTAGAATCTTCGAATGTTCTCTGAAATAGGACACTCATCCTAACACTTATGCTGACTTCATGACTTAGATGCGCAACACACGAAGTAACGTTTTTCTTCAATCAATGAAGACTAACCCTCTAAGTGTGAAGAAATTAATGAAGAAAATGATTCTCAGAGCCCTACCACAATTGTACGCGGTGTCTAAAATCAGCTTTCTTATACGGTGGGTTACGCCACCACCCAAAGTTGAAAATCTTCAATTTGAGTTTTTCTTCGTTTTTGAAATTCCTCAGTTTTTTTCAAATTCTT
>NC_041383.1:25648576-25670436 GCF_002162155.2 Triticum dicoccoides
TTATATCCTCTACAGCATTCACTTATTGCTAATTCTTCAAGTTAACATTTTTTGCTAAGTGAATGTGATCGGACCCTTTCCCCCTCTATGCTGAACTCAATCCAATCTTTTCACAAATTCTTCATGTGCGTTATGTTTTGAAACTCGTTCAAAATCTTCACTGTGTCCTTGACAGCTGAAGAAATTGAGAATGGTAACTTAAAACTTATCTTATCTAAATTTTCGGCTTTGCCGCTCAAACCGTTCTGCTTCTCACGACAAATACTTATCTATTCACCCACGATCCTACACGATCGCCACCTCACAGTACGTGGGTGACACATGTCACGTGAATGAGAAGAGCCAGGGGCATGCTCGTCCGAAATCCTCAGGCGCACAGTTTTTTACTACCGCTATAAATACCCCTGTCTTCTCCTCACTTCACTTTTACTCCGCTCGACCTCTCTCTCCCGCTCGAGCTTCCCAAACCCTAGCGCCGCCTCTACTTCATCATCGCCGGTGAGGAAGAGCTTCACTGCCTCGACCTCGTCGCCATCGTACTCGCGCCGGTTGCGGATCTCTTCACTCCGCCGCCGCCGTAGCCGTTTTCCTCTGCCGAGTTAGGGCGTGGAAGATCTGAACGGACGAACTTCACCTCAACACTTCTCAGTTCGTCGTGTTCTTCACTTCGGGTAATTAAAAGTTACTTTTATTGCCCGCTTTGATTCATGGTTTTCCCTAAAAATCTTTAAAGGTGTTTATTCTTCAAATCTCCACACACTAAACACCTCACATGTTATCTGTTCTTGATTCGTTTCTCTAAGCAATGATTTTCTTCAAGATTCCTCAATTGTGTGGATTTCCAAATCTGTACAACTCTGGAACCTAAGATAAATAACGCTTAGTGAAATTCTTCAAGACTCATCGGTCAAATTCCTCAAACCTATTCTCTTTTTGAAAATCTTCTGAGAATGCATATGACCTCTCCACATTCCTCGCAACTATACTCTGTTCACAGGTACAAATGTCCGCTGCTGAATCACTAGGTTCTCATCAACTTAACTCATTTGCAGCATTCCTCGAAGAAAAGTTGCATGCATCTTCAGAAACTTCAGTTGTTAATCCTCAGCTGAAGAAAATGGCTGACGGCAAGAAGCCACAGAAGGGAGGAAAAAGGCCTGAGGTCAACACAGCGTTTGAAATCCCTGAGGATATATATGCTGTATATTGCACTCCAGATGAGGCCAAGTTTGGCAAGGAGGACAAGAATCAGCGCAAAGTGCGCATACAACAAATTGAGAGGAGATGGGCACAGGAATAGAGGGAGTACAGATATGTTACTCCCAAGTACATGAAGAAATTCACGCTCAACCCTCCATGCTCAAGACCTCCATTGAGGCCTGGCCAACTGGCGGATCCCACCAGCCTCAAGCGCGGTGAGGACTATGCTGCTGAATGGGCTAGGCGCAAGGCCAAACTAGCCAAGCAAGCAAAAGAGGCAGTGAGGAAATTCAATGAAGATTCTGCTACTGCTGCTAACGCTGCTGAGGCCTCTGGTAGTAAGCCCAGGAAGGCTATGCCAAAGAAGCCTGCCCACAAATCCAGTGCTTCTCCTTAAATGCCCTCACGGCCAAGCTCCTCAGCAATGCCCTCACGGCTAGCATCTTCAAAGCCCTCACGGCCAATTCCTCAGTCTGCTCCTCCTCCGACAAAGTCTTCAACTGCTCCGACAAAATCTTCGGCACCTGTGCATCTTGCCACGTGCCAAAGGATTCAAGGCATCTCTATTTCCTCAGGAGCATTTGCTAGCTCCACTGCTGCACCAAGTTCCTCAGCAGGACCATCTCTGCCGAAGAAAAAGGCCACTACAGGACGAGGCCTTCGCCCAAGTCCTCACAAGAAGCAGGTTGCCTTCCAAATCCCCTCTGATGATGATGAGGCTGATGATGAAGAACTTGCTGAAATCATCAGGGACAGGCAAGCCAAGGCTGCTAGAGCCAAAGGCAACAATGTGCCACTACTTCTGGATCCCAAGTTGATCCTTGACTTCATTGACTTATGGCACAAGGACCCCACTACACCTTTGCCGGAGATGAATCTTACTCCTGGTCAAAGTCATGTTCTGACTCACTTCATCGAGGAAGAGAAGTGGAAGTATCAAGAAGGAAGAAGGATGAAGAAAGCGCAATACAAGAAACAACGCTTCCTCAAGGACAATGTCCTCACGCTTACTCCAGAACAACTTCTTGCTGTACAAGCTGAAATCAAGAAATTGAGTGATGATTTAGATCGCTACCATGCTGATTGGAAGGGAGCAAAAGTTCGTTTCGTCAATCTGACGAAGACTTTTTCTTCAACTGCTACTACTCTGATGCATGTTGAAATTACTCAAGCTGAAGCATCTGCCCAGCCCACTGAGGAACATGCCAGCACTGCTGATGTCAGCATGGCTGCTGAAGAAAGTGAGAATACCAGGGCTGATGACTCCATTCCAGCCATTGATGATATTGCTAGGGCATCTGAGGGAGTCCCGGACTAGGGGGTGTCCGGATAGTCGAACTATCATCATCGGCCGGACTCCAAGACTATGAAGATACAAGATTGAAGACTTCGTCCCGTGTCTAGATGGGACTTTCCTTGGCGTGGAAGGCAAGCTTGGCGATACGGATATGTAGATCTCCTACCATTGTAACCGACTCTGTGTAACCCTAGCCCTCTCCGGTGTCTATATAAACCGGATGGCCTTAGTCCATAGGACGAACAACAATCATACCATAGGCTAGCTTCTAGGGTTTAGCCTCCTTGATCTCGTGGTAGATCTACTCTTGTAACCCACATCATCAATATTAATCAAGCAAGACGTAGGGTTTTACCTCCATCAAGAGGGCCCGAACCTGGGTAAAAACATCGTGTCCCTCGTCTCCTGTTACCATCCGCCTAGATGCACAGTTCGGGACCCCCGACCCGAGATCCGCCGGTTTTGACACCGACATTGGTGCTTTCATTGAGAGTTCCTCTGTGTCGTCACCGATAGGCTCGATGGCTTCTTCGATCATCAACGACGATGCAGTCCAGGGTGAGACCTTCCTCCCCGGACAGATCTTCGTATTCGGCGGCTTCGCACTGCGGGCCAATTCGCTTGGCCAGCTGGAGCAGATCGAAGGCTACGCCCCTGGCCGTCAGGTCAGATTTGGAAGTTTGAACTTCACGGCTGACATCCGCTGGGACTTGATCTTCGACGGATTCAAGCCACAGCCGAGCGTGCCGCACTGTCACGTCGGGCATGATTTAGCTCTGTCGCCGGACAGTACCATGGAGGCCGCACTCGAAACCACTTCGATCTTCAATTCGGAGCCATCTCCGCAGATCGAGGATGGATGCCTAGACACCGCCTCGGGGGCTGCAACCTCTACGGTGATAGAGCCGAACACCGATCTTGTCCCCCATGAAGCTCGTGACTCTGAGGTGCCGGACTCCTTGCCGGACTCCGGACCTCCCGCGCCCCCTCCAGTCGGATCCGATTGGGCACCGATCATGGAGTTCACCGCGGTGGACATCTTTCAACACTCACCTTTTGGCGACATCTTGAGTTCGCTAAAGTACCTCTCGTTATCAGGAGAGGCCTGGCCGGACTGCGGCCAGGACGGTTGGGATGCGGACGACGAAGAAATTTAGAGCCCACCCACCACCCGCTTGGTAGCCACTGTCGACGATCTAACCGACATGCTAGATTAGGACTCTGAGGACATCGACGGTATGGACAACGATGCCGGAGACGACCAAGAACCAGTGCCCACCGGGCACTGGAAAGCCACCTCTTCATACGACATATACATGGTGGATATCCCAAAGGATGCGAACGGCGAAGGAATAGCGGAGGATGACCCGTCCAAGAAACAGCCCAAGCGCCGACGTCAGCGGCGCCGCTCTAAATCCCGCCATAGCAAGAATGAGGATTCCGGCACCGGAGACAATAATACACCGGATAGCACCGAAGACAACCCACTCCAGCAAGATCCAGCACAGGAGGAGGGGGACGCCAGCCCTCATGAGAGAGTGGCCGAAGAAGAGGTAGAGGACTATATGCCTCCCTCCGGAGACGAGGCAAGCCTCGACGACGACGAATTCGTCGTACCTGAGGATCCCGTCGAATAGGAGCGTTTCAAACGCAGGCTTATGGCCACGGCAAACAGCCTCAAGAAAAAGCAGCAGCAGCTTAGAGGTGATCAAGATCTGCTAGCCGACAGATGGACCGAAGTCCTCGCGGCCGAAGAGCATGAACTCGAACGCCCCTCCAAAAGCTACCCCAAACATAAGCTGCTCCCCCGATTAGAGGTGGAGGCATATGATCCCGCTTCACCAAGAGACAATACGGCTGATCGACCACCCCGTGGTCGCGACAGAGAGGCCTCAAGGCCCTTCACTAGACCCGTACCCCGGCATCGCTCGAAAAGCACAAGGCCACAGGGGAACACTCCGGACCTGCGAGACATATTGGAGGATAAGGCAAGACAATCAAGATCGATCTATGGATCGCGTGGGCGCCCCACGATACGTGACGATCACCGTCACCCCGTACACAGTAAGTCCGACCGGGCCGAACACAACAGACAAAGCTCTTTGGAGCTCCATCGCGATATCGCCCAGTACAGAGGCGCCGCACACCCACTGTGCTTCACAGATGAGGTGATGGATCATCAAATCCCAGAAGGGTTTAAACCCGTCAATATTGAATCTTATGATGGCACAACAGACCCCGCGGTCTGGATCGAGGACTATCTCCTCCACATCCACATGGCCCGCGGAGACGATCTCCACGCCATCAAATATCTCCCACTCAAACTTAAAGGACCAGCCCGGCACTGGCTTAATAGCTTGCCAGCAGAGTCAATCGGGAGTTGGGAGGACCTGGAAGCCGCATTCCTCGATAACTTCCAAGGCACGTACCTGCGACCACTAGATGCAGATGACCTAAGCCACATAATTCAGCAGCCAGACGAATTGGCCAGACAATTCTGGACACGGTTCTTAACCAAGAAAAACCAAATCGTCGACTGTCCGGATGCCGAGGCCCTCGCGGCCTTCAAGCATAACATCCGCAACGAATGGCTTGCCCGGCACCTGGGATAGGAAAAGCCGAAATCCATGGCAGCCCTTACATCACTCATGACCCGCTTCTGTGCGGGTGAGGACAGCTGGCTAGCACGCAGCAACAACCTCAACAAAACTTCTGGCAGTCCGGATATCAAGGACCGTAGTGGCAGGTCGCGTCGCAACAAAAACAAACGCCGCATTAATGGCGATAACAGTGAGGATACGACAGTCAATGCCGGATTCAGAGGCTCTAAACCCGGTCAATGGAAAAAGCCATTCAAAAGAACAACTCAGGGTCCGTCCAACTTGGACCAAATTCTCGACCGCTTGTGCCAGATACATGGCACCCCTGAAAAGCCAGCTCACCACACCAATAGGGACTGTTGGGTGTTCAAGCAGGCAGGCAAGTTAATTGCCAAAAACAGCGACAAGGGGCTATATAGCGACGACGAGGAAGAGACCTGACCGCCGAACAATAGAGGATAGAAGGGTTTCCCCCCACAGGTGCGGACGGTGAACATGATATATGCCACGCACATACCCAAAAGGGAGCGGAAGCGTGCACTCAGGGATGTATACGCGATGGAGCCAGTTGCCCCGAAGTTCAATCCATGGTCCTCTTGCCCGATCACCTTTGACCGAAGGGACCACCCCACCAGCATTCGCCATGGTGGGTTCGCCGCATTGCTTCTAGACCCAATCGTCGATGGATTTCATCTCACCAGAGTCCTGATGGACGGCGGTAGCAGCCTAAACCTACTTTATCAGGACACGGTGCGCAAAATGGGCATAGACCCCTCAAGGATTAAACCTACCAAGACGACCTTCAAAGGCGTCATACCAGGTGTTGAAGCCAATTGTACAGGCTCAGTTACACTAGAAGTGATCTTCGGATCCCCGGATAACTTCCGAAGCAAGGAGTTAATCTTTGACATAGTCCCATTCCGCAGCGGCTATCATGCCTTGCTCGGACGTACCGCATTCGCAAAGTTCAACGCGGTGCCGCACTACGCATACCTCAAGCTCAAGATGCCAGGCCCTAGAGGAGTCATCACGGTCAACGGAAACACTAAACGCTCCCTCCGAACGGAGGAACATACAGCGGTCTCCCGGCAGAAGTACAAAGCAGCCTTTTAAGGCAATTCTCGAGTCCGGCTGCCAAGCGGCCGGACACAGCTAAGCGTGCCCGGAGTAACCTACAACATGACCACATGGCACGTTATGAGAACGCGTAGCAGTGCGGCCCCAACCCCAGCCCCTGTAAAACATTAAGACAGACCCTTCGCGTACTCCATTACGCTTCGAAGATACCATGGGCATGGGGCAAGGGGCTGGACCACGATAAGCCCAGACTGCGGCTCAACCGCACCAGTGGCTCTTAAGTGTGTCGTTTCTTTTTTCTTTTCCTTTTATTTTTACCTACAGGACTCTGTTCGTCAGAGGCCCTGTCCGGCAGCAGAGATGCCGAACCCACGATGCAATAGCCAGGGAACGAGAAAGGCTACAACGAAAATCCAGTTTTTATTGAATAAAGCAATGTAGCACATTTTTGCTTCTAATTGCATTTCTTTCTTACACATATGTTCATCTATGACATGTTGCATCCGTACGTTTTGGTATGGCTAAATACACCAGGGGCTTATGTTTCCCGCGTTATGGTGTGATAAGTCCGAACACTTTCACAAGTGCGGCACCACGAACTTATAGCATTATATGCATCGGCTCTGAATCATGTTCTTGGGTCAATAGTTGGGTTTGCCTGGCTCCCATGTTTTGGTACCTTACGTTCTGTTTTATCGGCTAAGGTAGCACTGGGAGAACCACTGCGATTGCGCCCCAGTTGAGCTGGGTTAACGCCTCAGTGGAGAAAGCTAAAACTGACCATCATGATGAGGCGAGAGCTGGTCGCTGTTCGAGAGGTTCTTTGCGAGTCCCTAAAGACTTATGCCGCTTCGAGCGAGGAGCCGGATTCTGTCCGGCCAAGGCGTGGATAGCGCCCCAAATTCGGCCTTCTGAAAACTAGGGGCTTCGCCGAAATTCAAAATTATAGAATTCTATGGCTAAGTGAGAGTGTTCAAGCATTATAAGTCCGGTTGCCTTGTTCGTTGTGTTGAGCGCCTCCCTCGATGGACCCAAATATGGGAACAAGAGTGCCCAAATTTATCCCGAACACCCCAGCACTCGTGGCATGGGGGCTGAAGCCGACGACTTGCCATCTCTCAGATTTGATAAACAGCCGCACAGAAGGTAATATTTTAAATTAACAAGTGTTGCTTCGCGCATATGAACTTAATTTTCAGCGCACAGGATAACAAAACGCGAGTCTACCAAAAATTTCTTCTTTGGAGCACTCACCCGCAATAATGCGGGCGCCCTTCAGCACACTCCTATAATACATCTCGGGCGTGCGATGCTCCTTGCCCTCTGGTGGGGGGTCCGTCACAAGCTTCTGGGCATCCATCTTGCCCCAGTGCACCTTTGCGCGGGCAAGGGCCCGACGCGCACCTTCAATACAGGCGGAGTGCTTGATGACTTCAACCCACGGGCACACATCCACCAGCCGCCGCACCAGGCCGAAGTAGCTCCCAGGCATGGCCTCCTTAGGCCACAACCGAACTATAAGGCCCTTCATGGCCTGTTCGGCCGCCTTGTGGAGCTCGACCAGCTGCTTTAGCTGGTCGCTAAGGGGCACCGGATGTTCGGCCTCAGCATACTGAGACCAGAAGACCTTCTCCGTCGAGCTCCCCTCCTCGGCCCGGTAGAATGCGGCAGCATCGGACACGCTGCGAGGAAGATCCGTGAACGCTCCTGGAGAGCTCCGAATTCGGGTAAGCGATAGGTAATTAACACTCACATGCTTACTTTGCATGAAAAATGCCTTACCCGCTGCTATTTTCTTTACCGCCTCGATCTCCTGGAGGGCCTTGTAGGCTTCGGCCTTAGCGGCTTTGGCACTCTCAAGAGCCGTTGCAAGCTCAGACTCTTGAGTCTTCGAGTCACGCTCCAGGCTCTCATGTTTCCTCACGAGATGCTGGAGCTCTTGCTGTACCTCCGCCACCCGCGCCTCCTGTTTCTCTCGCTCGGTGCGCTCCGCAGCCGCATTGCGTTCGGCCGCGGCTACCGCCTCCTTCAGGGTCACCACCTCGTTAGTGGCCCCTGCAATACCCCATTTATCCTTGTCATTTTTCTTGCAACCAAATCCTTTTCTGTAAGGTACAATTTTCATAAGGTATTACTCACCTTCTTTTTCCTCGAGCTGCTTCTTGGCATGGCCGAGCTCGTTCTCGGACCGCTCAAGGTTTTCCTTCAAAGTATTGACCTCCGCAGTCAGTGCGGCAGAGGTCAGCAGCACAGCCTGCAATCCCATATTGACATATTTTCATGACTCCTGCGTTTATCTTTCTAAAGATCCTCAGTCCGGCTTTTCTTTCCGAACACCGAACCGAGCATCAGGGGCTACTGTCTATGCGGTACCATTTTACATATATTGAAATTCTTACCTCAAAGCCTGTTAGAAGGCTGCTGCAGGCTTCGGTCAGCCTGCTCTTGGCGAGCTGGACCTTCTGAATCACCGCACTCATAACAGTGGGTGTTCCTCTTCGATGGAGGCGCCGTTGAGCGCCTCCAGCAAATTATCCGGCACCTCCGGTTGGACGGAGTCAGCCGGCGTCGCGGTCTTGCCCTTCTTACGAAGGGGTCGCCCGCCGGACTCCGGAGCCACTATGGGTTCCGGGGCTGAGTCCGGTGCAAAGTCCAGGAGGTTGTCCTGCGACACCTCCGGGGCCCTCTCCTCCTGGTGGGTCCCTTCCTGGGATCCCACCTCGGCATCGTCCGCATCACGGGGGGTGGAGGCAGTCGGAAGAAAATCCATATCCGACGCCCCTACGGACCCGCTCGACGAAGTGGGGAGATCATCCTTAGGCGGACTGCAGGGTTGTATGCGGCATCAGAAAGACATAACGTGGCAGAAAACGAAAACCTTGAAGTTATTCGGGACTCCGGATACTCACGATCTCGCCAGAGGCTTGGCCCTTGGAGGCCAGTCCTCGTCGTTGTCACTGGCGTTGGCGGAACAGTCCGGGGGAAGAGTTTTTTCCCTCTTGGACCCTTCGGCCTCCCTTGTTGGGGAGGCCTTCCTTTTCTTCCCTTCCCCCGCCCGGGGAGAGGCTTTCTTCTTCTCCTCCTCGCCTTGGTGGGAGGAGTCGGCCTCGGATTCATCGTTCGATAGCACCTGAAAACGGGAACTCTTCCGAGTCCCCGTGGCCTTCTTCTTGGCCTTCTTCTCCGGCACCACATGGGGTGCCGGAGCCAGCAGCACCGTTAGGCGGGCGTCGGCTGGGTCCTCTGGCAATGGGGCCGGACAGATAGCCTGTGCGGCCTTCTTTAGCCAGTCCTGTCAAAGGAAAGGGAGTTTAGATCCCGCATAGAGTCAAACTATGAATAACAAGTGTCCCGTAAAGGACAATATCACTTACCTCGTCGGCTGGACGCTGCGAGCTGAATCCGCGATCTTCGGTAGCGGATGCGGGAGCCTCAGCACCCTTGAACAGCACCTTCCAGAAATCTTCGTACGTAGTGTCGAAGAGCCCATGCAAAGTCTGGTGCTGCGCCGGATCGAACTCCCACATATTCAAGCCCCGTCGTTGGCACGGGAGAATCTGGCGGATGAGCATGACCTGGACTACGTTGACAAGCTTGAGCTTCTTGTCCACCAGCTTTTTGACGCAGGCTTGGAGTCCGGTCAGCTCCTCCGAATCGCCCCAAATCCGACCGCTCTCTTTCCAGGAAGTGAGCCGTGTGGGGATGCCGGATCTGAATTCAGGGGCTGCTGCCCATTCGGGATCACGCGGCTCGGTGATGTAGAACCACCCCGATTGCCACCCCTTGATGGTTTCCACAAAGGTGCCCTCCAGCCATGTAACGTCGGACATCCTGCCCACCATGGCGCCTCCGCACTCCGCTTGGATGCCCTTCACAACCTTTGGCTTGACACTGAAGGTCTTGAGCCACAAGCCGAAGTGGGGCTGGATGCAGAGGAAGGCCTCGCACACGACGATAGACGCCGAGATGTTGAGAATAAAATTCGGGGCCAGATCATGGAAATCTAGGCCATAGTAGAACATGAGCCCCCGAACAAAGGGATGAAGTGGGAAGCCCAGTCCGCGGAGGAAATGGGGAAGGAATACTACCCTCTCATGGGGCCTGGGGGTGGGGATGAGCTCTCCCTCATCGGGGAGCCGATGCGCGATGTCGCTGGACAAGTATCCGGCGCTGCGCAGCTTCTGGATATGCCCCTCCATGACGGAGGAGGCCATCCATTTGCCTCCCGCTCCGGACATATTTGGAGAAGGTTGAGGTGAGATGTGCGGGCTTGGGCGCTAGAGCTCGAGTTCGCAGAGATGGATAAGCCAAGGAGGAAGAAGGCGCAGGTAAAAAGGTTGGATCTTTATCCCCTTATATGGGCGGACAGAAACACGCGTCCCCACCGGCCTGGTAAAACTCGCTTATCACCCAAGCGTCACAATCAATGGCGCGGTTGGGTTACCCACGTCCGTATTGATGGGAATCCCGGAATAAGGGGAACACGATCTCTGCTTCGACAAGACGTGCCAAGGAAACCGCCTCGCTAAACGCGTTGAGGTGGAACAATAAAAACAATTCGAGTAAAGGCTTGGAAGTGGTGTGACGTTACGCCACAGAATACGTCAGCAGATTGATCTTGTGTAATATTATTCTCTCTACGGTGGTATGTGGAATTTATTTTTGCAGAGCCGGACACTATCCTGGTGTTCACAATCTTCTATAAATGATTCGGAGGAGGAACCCGTCTTGCAATGCCGAAGACAATATGCGCGCCGGACTCGTCGTCATTGAAGCCTGGTTCAGGGGCTACTGAGGGAGTCCCGGACTAGGGGGTGTCCGGATAGCCGAACTATCATCATCGGCCGGACTCCAAGACTATGAAGATACAAGATTGAAGACTTCGTCCTGTGTCCGGATGACTTTCCTTGGCGTGGAAGGCAAGCTTGGCGATACAGATATGTAGATCTCCTACCATTGTAACTGACTCTGTGTAACCCTAGCCCTCTTCGGTGTCTATATAAACCGGATGGCCTTAGTCCATAGGACGAACAACAATCATACCATAGGCTAGCTTCTGGGGTTTAGCCTCCTTGATCTCGTGGTAGATCTACTCTTGTAACCCACATCATCAATATTAATCAAGCAGGACGTAGGGTTTTACCTCCATCAAGAGGGCCCGGACCTGGGTAAAAACATCGTGTCCCTTGTCTCCTGTTACCATCTGCCTAGACGCACAGTTCGGGACCCCCTACCGGAGATCCGCCGGTTTTGACACCGACAGCATCCACTAGTGATGCGCGTGAGGAAAGTGAACAAGCCAGGGCAACTGCAACAGTTGTTCCTGAAGAAAATGCACCTCGTGCACCTACACCAACTCCGATCCTTCCATCTGCATCACATGTGAAGAAGACAAAGGCTGTAGAACCTGCAGCGATGAAAAAGAGGAAGGCATCAACTTCTTCAAATTCTTCTGCTCCGAAAAAGATGAAGACGCTGATCAGATCAATTGACAATCCAATTGATGCCGTTCCTGTCTCATCAATGCCATCAAAGGACCTTGTTCCTTATGGTGAAGAATATGAGATTCCCAAGGAATCTGATGAAGAAACTCCATCTGCTGCTTCAACAGAGCAGTTGGACAAAGAGATTGAAGTGGATAAGATCCCTTCAACTCCAGTCATTTCCTCACCTGTGCCTCAGTTCACTGCTGAAGAAGCAGGTCTTGAAGAACTTGAAGATGAGGATGTGGACATCGGATGTACCACACCAGTGCTCAATGATGACTTTTGGGAAAGTCAGCACCCCAATTCTCCACTGTTCACTCCTCTCCAAGCTGTTCCTCAGTCCCCCGTTGCCACAGAAATACAAGTGGAATCTGATGAACATCGTGCAAACCCGTCCATCCATGAGGAAATTCCAGCCACTAGCGCTGATGAAAATGTTAATGAAGAACAAATGCGTCAGGCTGCAACTGCAGAAGAAACTGAAATTCGTCAGCATGAGGAACCTGAGATTGCAATTCTTGAGGTGTTACTGCAAATCACTGACACTCCTCAGCCCAAGCCAAAGAATCCCTTCTCCAAGAAGCCAAAATTCAAGGCAGATGATTTCTTCAGCGAGCACGTATTCTTCACTGAATTCAACCCTTATGACAATGCTCGTCTTAGAAGGAAGCGTTTCTGGACTGCCAGCCAGGCAAACTTCTATTCCTCAGTTCTATTTGACAAGGACAAAATCTTCGATCATGAGCACATTCCTCACGTGGACATGGAATCTATGCCATGCTTCACGCCGGTTCTCAGTATGCTTCACGATGCAGGCTTGCTGAATTTCTGCACTGACATCGTTGATTGGAATGAAGAGCTTATTCTTCAATTCTACGCAACTTTTCATATCACAGGCTATGCTGCTGATGTCAACTCATGGGTCTTGGACTGGATGACTGAAAACAATCACTACAAGGCACCATCCCTCTGAATTGCTTCGTGCCTTGCCAATCTGTCCTCCATCAGAAGGCGCTCGCTGTCTGTATGATGAACCTGAACTTACTGATCATTATATGCAAGTGCTCATGAAGCCGCTGAAGCTTGGACAAACTCAAAGGACAAAATCCCTCGTGAAGGATTTGCTCTATGTGCCCAGAACCATATACGGCATTCTGACAAAGACTATCAGCCCAATCAAAGGACATGATTCTTCAGATGAAGAAATTGTGGGAATGATGAAGAATATGCCTTCAACATCATGCATGGTATCCCTATCAATTACCATGATTTCTTCATGAGGACTCTTGCAAATGTAGCACTTTCACCGTTTGAGCTGAAGCCTTATGCACCATGGATCATGTGATTCCTTAGATCAAGGACTTCACTCAACTACAAGGCTGATACTCTCAACCATGGCAGCTACTTGCCCCCAATTGAAGTCCTCAAGCGGACCATTTCCTCATCTGATGAGAAGGGCAAGTCACCAGCTGTGATCGATGAAGGCATTCGTCCATTGGATGGTCAGTTCCGCAAAGCTGCATCTTATTCCACCAATGATGACTCTGCCACACATGATTCTGCTGCCAATGCTCCAAAGTTAAGTCCTCACGCTACTTCTCCACGTGTGATGACCGACCGTGAATTGCTCATAAGTCTTCACCAAAAGGTCGATCGAAATCACAAATGGGTTAAGCGTCAGTTTGGCTCTATTCTTCACAACATGACCTCTACACATAATGCAGTGAAGAAAAACCACTACTACCTCCATGAAGTGTTTGATTGCACGTGGGCTATACTGTCACATCTATATGGCGAAGAAGATCTGAAGCAAATGGGCTTCAAGGAAGACTTTGACTGGTCTGCACCTCCACCGAAGAAATACAAGAAGGTCAAGGTTCCTTCCTTGGTGGCCAGCTCATATTCTTCATCACGCGTCACAGACGATCATGAAGATTTGGACGACACTGCAGCAGGCCCTACAACGACTCAAGACCCTGACAACGCTGGCGCTCCTCCATCATCATGATATTCTTCAGGGGCGTTAGTCCTTAGTTTCAACCCTTTTGGTCATTCAATGACAAAGGGGGAGAAACTTGAGTTAGTCTTCAAGCGGGTCTATATATATATGGGCGTTTTTTGCTAGGTTACAACTCTCGTTCTTCTGATGACTTTGCTGGATCGAGTTGTAATCTTAAACTCTATGGTGGCCTGATACTTTTGCTGTGTTCTTCTGCATGCTTATTCCTCATTAATGTTAATGCACGCATGCTGAATCACATCAGTCGCCATATTTCATCATGCATTTAAAATTCCTCATATTATATGTCAAATGCGTGTATAAATTACAAGATATAGGGTGGATCTCCATGATTATACTCTTCAAGTGTGCATTGCTTAAAAAGAAAATACCTCACGATGCACATCTTCAGGGGGAGTTCTTCTATATCTTGCAATCAAATTCCTCAATATCAGTATTTACACTTCACATGTTTATCCCCGTTGAAAACTTAACCTATATTGTCATCAACCACCAAAAGGGGGGAGATTGTAAGTGCATCTAGTGCCCCTTAGTTATTTTGGTGTATTGAAGACTTATAGGTTAAGAGACTGATGCGTTTGTGAGTGTACACATGTCTACATGTCTATGAGGAGTTTGATATTTACAGAGAAAGTCGACCCCTAAAAATGAAGTTCTTCGACTGAAGACTTTGGATTTCTGAAGACTTTCTGAAGACTTTGAAAGTGAAGAAATCGGTGTGACCTTGAAAACTTAGTAATCATTCGAGGAACATGAAGCGCGAAGACTTTTGTTTTGATAGTTTCATTTTCTCTTTCTTGAGTCATAGGAAACACCGTACTGTTAAAGGGGGTCGAGGAAATACTAAGGAGAAATTTCCATGTGATGCTCAACTCAAATCCTACACCTATCAATCCCTTCGAGTGAAGCCATTGAAAATCTCGCACAGTTTAGTCATATTCTTCAGTAACAGAGACGAAGTTCTTCTGGTCTCTGAGGAAATTGTTCTGACTGAAGAGTTAGGAATTCGCCAGTGAGGATTGCCTACCAAGTGAGGAACATGATAGCCCTGAGGAATTCGAACCTCAAATATTCCGACCGTTGCTGTGCTACAAGCCAACTGTCCCAAAATATCTACCCACCTAACGGTCATATCAGACAAGGGCATTTATGTCTTATCATGTCGGGCTGCTCCCCGGCTATAAATAGCCGCCCCCTACAACCACTAGCTGGCTGGCTGCTCCGAGAGAAACTGACACTTGTCATTTGAGAGCAACCCATCCTCCGAGGACTTTGAGTGAAAATCATCAAGTGAGGAAATCCCAAACCCAAACCTACAAAACCCCAAGTGATTGAGCATCACTGAAGAGATTGATCCTGCGTGGATCCGACGCTTCTTTCCTTTAAAGACTTTGCTTCTTCCAGACGGTTAGATGTCAAGGTCTAGAGCATCCAAGAGGAATTGTGGATCGCCGAGTGACCGAGTTTGTGAAGGTTCGGAAGTCACCTGAAGACTTACCACGAGTGATTGGGCGAGGTTTGTGTGACTTTAGCTCAAGGAGAATACAGTGAGGACTGTGTGTCCGGGACTGGGTGTCTTCGAGTTTAAATACTCAGCCGCTCCAACCAGATGTACAACTGAGATAGCAGTTGGAACTGGTCTACCAAATCATTGTCTTCACCGACCTTACTGGTTCTATTTCATCAACTCTTTAAATTCCTCATGTATATTGTTGTGTGCCTATTCATATCTATTTGAAGACTTTGACTGAAGACTTTCTCAATTTCCTCAGTTCTATTTCTTCAGTCTGTTCATCTTCTTCCTTGTGTTATCCTATGTTTACGCTTTCTGTACTCCGTGCTTGTCTTCATTTCATCATGATGACTATGCATGCGTTCTGTTATGTTCCTTTCTGAGTACTTTCCTCACCAGCAAATTCCTCAGTGAAGAATTCATAAAAATCGCATATTCACCCCCCTCTAGTCGATATAACGCACTTTCAACCATCGCACGGGGTCAGGTGGCTACCTCAAAGCCCGGCCTAAGTGGGGCAAAGCTGAGAATGATCTGCTTGATAAAGGGATCGAACCAGAGACAATGAACTGGCCAGACCGTTGCCGGACTTGGTTCCGGGGCTGGTGGAACCTTGGACCCTATATTAGGGAAGTGCCGTTGGACGGACGAGTAATTGAAAATACCAGTCAAGAGGCTTCAGCACTATATCGATGCAGCGCAGGAAGGGACGTTCATTCCAGACAGAGAGAACGACGAGCTCACAATGGCCCTCAGGAATCCCGAGCACCCTGGATGGACACGAGGCACGCCAGGCTCCGTTCCGTGGCAGGCTGGGTTTTTGGACGCAGGTGGTTACAAATGCCAGGAGAGGAGGAAGAAAGTGCAGCAGACCGAACTGCAGGCGCTGCACGCAAGGATACAAGTGATAGAGGAACGAGAAGAAAATCGCAGCAAACGAACTGCCGAAGCTTCCCCCGAAGCTACCCCGCCATCTCAGCGGAGAAGCAGCATGGCTTCCATCAAGCTGCTTCAGCCGGAGCATGTCTTGACGGCTCCTGCTAGCTACCCCGTGGATGCTATCACGGAGTCTCAAAATTGCCACCTTATGATTCAATGGCAGAACTTAAAAGTCAAGGCGGCTGTCGGCTCAGTTCGACCTTCTGAACCCGGCGCAACTTTTCAATGTCGTCCAATTCCAGAAGGATATGCTAGGGTGACGGTGGACGAAATAATGGAGGGATTTGAAGACCTCCAGCTTGACCACCCTACCGGTGAAGGGGAGACTCGGCTGGGTTCTGGTCTGAAGACTCCATGCCTATGGCGGAAGGAGTTCATCAACCTTCCCAACTGGACACCTCCGCCTCCTCCTCCTCCTCTGGTGAGTCAGGGCACTCCGCCTCCTCCTCCGGCGAGTGACGATCAGGGCACTCAACCTCCTTCTCCGGCGCGTGGCGGCACTCCACCTCCTTCTCCGCCAGCACCGACGCGCCCGAGTAGCCAGCAGCCTCCTCCTTCTCCGCCTCGCCAGCAAGGGCGGAAGAGACCCACCACCACCTCGGCTGCTCCGGCGCGTCATAGTCCTTCTCCTCCACCTCGTAAGCAAGCACGAAAGAAGACAACCGCAGCCGCTCCGTCTACTCTAGCGTCTAGCAGTACAGCCAGAGGCGGGAGGCAATACAAATACGGTCCATCTCTCAAGCCTCTAGAGAAGTTATCGTATGAGAGGACCGAGGAGGAAAACGCGAAGATCGTGCGGACCGAAGTGAAGGACTTCTTTGAAGGGTTGAAAGCAAAGAGACATCCACCTCCAGAGGAGAAGGTAGATCCGGTGAAAGCAAAGCGCACTATCAATGCCCTGAGGAAACCACCAAAGTCTCCGCCGAAAACCAACTATGAGCACATTACTGAAAAGCGATATCTCGAAGCGGAGCGGTCGGGAAGTACTGTCAGTGATCAAAGGTTAAAAGAACGAGCAGCTGGGAAAAAAAATTCCCAGCTCGGCGAACAAGCAAAGCAATCGTGCCCCTCGCTCAATGTGTCTAGCGATAACGTCGCTAATGCTCCGGGGATGGTGCCCGGTTATAGCAATCTTAGAGATTACCTGCCTGACGATGTACATTTTGATTTCTTGGAGGTGGACGAACACAGATACGAGTACGGGAAGCCTCTCGTCAAAGATGAAAAATCACTAACAACGATCATGCGAAGATTCCATAATTGGTACATGAAAACCCGCAGAGAGTCTGGGGTGACGAATACTTTGTATCTGAGAATTAAAGAGGAGCACGACCTCGTTGGAACTGATCTGTTGCCTGTTTCATTTGAGGAGTTCTTCGAGTTCTTCAATCAAAAGGCCCTCGATAAATTAACGGTCTTTTGCTACTGTCTGTAAGTACTATTTCTGTCATTAAGTCTCTATATATAGCTCGGCTCTTTCATTGCATGTATTTATAATTAATTATCCTCACTATATTATGCAGATTGAAGATCGTCGAGTGCAAAAAACAAGAAATGTATGATATTGGGTTCATTAACACAAATATCATAGATGAAGTTCATGTTAAAAAGAACGCCGAAGAGGCCGAGGCCAACTTGCTACAATCGTTGATCAAAAATCAAAACAAAGATTTAATACTCTTTCCTTACAACTTCGAGTGAGTGTTACTGACGTGTGCATATTCGGTTTCCCTTATTACTCGAGCGAGGTTATAATAATGTAATTGATGAGTTAGGCATGCGTGTGCAGCTTCCACTATGTTCTTCTGGAGATTAAGCTTGAGCTGGGACTAGTAACCGTCTTAGACTCGAGACAAAAAGATCCCGAAACCTATGCGGACATGACTAAATTGCTCAACAAGTAAGTTCAATCGATCATTATCGCACCATATCGACAACTTTTTGTTCATTTCCTGATATCTCAAGTAATAATAATTATTTTCTTTGTCTTGCAGGGTTTGGAAACAGTTCACCGCAGAAGCTCCGGGACTGCCGAAGGAGCTGCGGTATACATACCCGAAAGTAAGTACTACTAGCTAGCTAGTTGCGCGCATCTCCCGTTGATTCTATAGCTATACTTTCATCAATGCCATTTATAATGCTTCATTATCAGTTTGATTGACCTCTATTTCTCGTAAAGTGCTTGTGGCAGGAAAAAGGGAATAATTTGTGTGGATACTACGTGTGCGAGTTCATCTACAACGCGACTTTAAAAAATAAGCGGGGCTACTCTAAAAGACAATATGAAGTGCGTAAGCAATAATATTCACAATTTCATTTTATTACACCATCATTTCTGTTGAGTTTCATTCATATATGTATTAACCCCCTTCTTCAAATTAGACGTGGCAGATGCGGAATGAACTCCTAGAACAAGATCGCAAGAAAGCAATTCAAGAGGAATTGGCGGGATTCTTTCTTGACCACGTCATCAATAAAGCCGGAGAATACCATGTGAAAGTTGATTTCAAATGCTAGGGGATTGTAAGAGATCTTACATATTGTATATGTATGTAGCCAGTAGCGTCGGATAGATAATACGAAAACTTGTTGTTCAACCAATCTCTCGGAGAAGGAGAGGTCGATCGATCACTTCTCTCGGTATGCATGACGAACTTCTGTATTTAATGGTTTCCTTCATTTTCTTACTAGCTAGCGTGTCGAGGGCCTCTCTATGTACAATACGTAGCGTCGACCAAGCACGGACATAAGAGAGGACACTTCTCTCTATTAATTAGCTAGCTAACACAATATATGAAACACCTAAATTAACCCCCCAACCCCTCCCCCCCCTTCAAAAAAAAACAAAAACCCCAACCACTGAAATTCTGACGCGTGGATGCCTTTTGGTCCCGGTTGGTGCCACCAACCAGGACCAAAGGCCCTCCTGCCTGGGCTCGGCACACCGGCCACGTGGAGGCCCATCTGTCCCGGTTCGTGTTCGAACAGGGACTAAAGGTCTAGGGCATTAGTAACGACCCTTTAGTCCCGGTTCAAGAACTAGGACAAAAGTCCCTCACCAACCAAGACTAATAGGGGTTTTTCTACTAGTGAGACAACCCGAACGTGGGGTCAGTGGTGGGCTGGGCTGACGTGGCGAACGCGCTCGGGCGCGCCCGAGCCGTCTCATGTCCGCCCTACATTTAGGCTGGATATGAGTGGTGCCGGACAGCCTGGACATTTGAAGCCGGTTTGAGGCACCCAGGTGGGTCGGTTTTTTTACCGGCCAGTGACCGATCCATCCACCAAGATGTTTGTGGCCGGTTTGAGGCACCCGGAGATAGTTGCTCTCACCGAGACACAGCTAGACATCAATCCCAATGGATCTAATTTGAACGATCCCATCCCACACAGAGCGAAAAATTCCATGTAGGGGGTCAGGCGAGTAAATTGCAAAAAACCACCACAATTGAGGACTCTAATTCAAAAAACCGCCATCATTCGTTTTTTTTTTCAAAAACCCACCACTATTGTACTGACAGTTTGCAAAAAACACTGATCACTCCGTTAAATAAGTTTAAGTGAAAACCTGACGAGTGGGACCCGCTGTCAGGTGCCATGTGGTAGGGGTAAATGGATGAAACAAACGAACGTTATGCAACCGGTCAAACCCCCTGCTCTGTCTCCTTGGCATTTTGGCAAACAGGTAGCGGGCGTGCTAGAGTGGCAGCCCGGTGCATCTCGTCGACCACCCTCGTCTCCGGCAGCCACCGTCCCGGCACGCCACCACCCATCGACGGCTTGGGGATATCATTGGACTGCGTCGTGAATTGGTCTTCCAGCAAGTACACGTGAATGAGCAAATAAATGTCCATGCAAACTTTGCTTCGGAAGCACTGATTCCGGCACGAAGCCGACGCCGCCTAAGCTGGCGAGGCCGAGCTCCAGCGAGCCTACGAACCTGACCGCTCCGGCGAGTACAATCTCCTGCACGCCGCGCCCCATCCCGCTTCGGCGAGGCCGAGCTACAGCGCACCCACTCCCCTGCCTGCTCGGCGAGGCGGAGCTAGATTTGGTCGGGAGGTAGAGCGCCAGACCTCGCCGCCTCCCCCAGCTGCTTCGCATCAACGCCCCGGTGCCACAGGGTATCTTCACGACGAGCCCCGCAACCTCCTACTACCTCCTGTTATCGCCCTACTCCGGGAGCAACCGCTGCGCGCCGCCATCGCAGACTCGCCCTCCCCTGCCACCCCCGCGTCGACTACAAGCTCCTGGTGAGCTCCGCCTTCCCCTTCTCACGCTCTCCTAGCAAGCACCCGTGGCTGGGTCGACGACGGCGAGGGCGCCGGTGCGTCCGTGTCGAGTCCGTTGGAGTTGACCAGAGGAGGAAGACGAACGGGAGTGAGAATGATGGGCGGGCCCTACTCCAGCCTAATATTTGAGCCAAACAGGGTGAGTTGTTTTCATGCCACGTCATCATTTATGGAGGGACCTAGCTGTCAGTTTTTCATCAAGCAGCTCTAATTGACCCATCAGTGTCTTTTGCAAACTGTACAATAGTGGTGGGTTTTTTAAAAAAAACGAATAGCGGTGGTTTTCTGAATTAGGGTCCCCAATTGTGGTGGGTTTTTGCAATTTACTCGGGGTCAGGCCTATTACCGAGGGAAACCATGGCCACCCAAGTGATCAAGATTGTAATGGTGATTTCTGTAGGTGCAAGATTGAGGGATACGCCTTATCATCAGGATTGGGTATGCTCCCATGAGACACATCAATTGCGCAGAGAAGGTTCATGATATCAGAACATGGAACAGTCACTTTTCATACAAGTATTTTACAAATGGATTTCATATGAACTGAGCACCAACATTAATTGCAGTACATTTCTATTTTATTTGTTTTGTAGGGTAGGCTTATTCAGTAACCATGAATTTTGATTCTCGAAGTAGTCATTCGCCTCGCTTTATACATAAAACACTAACCAGGGTTCACACGTGATTCAAACATAAGTTTGAACAAGAAGTCGAACAAAGCAAATAGTCTGCTAGGACAACAAAACATAAGCATGTGCAAAAGCAAAGTAAAACAAAGATACAGGACGCCACCTGCCCCCGGCCGACCAAAAACGAAGTTTGTTTGTGAGAGCCAGGGCCAGAGACGCTCATCGTGTATTAGTGTGGAAGGATTCCCAAGTCCTTGCATACTGGACGACATCGTCGTATATCTCATCCAGGTCCTTGTACTTGTACTCGAACCCTTCCCCGAGGAGCTTCACCGAAGAAATGCAGATTCTCGGCTTCTCGAAAGAGGCCGCGGAACCTGAAAAACAAACACTCAAAATACGCACCGTCAATGCACGAGCTTGAGAACAGAAATACACTCAAAGTACACACCGTCAATGCACGAGCTCGAGAGAACACTCAAAATACGCACCGTCAAAATACGCAGTTGCATGACATTCTTTGGGCCGTCCATGACGGAAAAAACTATGGTAGAAGCGAGGGCGAGGAAAATTTCGGGGAGTTTCTGATTACGGTGGGAGGTCGGGGGCCGAGCGATGCACGTTTCTCTCGTACACGTACGCGCGTGTGTGCGAGGCGTTGGCTCTAACTGAACCCGAGCGAGACGTTAGGCTCTAACTGAACACGAGCGATTGCACTGCAGGCTACTTGTTACTGAACCCGAGCGATCGATCGATGACTGTTAACTGAACCCGATCGAGCGATTCCTTCGCTACTGCTGCTAACTG
>NC_041383.1:25670903-25696341 GCF_002162155.2 Triticum dicoccoides
GGTGGGGGGAGGGGGGTGCATGAAATGACCCCGTGGTGTGGAAGGCTGGATGAACAGGACGACCCCGTGGAGGGCTGGATATACAGTAGACGGTGGAAGGGTGCCCATGGAGGTGTGATTGAACAGTAGCCGGTGGAGTAGCGCGCGGTGGAGGCTGGATGAATAGGAGCCCATGGAGGCTGGAGCAGGTCGACGGTAGCCCATGGAGCCTGGAGGAGGTCGACGGTGGACATGAACAATATCCCGTGGAGTCCCGTTTTGCGGTACGCCACACCCCTCCCGATGAATAGGACCCCCGTTTCGACCTAGCACTGCAACAAAAGTCTGTTTTGTCCGTTTTGCGGTACGCCACACCCCTCCCGATCAACAGGACCCTCGTTTCGACCATTATTACTTTTCTTTCTCCAAACACATGAGCTTCAATAAGCGATGAACAATTTTTTAATACGAGACAATATTTTAAAAAATTCATGGTAAATATTATTTAAATATGTGATAATCATTTTTAGTGTACACGATGAACATTTTTTGAGTGCATGGTGAACAACATCTTGATAAACAAAGAACACTTTTCTAAATATATGATGAACATTTTTTGAGTATGCCGTAATAATATTCAAATACATGATGGATAAATTTTCGAAACATTGTGAACATTTTTCAAATACATGATGAATATTGAAAATAATTCTTTTTTTAAAACACACCTAAAGATTTATGCAAACATATCAAGCATTTTGTAAGTAAAATATGAATATTTGTTTTAGATAACACATAAATTTTTTAAAGACAAGATTACATATAATTATATGAATTAATATATAAAAATATGTAGAGGCGGAAAACAAGAAAGTGAACAAATAAACAAATAAATAAAATTATTATAACCCAAAATAATTTTAAAATATGTTTTTTAAATACCTTGGAATATATATGAGGCGGAAACCAAGAAAGTGAAAAAAATAAAAAAATGAACTAATATAATAAAGCAACAAAGAAATGATGAAAAATCAGGAAAAAACAGACACTAGTAGAAAAGAGGGCTTTGGTTCAGGTCGGGTCAGCCCATTAGTCTCGGTTCAGTCCAGAACCGGGACCCATGGGGGCATTGGTCCCGGTTCGTGAGCCCAGGGGGCCGGCCGGGCCACGTGGGCCATTGGTCCCGGTTCGTCTGGACCTTTTGGTTCCGGTTGGTGGCACAAACCGGGACCAATGGGCCTGCCTCCTGGCCCACCACCATTGGTCCCGGTCGGTGGCTCGAACCGGGACAACTGGCTACCCTTTAGTCCTGGTTCATGCCACGAACCGGGACCATTGAGGTGCCTATATATACCCCTCGCCCACGAGCAGAGCACTCCACTGCTCTGTTTTTCTCTGGCTGGGGAGGGGAGGACTTTGTGGTGCTCTAGCTCACCTCCTATGCACTTGAGGTGTTCGATGAAATGCCCGAGCCACACTAGTTAAGCTTTCTCCTCTCGAAGCACGATCTCCGAACTCTATTTTTCCCGAGATTTGTCTAGGTTTATATTAGCGGCCCGTCACGCCCCATCCCCGTCTTCACTGTCGTCGATCGCCCGTGCTGATCTCGTCGCCGGCACCACCGTGGTGAGCCTCTTGTTCTTATCTTCTTTATGAAAAAAAAATCTTGCTTTAGATAGATACTTGTCTAATTTTCTTACTATTTTATTGCTTGTTATTATATAGGGTGATGGTTTTGGTATCCGCCCCCGTCGGCCCTCGTCCTGTCTATGATTCGGATGTGGTATATATTATCTTTATAACTATTACTTCATTTATTGTTTATGAAAATTATGCTAACCAACGTGACATAGATTTTATTTATCTAGGAGGTATGTGAACCGGAAATTCCAACCGACCCTATTGTCGAGAGGTTAAATTTAGTTGAAGAAGAAAACAATTTCTTGAAGGAAAAAATAAAACAAATTGAGGAGGAGAAGATGATATTGGAATTGCATGTTGCGGATGTCGTCGATGATCACAAGATCAAGATGGATGCAATGCGCTTGAAGATTAGAAGGATTAGAAAATATGCCATTCATACCGAGGCTTGGTAATATTATGCCGTTGGATCAATTGTTACCTTGGTTGCGATTATGACGCATTTGTTTTCGCATTGAAATGTTTTATATAGTTTCAATGTATGGTTTAATTAATTTAGATGCTCTGGAGAGCTTTATGTTGTTAGATGAGAACTATGTATGTACTTTGGTTTTAATGTGATGATGAACTTCTATAAATTTGGTCACTTAATTATCTATTCATGATGTTCTGTAATGGTTTTTGACACACTTAATTATATATAATGCACGCAGATGAACCGGCAATGGATGTACGGTGACAGGCACACCTCCGAGTACATTAAGGGCGTGCATGATTTTCTCGAAGTGGCTGAGGCAAACAAGCATAATGGTTTTATGTGTTGTCCATGCCCTAAATGTGGGAATACAAAGTCTTACTCTGACCAGAAAATCCTTCACACCCACCTGCTTTACAATGGTTTCATGCCACACTATAATGTTTGGACGAGGCACGGATAAATAGGGGTTATGATGGAAGACGGCGAAGAAGAAGAGGACGATGACAACTATGTGCCCCCTGAATATGGTGATGCTGCAACGGGGGAAGATGCTGAAGATCAAGAGGAACCAGATGATGTGCCCAATGATGCTGCAACGGGGGAAGCTGCTGAAGATCAAGAGGAACCAGACGATGTGCCCGATGATGATGATCTCCGCCGGGTCATTGTCGATGCAAGGACGCAATGCGAAAGTCAAAAGGAGAAGCTGAAGTTCGATCGCATGTTAGAGGATCACAAAAAAGGGTTGTGCCCCAATTGCGAAGATGGCAACACAAAGCTCGGTACCGTACTGGAATTGCGCAGTGGAAGGCAGAGAATGTTGTGCCTGACAATGGATTTGAGAAGCTAATGAAAATATTGAAGAAGAAGCTTCCAAAGGATAACGAATTGCCCGACAGTACATACGCAGCAAATAAGGTCATATGCCCTCTAGGATTGGAGGTGCAGAAGATACATGCATGCCCTAATGACTGCATCATGTACTGCGGTGCGTACAAGGATCTGAACGCATGCCCGATATGCGGTGCATTACGGTATAAGATCAGATGAGATGACCCTGGTGATGTTGACGACGAGCCCCCCAGGAAGAGGGTTCCTGCGAAGGTGATGTGGTATGCTCCTATAATACCACGGTTGAAATGTCTGTTCAGAAACAGAGAGCATGCCAAGTTGATGCAATGGCACAGTGAGGACCATAAGAAAGATGGGAAGTTGAGAGGACCCGCTCACGGGTCGCAGTGGAGAAAAATCGAGAGAAAGCACTGGGATGAGTTTGCAAGTGACCCAAGGAACGTATGGTTTGCTTTAAGTGCGGATGGCATTAATCCTTTCAGGGAGCAGAGCAGCAATCACAGCACCTGGCCCATGACTCTATGTATGTATAACCTTCCTCCTTGGATGTGCATGAAGCGGAAGTTTATTATGATGCCAGTTCTCATCCAAGGCCCTAAGCAACCTGGCAACGACATTGATGTGTATCTAAGGCCATTAGTTGAAGAACTTTTACAGTTGTGGAATGGAAATGGTGTACGTACGTGGGATGAGCACAAACAGGAGGAATTTGACCTAAAGGCATTGCTGTTCGTGACCACCAACTATTGGCCCGCTCTCAGTAACCTTTCAGGACAGAAAAACAAGGGATACCACGCATGCACGCACTGTTTAGCTAACACCGAAAGTATATAGCTGGGAAGCTACAGGAAGAATGTGTACCTGGCCCATCGTCGATTTCTTCCAAAGGGAACCATCAATGTCGAAAGAAAGGGAATCATTTCAAAGGCGAGGCAGATCACCGGAAGAAGCCCGCCATGCGTACCGGTGATCACGTACTTGCTATGGTTAATGATTTACACGTAATTTTTGGAAAGGGTCCCGGCGGACTAGCTGTTCCGAATGACGCTGAGAATCACGTACCCATGTGGAAGAAGAAATCTATATTTTGGGACCTACCCTACTGGAAAGACCTAGAGGTCCGCTCTTCGATTGACGTGATGCACGTGACGAAGAACCTTTGCGTGAACCTGCTAGGCTTCTTGGGTGTGTATGGTAAGACAAAAGATACAGCTGAGGCACGGGAGGACCTGCAACGTTCGCACAAAAAAGACGGCATGCCTCCAAAGCAGTATGAAGGTCCTGCCAGCTACACTCTTACCAAAGAAGAGAAGGAACTCTTCTTTGAATGCCTGCTTAGTATGAAGGTCCCGACTGGCTTCTCGTCAACTGCTTCCGGTTTCATAAAGGGAATAATAAATATGGCAGAGAAAAAGTTTCATAACCTAAAGTCTCATGACTGCCACGTGATTATGACGCAACTGCTTCCGGTTGCATTGAGGGGGCTTCTACCAGAAAACGTCCGATTAGCCATTGTGAAGCTATGTGCATTCCTCAATGCAATATCTCAGAAGGTGATCGATCCAGAAATTGTACCAAGGCTAAGGAGTGATGTGGCACAATGTTTTGTCAGTTTCGAGCTGGTGTTCCCACCATCCTTCTTAAATATCATGACGCACGTCCTAGTTCATCTAGTCGACGAGATTGTCATTCTGGGGCCCGTATTTCTACACAATATGTTCCCCTTTGAGAGGTTCATGGGAGTCCTAAAGAAATATGTCCGTAAGCGCGCTAGGCCAGAAGGAAGCATCTCCATGGGCCATCAAACAGAGGATGTCATTGGGTTTTGTGTTGACTTCATTCCTGGCCTTAAGAAGATAGGTATCCCTAAATCGCGGTATGAGGGGAGACTGACTGGAAAAGGCACGCTTGGAGGGGACTCAATAATATGCAGGGACGGATATTCTTGGTCTCAAGCACACTACACAGTTCTACAGAACTCTACCTTGGTGACCCCGTATGTCGATGAACACAAGAACAATCTGCGCTCTAAACACCCGGAGCAGTGCGACGACTGGATTACATGTGAACACATCAGGACTTTCAGCAGTTGGTTGGAAACACGTCTCAGAGGTGACAAGACTGTTTGTGATGAGTTGTGCTTGTTGTCCAAGGGACCATCTTTGACTGTATTGATTTACAAAGGATACGAGATAAATAGGAATACATTTTACACGATTGAACAAGATCAAAAGAGCACCAACCAAAACAGCGGTGTCCGCTTTGATGCGGCAACAGAGAGGGGAAAGGACACATATTATGGTTACATAGTGGACATATGGGAACTTGACTACGGACATGATTTTAAGGTCCCTTTATTTAAGTGCAAATGGGTCAATCTGTCAGGAGGCGGGGTACAAGTAGACCCACAGTACGGAATGACAACAGTGGATCTGAAAAATCTTGGGTAGACTGGCGAACCGTTCGTCCTAGCCAATGATGTGTCATAGGTTATGTATGTGAAGGACATGTCTACCAAACCGAGAAAAAGAAAAGATAAGGAAGCGAATACATCATACGATGAGCCAAAGTGCCACATAGTTCTTTCAGGAAAAAGGGACATCGTGGGAGTGGAGGGCAAGACAAACATGTCTGAAGATTATGAAAAGTTTCTTGAAATTCCTCCCTTCAAAGTTAAGGCTGACCCAAGCATCTTGATAAACGATGAAGATTATCCATGGTTACGGCGCAATAAGCAAATGACAAAAGCGAAGAAAAAGTGAAGACTTTCTCCCGCAACTATTATGATGATACCATGCCAACTTTGTAACAGACGAGTATGATACCATTGTCCGTTTTGTACATGCACATGCTATGTGGGTGAAATTATGATACCATGCCAACTTTCAACTTTTTCAGAGTTCATTTGAAATGCTTTAATGTCTTATGGTTCGGCCCTCGTAATACAATTAATCCCGGTTCGCTCCTTGTCAACTATGTTCTCACCAAGAACACTCAAGAGGGCAGCCACGTGGGCCATTAGTCCCGGTTCGTCTGGACCTTTTGGTCCCGGTTCCACGCACGAACCGGGACCAATGCGCCTCGCCCATGGCCCATGACCATTAGTCCTAGTTTGTGCCACAAACCGGGACTAAAGGGTAGTTCCTCATTGCGGTCAGAGTTTAGTACCACCTCGCCAACCGAAGGGCGCTCACACCGGTTTATAAGCCCCTCCCTCTCTGCCTTGTTGATCTCCTATCAAAGAAAATAGATGCCCTTATACAGGGAATTTGACCTAAATTCATACTGAATTTCTCTGAAATTCATAGAAATTTATTATGAATTTAGGTTGAATTTTCTCTATAGGCGCATCTATGCTCATTTTTTTAGTAAAGTTAATCACAAACTTGTGATTCACACAAATTTCAAAGCATTCAAATTTTAACTATTCAAATTTGAAAACTAATGGCACTAACAGAAAGTTTATAATTTTTGTGACTTAAAAGAAAAATAATTAAACATAAAATTTAATAAAATAAATAAAAATAGCAACAATAAGTATTTGGTTGTAAGTAGAAACAAAATAAAATAAATAAAGCAACAAAGAAAACAAAAAAAACAAAATAACTTTTCTAAAACTAATGGCACTAACAGAAAGTTTATAATTTTGCTGACCTAAAAGCAAAAGGAATTAAAAAATAAAGCGAAAAAGAAAAGAAAATAAATATTGCAAAAAACAAAACATAAAAACTAGAAAAAAAACTATTTTTATAGTAAAGTTAATCACAAACTTGTGATTCACACAAATTTCAAAGAATTCAAAATTTAACTATTCAAATTTGAAAAGTAATGGCACTAACAGAAAGTTTATAATGTTTCTGACCTAAAAGCAAAAAGAATTAAAAAATAAAGCAAACAACAAAAGAAAATAAATAATGCAAAAAACAAAACAAAAAAACAGGAAAAAAAATAAAAAAAACTTGCACCTATTGGGCCACCACGGCCAGAATACGACTAGAAACCCAACCTGGGCCAGGATTCAGGCCCGCAGAAGGCCCAGTATGCCCACAGGCAGCATAGTGTGAGATTAAGACCGTAAGCCTGCATTTGAGAGGAGCTCGAGAGGGTAGCGCAGTGGGGCTTATAAACCACTCTGAGCCCCTCTCAACTAGTGAGGTGGGACTAAACTTTGGCCGCGACACGGGCAGCACAGAGGCCTTTGGTCCCGGTTGGTGGCACCAACCGGGACTAAAGGGGGGCATTGGTCCTGGTTGGTGCCACCAACCGGGACCAAAGGCCGGCCTTTGGTCCCGGTTGGTGGCACCAACCGGGGCTAAAGGGGGCATTGGTCCCGGTTGGTGCCACGAACCGGGACCAATGGCTTTTCTATATAAGCAAACACTTAGCATTTTTCAGCCCTACCATAATTGTACGTGGTGTCTAAAATCAACTTTCTTATACGGTGGGTTACGCCACCACCCAAAGTTGAAAATCTTCAATTTGAGTTTTTCTTCGTTTTTGAAATTCCTCAGTTTTTTTCAAATTCTCCAACTTGAAATGTCTTCACTATTTCCGTCATTCTTCAACTTGCATGCATCTTCAGAAACTTCAGTTGTTAATCCTCAGCTGAAGAAAATGGCTGACGGCAAGAAGCCACAGAAGGGAGGAAAAAGGCCTGAGGTCAACACAGCGTTTGAAATCCCTGAGGATATATATGCTGGATATTGCACTCCAGATGAGGCCAAGTTTGGCAAGGAGGACAAGAATCAGCGCAAAGTGCGCATACAACAAATTGAGAGGAGATGGGCACAGGAATGGAGGGAGTACAGATATGTTACTCCCAAGTACATGAAGAAATTCACGCTCAACCCTCCATGCTCAAGACCTCCATTGAGGCCTGGCCAACTGGCGGATCCCACCAGCCTCAAGCGCGATGAGGACTATGCTGCTGAATGGGCTAGGCGCGAGGCCAAACTAGACAAGCAAGCAAAAGAGGCAGTGAGTAAATTCAATGAAGATTCTGCTGCTGCTGCTAACGCTGCTGAGGTCTCTGGTAGTAAGCCCAGGAAGGCTATGCCAAAGAAGCCTGCCCAGAAATCCAGTGCTTCTTCTTCAATGCCCTCACGGCCAAGCTCCTCAGCAATGCCCTCACGGCTAGCATCTTCAAAGCCCTCACGGCCAATTCCTCAGTCTACTCCTCCTCCGACAAAGTCTTCAACTGCTCCGACAAAATCTTCGGCACCTGTGCATCTTGCACGTGCCAAAGGATTCAAGGCATCTCTATTTCCTCAGGAGCATCTGCTAGCTCCACTGCTGCACCAAGTTCCTCAGCAGGACCATCTCTGCCGAAGAAAAAGGCCACTGCAGGACGAGGCCTTCGCCCAAGTCCTCACAAGAAGCAGGTTGCCTTCCAAATCCCCTCTGATGATGATGAGGATGATGATGAAGAACTTGCTGAAATCATCAGGGTCAGGCAAGCCAAGGCCGCTAGAGCCAAAGGCAACAATGTGCCACTACTTCTGGATCCCAAGTTGATCCTTGACTTCATTGACTTATGGCACAAGGACCCCACTACACCTTTGCCGGAGATGAATCTCACTCCTGGTCAAAGTCATGTTCTGACTCACTTCATCGAGGAAGAGAAGTGGAAGTATCAAGAAGGAAGAAGGATGAAGAAAGCGCAATACAAGAAACAGCGCTTCCTCAAGGACAATGTCCTCACGCTTACTCCAGAACAACTTCTTGCTATACAAGCTGAAATCAAGAAATTGAGTGATGATTTCGATCGCTACCATGCTGAATGGAAGGGAGCAAAAGTTTGTTTCGTCAATCTGACGAAGACTTTTTCTTCAACTGCTACTACTCTGATGCATGTTGAAATTACTCAAGCTGAACCATCTGCCCAGCCCACTGAGGAACATGCCAACACTGCTGATGTCAGCATGGCTGCTGAAGAAAGTGAGAATACCAGGGCTGATGACTCCATTCCAGCCATTGATGATATTGCCGGGGCATCTGAGGGAGTCCCGGACTAGGGGGTGTCCGGATAGCCGAACTATCATCATCGGCCGGACTCCAAGACTATGAAGATACAAGATTGAAGACTTCGTCCCGTGTCCGGATGGGACTTTCCTTGGCGTGGAAGGCAAGCTTGGCGATACGGATATGTAGATCTCCTACCATTGTAACCGACTCTGTGTAACCCTAGCCCTCTCCGGTGTCTATATAAACCGGATGGCCTTAGTCCATAGGACGAACAACAATCATACCATAGGCTAGCTTCTAGGGTTTAGCCTCCTTGATCTCGTGGTAGATCTACTCTTGTAACCCACATCATCAATATTAATCAAGCAGGACGTAGGGTTTTACCTCCATCAAGAGGGCCCGAACCTGGGTAAAAACATCGTGTCCCTCGTCTCCTGTTACCATCCGCCTAGACGCACAGTTCGGGACCCCCTACCCGAGATCCGCCGGTTTTGACACCGACATTGGTGCTTTCATTGAGAGTTCCTCTGTGTCGTCACCTATAGGCTCGATGGCTTCTTCGATCATCAACGACGATGCAGTCCAGGGTAAGACCTTCCTCCCCGGACAGATCTTCGTATTCGGCGGCTTCGCACTGCGGGCCAATTCGCTTGGCCAGCTGGAGCAGATCGAAGGCTACGCCCCTGGCCGTCAGGTCAGATTTGGAAGTTTGAACTTCACGGCTGACATCCGCGGGGACTTGATCTTCGACGGATTCAAGCCACAGCCGGGCATGCCGCACTGTCACGTTGGGCATGATTTAGCTCTGCCGCCGGACAGTACCCTAGAGGCCGCACTCGAAACCACTTCGATCTTCAATTCGGAGCCAGCTCCGTAGATCAAGGATGGATGCCTAGACACCGCCTCAGGGGCTGCAACCTCTATGGAGATAGAGCCAAACACCGATCTTGTCCCCCATGAAGCTCGTGACTCCGAGGTGCCGGACTCCTTGCCGGACTCCGGACCTCCCGCGCCCCCTCCAGTCGGATCCGATTGGGCGCCGATCATGGAGTTCACCGCGGCGGACATCTTTCAACACTCACCTTTTGGCGACATCTTGAGTTCGCTAAAGTACCTCTCGTTATCAGGAGAGGCCTGGCCGGACTGCGGCCAGGACGGTTGGGATGCGGACGACGAAGAAATTCAGAGCCCACCCACCACCCACTTGGTAGCCACTGTCGACGATCTAACCGACATGCTAGATTAGGACTCTGAGGACATCGACGGTATGGACGACGATGCCGGAGACGACCAAGAACCAGCGCCCACCGGGCACTGGAAAGCCACCTCTTCATACGACATATACATGGTGGATATCCCAAAGGATGGGAACGACGAAGGAATAGCGGAGGATGACCCCTCCAAGAAATAGCCCAAGCGCCGGCGTCAGCGGCGCCGCTCTAAATCCCGCCATAGCAAGAATGAGGATTTCGGCACCGGAAACAATAATACACCGGATAGCACCGAAGACAACCCACTCCTGCAAGATCCAGCACAGGAGGAGGGGGACGCCAGCCCTCATGAGAGAGCGGCCGAAGAAGAGGTAGAGGACTATATGCCTCCCTCCGGAGATGAGGCAAGCCTCGACGACGACGAATTCGTCGTGCCTGAGGATCCCGTCGAATAGGAGCGTTTCAAACACAGGCTTATGGCCATGACAAACAGCCTCAAGAAAAAGCAGCAGCAGCTTAGAGCTGATCAAGATCTGCTAGCCGACAGATGGACCGAAGTCCTCGCGGCCGAAGAGCATGAACTCGAACGCCCCTCCAAAAGCTACCCCAAACGTAAGCTGCTCCCCCGATTAGAGGTGGAGGCATATGATCCCGCTTCACCAGGAGACAATACGGCTGATCGACCACCCCGTGGTCGCGATAGAGAGGCCTCAAGGCCCTTCACTAGACCCGTACCCCGGCATCGCTCGAAAAGCACAAGGCCACAGGGGAACACTCCGGACCTGCAAGACATATTGGAGGATAAGGCAAGACAATCAAGATCGATCTATGGATCACGTGGGCGCCCCACGATACGTGACGATCACTGTCACCCCGGACACAGTAAGTCCGGCCGGGCCGAACACAACAGACAAAGCTCTTTTGAGCTCCGTCGCGATATCGCCCAGTACAGAGGTGCCGCACACCCACTGTGCTTCACAGATGAGGTGATGGATCATCAAATCCCAGAAGGGTTTAAACCCGTCAATATTGAATCTTATGATGGCACAACAGACCCCGCGGTCTGGATCGAGGACTATCTCCTCCACATCCACATGGCCCGCGGAGACGATCTCCACGCCATCAAATATCTCCCACTCAAACTTAAAGGACCAGCCCGGCACTGGCTTAACAGCTTGCCAGCAGAGTCAATCGGGAGTTGGGAGGACCTAGAAGCCGCATTCCTCGATAACTTCCAAGGCACGTACGTGCGACCACCAGATGCAGATGACCTAAGCCACATAATTCAGCAGCCAGACGAATCGGCCAGACAATTCTGGACACGGTTCTTAACCAAGAAAAACCAAATCGTCGACTGTCCGGATGCCGAGGCCCTCGCGGCCTTCAAGCATAACATCCGCGACGAATGGCTTGGCCGGCACCTAGGACAGGAAAAGCCGAAATCCATGGCAGCCCTTACATCACTCGTGACCCGCTTCTGTGCGGCTGAGGACAGCTGGCTAGCACGCAACAACAACCTCAACAAAACTTCTGGCAGTCCGGATATCAAGGACCGTAGTGGCAGGTCGCGTCGCAACAAAAACAAACGCCGCATTAATGGCGATAACAGTGAGGATACGGCAGTCAATGCCGGATTCAGAGGCTCTAAACCCGGTCAATGGAAAAAGCCATTCAAAAGAACAACTCAGGGTCCGTCCAACTTGGACCGAATTCTCGACCGCTTGTGCCAGATACATGGCACCCCTGAAAAGCTAGCTAACCATACCAATAGGGACTGTTGGGTGTTCAAGCAGGCAGGCAAGTTAATTGCCGAAAACAGTGACAAGGGGCTACATAGCGATGACGAGGAAGAGACCCGACCGCCGAACAATAGAGGACAGAAGGGTTTCCCCCCCACAGGTGCGGACGGTGAACATGATATATGCCACGCACATACCCAAAAGGGAGCGGAAGCGTGCACTCAGGGATGTATACGCGATGGAGCCAGTTGCCCCGAAGTTCAATCCATGGTCCTCTTGCCCGATCATCTTTGACCGAAGGGACCACCCCACCAGCATTTGCCATGTTGGGTTCGCCGCATTGGTTCTAGACCCAATCGTCGATGGATTTCATCTCACCAGAGTCCTGATGGACGGCGGTAGCAGCCTAAACCTGCTTTATCAGGACACGGTGCGCAAAATGGGCATAGACCCCTCAAGGATTAAACCTACCAAGACGACCTTCAAAGGCGTCATACCAGGTGTAGAAGCCAATTGTACAGGCTCAGTTACACTAGAAGTGGTCTTCGGATCCCCGGATAACTTCCGAAGCGAGGAGTTAATCTTCGACATAGTCCCGTTCCGCAGCGGCTATCATGCCTTGCTCGGACGTACCGCGTTCGCAAAGTTCAACGCGGTGCCGCACTACGCATACCTCAAGCTCAAGATGCCAGGCCCTAGAGGAGTCATCACGGTCAACGGAAACACTGAACGCTCCCTCCGAACGGAGGAACATACAGCGGCTCTCGCGGCAGAAGTACAAAGCAGCCTTTTAAGGCAATTCTCGAGTCCGGCTGCCAAGCGGCCGGACACAGCTAAGCATGCCCGGAGTAACCTGCAACACGACCACCTAGCACGTTCCGAGCACGCGTAGTAGTGCGGCCCCAACCCCAGCCCCTGTAAAACATTAAGGCAGACCCTTCGCGTACTCCATTACGCTCTGAAGATACCATGGGCATGGGGCAAGGGGCTCGACCACGATTAGCCCAGACTGTGGCTCAACCGCACCAGTGGCTCTTAAGTGTGCCGTTTCTTTTTCTTTTCCTTTTATTTTTTACCTACAGGACTCCGTTCGTTAGAGGCCCTGTCCGGCAGCAGACATGCCGAACCCACGATGCAACAACCAGGGAAGGAGAAAGGCTACAACGAAAATCCAGTTTTTATTTAATAAAGCAATGCAGCACATTTTTGCTTCTAATTGCATTTCTTTCTTACACATATGTTCATCTATGACATGTTGCATCCGTACGTTTTGGTACGGCTAAATACACCAGGGGCTTATGTTTCCCGCGTTATGGTGTGATAAGTCCGAACACTTTCACAAGTGCGGCACCCCGAACTTATAGCATTATATGCATCGGCTCTGAATCATGTTCTTGGGTCAATAGTTGGGTTTGCCCGGCTCCCATGTTTTGGTACCTTACGTTCCGTTTTATCGGCTAAGGTAGCACTGGGAGAACCACTGCGATTGCGCCCCAGTTGAGCTGGGTTAACGCCTCAGTGGAGAAAGCTAAAACTGACCGTCATGATGAGGCGAGAGCTGGTCACTGTTCAAGAGGTTCTTTGCGAGTCCCTAAAGACTTATGCCGCTTCGAGCGAGGAGCCGGATTCTGTCCGGCCAAGGCGTGGATAGCGCCCCAAATTCGGCCTTCCGAAAACTAGGGGCTTCGCCGAAATTTAAAATTATAGAATTCTATGGCTAAGTGAGAGTGTTCAAGCATTATAAGTCCGGTTGCCTTGTTCATTGTGTTGAGTGCCTCCCTCGATGGACCCAAATATGGGAACAAGAGTGCCCAAATTTATCCCGAACACCCCAGCACTCGTGGCATGGGGGCTGAAGCCGACGACTTGCCATCTCTCAGATTTGATAAACAGTCGCACAGAAGCTAATATTTTAAATTAACAAGTGTTGCTTCGCGCATATGAACTTAGTTTTCAGCGCACAGGATAACAAAACGCGAGTCTACTCAAAAATTCTTCTTTGGAGCACTCACCTGCAATAATGCGGGCGCCCTTCAGCACACTCCTATAATACATCTCGGGCGTGCGATGCTCCTTGCCCTCTGGTGGGGGTCCGTCACAAGCTTCTGGGCATCCATCTTGCCCCAGTGCACCTTTGCGCGGGCAAGGGCCCGACGCGCACCTTCAATACAGGCGGAGTGCTTGATGACTTCAACCCACGGGCACGCATCCACCAGCCGGCGCACCAGGCCGAAGTAGCTCCCAGGCATGGCCTCCTTAGGCCACAGCCGAACTATGAGGCCCTTCATGGCCTGTTCGGCTGCCTTGTGGAGCTCGACCAGCTGCTTCAGCTGGTCGCTAAGGGGCACCGGATGTTCGGCCTCAGCATACTGAGACCAGAAGACTTTCTCCGTCGAGCTCGCCTCCTCGGCCCGGTAGAATGCGGCAGCATCGGACACGCTGCGAGGAAGATCCGCGAACGCTCCTGGAGAGCTCCGAATTCGGGTAAGCGACAGGTAATTAACACTCACATGCTTATTTTGCATGAAAAATGCCTTACCCGGTGCTATTTTCTTTACCGCCTCGATCTCCTGGAGGGCCTTGTAGGCTTCGGCCTTAGCATCTTTGGCACTCTCAAGAGCCGTTGCAAGCTCAGACTCTTGAGTCTTCGAGTCACGCTCCAGGCTCTCATGTTTCCTCACGAGATCCTGGAGCTCTTGCTGTACCTCCGCCACCCGCGCCTCCTGTTTCTCTCGCTCGGTGTGCTTCGCAGCCGCATTGCGTTCGGCCGCGGCCACCGCCTCCTTCAGGGTCGCCACCTCGTTAGTGGCCCCTACAATACCCCAGTTATCCTTGTCATTTTTCTTGCAACCAAATCCTTTTCTGTAAGGTACAATTTTCATAAGGTATTACTCACCTTCTTTTTCCTCGAGCTGCTTCTTGGCATGTCCGAGCTCGTTCTCGGACCGCTCGAGGTTTTCCTTCAAAGTATTGACCTTCGCAGTCAGTGCGGCAGAGGTCAGCAGCACAGCCTGCAATCCCATATTGACATATTTTCATGACTCCTGCGTTTATCTTTCTAAAGATCCTCAGTCCGGCTTTTCTTTCCGAACACTGAACCGAGCATCAGGGCCTACTGTCTATGTGGTACCATTTTACATATATTGAAATTCTTACCTCAAAGCCTGTTAGAAGGCTGCTGCAGGCTTCGGTCAGCCCGCTCTTGGCGAGCTGAACCTTCTGAATCACCGCACTCATAATAGTGCGGTGTTCCTCTTCGATGGAGGCGCCGTTGAGCGCCTCTAGCAAATTATCCGGCACCTCCGGTTGGACGGAGGCAGTCGGCATCGTGGTCTTGCCCTTCTTACGAAGGGGTCGCCCGCCGGACTCCGGAGCCACTATGGGTTCCGGGGCTAAGTCTGGTGCAAAGTCCAGGAGGTTGTCCTGCGACACCTCCGAGGCCCTCTCCTCCTGGTGGGTCCCTTCCTGGGATCCCACCTCGGCATCGTCCGCATCACGAGGGGTGGAGGCAGTCGAAAGAAAATCCATATCCGACGCCCCTAAGGATCTGCTCGACGAAGTGGGGAGATCATCCTTAGGCGGACTGCAAGGTTGTATGCGGCATCAGAAAGACATAACATGGCAGAAAACGAAAACCTTGAATTTATTCGGGAGTCCGGATACTTACGATCTCGCCAGAGGCTTGGCCCTTGGAGGCCAGTCCTCGTCGTCGTCACTGGCGTTGGCGGAACAGTCCGGGGGAAGATTTTTTCCCATCTTGGACCCTTCGGCCTCCCTTGTTGGGGAGGCCTTCCTTTTCTTCCCTTCCCCCGCTGGGGAGAGGCTTTCTTCTTCTCCTCCTCGCCTTGGTGGGAGGAGTCGGCCTCGGATTCATCGTTCGATAGCACCTTAAAACGGGAACTCTTCCGAGTCCCCGTGGCCTTCTTCTTGGCCTTCTTCTGCGGCACCACGTGGGGTGCCGGAGCCAGCAGCCCCGTTAGGCGGGCGTCGGCTGGGTCCTTTGGCAATGGGGCCGGACAGATAGACTGTGTGGCCTTCTTCAGCCAGTCCTGTCAAAGGAAAGGGAGTTTAGATCCCGCATAGAGTCAAACTATGAATAACAAGCGTCCCGTAAAGGACAATATCACTTACCTCGTCGGTTGGACGCTGCGAGCTGAATCCGCGATCTTCGGTAGCGGATGCGGGAGCCTCGGCGCCCTTGAACAGCACCTTCCAGACCTCTTCGTACGTAGTGTCGAAGAGCCCATTCAAAGTCTGGTGCTGCGCCGGATCGAACTCCCACATATTGAAGCCCCGTCGTTGGCACGGGAGAATCTGGCGGATGAGCATGACCTGGACTACGTTGACAAGCTTGAGCTTCTTGTCCACCAGCTTTTTGACGCAGGCTTGGAGTCCGGTCAGCTCCTCCGAATCGCCCCAAATCCGGCTGCTCTCTTTCCAGGAAGTGAGCCGTGTGGGGATGTCGGATCTGAATTCGGGGGCCGCTGCCCATTCGGGATCACGCGGCTCGGTGATGTAGAACCACCCCGATTGCCACCCCTTGATGGTTTCCACAAAGGTGCCCTCCAGCCACGTAACGTGGGACATCCTGCCCACCATGGCGCCTCTGCACTCCTCTTGGATGCCCTTCACAACCTTTGGCTTGACACTAATGGAGCCACAAGCCGAAGTGGGGCAAGATGCAGAGGAAGGCCTCGCACACGACGATAAACGCCGAGATGTTGAGAATAAAATTCGGGGCCAGATCATGGAAATCTAGGTCGTAGTAGAACATGAGCCCCCGGACAAAGGGATGAAGTGGGAAGCCCAGTTCGCGGAGGAAATGGGGAAGGAATACTACCCTCTCATGGGGCCTAGGGGTGGGGATGAGCTCTCCCTCGTCGGGGAGCCGATGCGCCATGTCGCTAGACAAGTATCCGGCGTTGCGCAGCTTCTGGATATGCCCCTCCGTGACGGAGGAGGCCATCCATTTGCCTCCCGCTCCGGACATATTTGGAGAAGGTTGAGGTGAGATGTGTGGGCTTGGGCGCTAGAGCTCGAGTTCGCAGAGATGGATAAGCCAAGGAGGAAGAACGCGCAGGTAAAAAGGTTGGATCTTTATCCCCTTATATGGGCGGACAGAAACACACGTCCCCACCGGCCTGGTAAAACTCGCTTATCTCCCAAGCGTCACAATCAATGGCGCGGTTGGGTTACCCACGTCCGTATTGATGGGAATCCCGGAATAAGGGGAACACGATCTCTTCTTCGACAAGACGTGCCAAGGAAACCGCCTCGCTAAACGCGCTGAGGTGGAACAATAAAAACAATTCGAGTAAAGGCTTGGAAGTGGTGTGACGTTATGCCACAGAATACGTCAGCAGATTGATCTTGTGTAATATTATTCTCTCTACGGTGGTATGTGGAATTTATTTTTGCAGAGCCGGACACTATCCTGGTGTTCACAATCTTCTATAAATTATTCGGAGGAGGAACCCGTCTTGCAATGCCGAAGACAATATGCGCGCCGGACTCGTCGTCATTGAAGCTTGGTTCAAGGGCTACTGAGGGAGTCCCGGACTAGGGGGTGTCCGTATAGCCGAACTATCATCATCGGCCGGACTCCAACACTATGAAGATACAAGATTGAAGACTTCGTCCCATGTCCGGATGGGACTTTCCTTGGCGTGGAAGGCAAGCTTGGCGATACGGATATGTAGATCTCCTACCATTGTAACCGACTCTGTGTAACCCTAGCCCTCTCCGGTGTCTATATAAACCGGATGGCCTTAGTCCATAGGACGAACAACAATCATACCATAGGCTAGCTTCTAGGGTTTAGCCTCCTTGATCTCGTGGTAGATCTACTCTTGTAACCCACATCATCAATATTAATCAAGCAGGACGTAGGGTTTTACCTCCATCAAGAGGGCCCAAACCTGGGTAAAAACATCGTGTCCCTCGTCTCCTGTTACCATCCGCCTAGACGCACAGTTCGGGACCCCCTACCCGAGATCCGCCGGTTTTGACACCGACAGCATCCACTAGTGATGCGCCTGAGGAAAGTGAACAAGCCAGGGCAACTGCAACAGTTGTGCCTGAAGAAAATGCACCTCGTGCACCTACACCAACTCCGATCCTTCCATCTGCATCACATGTGAAGAAGACAAAGGCTACAGAACGTGCAGCGATGAAAAAGAGGAAGGCATCAACTTCTTCAAATTCTTATGCTCCGAAAAAGATGAAGACGCTGATCAGATCAATTGACAATCCAATTGATGTCGTTCCTGTCTCATCAATGCCATCAAAGGACCTTGTTCCTTATGGTGAAGAATATGAGATTCCCAAGGAATCTGACGAAGAAACTCCATCTGCTGCTTCAACAGAGCAGTTGGACGAAGAAATTGAAGTGGATAAGATCCCTTCAACTCCAGTCATTTCCTCACTTGTGCCTCAGTTCACTGCTGAAGAGACAGGTGTTGAAGAACTTGAAGATGAGGATGTGGACATCGGATGTACCACACCAGTGCTCAATGATGACTTTTGGGAAAGTCAGCACCCCAATTCTCCACTGTTCACTCCTCTCCAAGCTGTTCCTCAGTCCCCCGTTGCCACAGAAATACAAGTGGAATCTGATGAACATCGTGCAACCCCGTCCATCCATGAGGAAATTCCAGCCACTAGCGCTGATGAAAATGTGAATGAAGAACAAATTCCTCAAGCTGCAACTGCAGAAGAAACTGAAATTCCTCAGCATGAGGAACCTAAGATTGCAATTCTTGAGGTGTTACTGCAAATCACTGACACTCCTCAGCCCAAGCCAAAGAATCCCTTCTCCAAGAAGCCAAAATTGAAGGCTGATGATTTCTTCGGCGAGCACGTATTCTTCACTGAATTCAACCCTTATGACAATGCTCGTCTTAGAAGGAAGCGTTTCTGGACTGCCAGTCAGGCAAACTTCTATTCCTCAGTTCTATTTGACAAGGACAAAATCTTCGATCATGAGCACATTCCTCACGTGGACATGGAATCTATGCCATGCTTCACGCCGGTTCTCAGTATGCTTCACGATGCAGGCTTGCTGAATTTCTGCACTGAGATTGTTGATTGGAATGAAGATCTTATTCTTCAATTCTACGCAACTTTTCATATCACAGGCTATGCTGCTGACGTCAACTCATGGGTGTTGGACTGGATGACTGAAAACAATCACTACAAGGCACCAGCCTCTGAATTGCTTCGTGCCTTGCCAATCAGTCCTCCACCAGAAGGCGCTTGCTGTCTGTATGATAACTTACTGATCATTATATGCAAGTGCTCATGAAGCCGCTAAAGCCTGGACAAACTCAAAGGACAAAATCCCTCGTGAAGGATTTGCTCTATGTGCCCAGAACCATATACCGCATTCTGACGAAGACTATAAGCCCAATCAAAGGACATGATTCTTCAGATGAAGAAATTGTGGGAATGATGAAGAATATGCCTTCAACATCATGCATGGTATCCCTATCAATTACCATGATTTCTTCATGAGGACTCTTGCAAATGTTGCACTTTCACCTTTGAGCTGAAGCCTTATGCACAATGGATCATGAGATTCCTTAGATCAAGGACTTCACTCAACTACAAGGCTGATACTCTCAACCATGGCAGCTACTTGCCCCCAATTGATGTCCTCAAGCGGAGCATTTCCTCATCTGATGAGAAGGGCAAGTCATCAGCTGTGATCGATGAAGGCATTCGTCCATTGGATGGTCAGTTCCGCAAAGGTGCATCTTATTCCACCAATGATGACTCTGCCACACATGATACTGCTGCCAATGCTCCAAAGTTAAGTCCTCAAGCTACTGCTCCACGTGTGATAACCGACCGTGAATTGCTCATAAGTCTTCACCAAAAGGTCGATCGAAATCACAAATGGGTTAAGCGTTAGTTTGGCTCTATTCTTCACAACATGACCTCTACACATAATGCAGTGAAGAAAAACCACTACTACCTCCATGAAGTGTTTGATCGCACGTGGGCTATACTGTCACATCTATATGGCGAAGAAGATCTGAAGCAAATGGGCTTCAAGGAAGACTTTGACTGGTCTGCACCTCCACCGAAGAAATACAAGAAGGTCAAGGTTCCTTCCTTGGTGGCCAGCTCATATTCTTCATCACACGTCACGGATGATCATGAAGATTTGGACGACACTGCAGCAGGCCCTACAACGACTCAAGACCCTGACAACGCTGGCGCTCCTCCATCATCATGATATTCTTCAGGGGCGTTAGTCCTCAGTTTCAACCCTTTTGGTCATTCGATGACAAAGGGGGAGAAACTTGACTTAGTCTTCAAGCGGGTCTATATATATGGGTGTTTTTTGCTAGGTTACAACTCTCGTTCTTCTGATGACTTTGCTGGATCGAGTTGTAATCTTAAACTCTATGGTGGCTTGATACTTTTGCTGTATTCTTCTACATGCTTATTCCTCATTAATGTTAATGCACGCATGCTGAATCACATCAGTCACCATATTTCATCATGCATTTAAAATTCCTCATATTATATGTCAAATGCGTGTATGAATTACAAGATATAGGGGGGATCTCCATGATTATACTCTTCAAGTGTGCATTGCTTAAAAAGAAAATACCTCACGATGCACATCTTCAGGGGGAGTTCTTCTATATCTTGCAATCAAATTCCTCAATATCAGTATGTACACTTCACATGTTTATCCCCGTTGAAAACTTAACCTATATTGTCATCAATCACCAAAAAGGGGGAGATTGTAAGTGCATCTAGTGCCCCTTAGTTATTTTGGTGTATTGAAGACTTATAGGTTAAGAGACTGATGCGTTTGTGAGTGTACACATGTCTATATGTCTATGAGGAGTTTGATATTTACAGAGAAAGTCGACCCCTAAAAATGAAGTTCTTCGACTGAAGACTTTGGATTTCTGAAGACTTTCTGAAGACTTTGAAAGTGAAGAAATTGGTGTGACCTTGAAAACTTAATAATCATTCGAGGAACATGAAGCGCGAAGACTTTTGTTTCCATAGTTTCATTTTCTCTTTCTTGAGTCATAGGAAACACCGTACTGTTAAAGGGGGTCGAGGAAATACTAAGGAGAAATTTCCATGTGATGCTCAACTCAAATCCTACACCTATCAATCCCTTCGAGTGAAGCCATTGAAAATCTCGCACAGTTCAGTCATATTCTTCAGTAACAGAGACGAAGTTCTTCTGGTCTATGAGGAAATTGTTCTGACTGAAGAGTTAGGAATTCGCTAGTGCGGATTGCCTACCAAGTGAGGAACATGATAGCCGTGAGGAATTCGAACCTCAAATATTCCGACCGTTGCTGTGCTACGCGCCAGCTGTCCCAAAATATCTACCCACCTAACGGTCATATCAGACAAGGGCATTTATGTCTTATCATGTCGGGCTGCTCCCCGGCTATAAATAGCCGCCCCCTACAACCACTAGCTGGTTGGCTGCTCCGAGAGAAACTGACACTTGTCATTTGAGTGCAACCCATCCTCCGAGGACTTTGAGTGAAAATCATCAAGTGAGGAAATCCCAAACCCAAACCTACAAAACCCCAAGTGATTGAGCATCACTGAAGAGATTGATCCTGCGTGGATCCGACGCTTGTTTCCTTTAAAGACTGTGCTTCTTCCAGATGGTTAGACGTCAAGGTCTAGAGCATCCAAGAGGAATTGTGGATCGCCGAGTGACCGAGTTTGTGAAGGTTCGGAAGTCACCTGAAGACTTACCACGAGTGATTGGGCGAGGTTTGTGTGACTTTAGCTCAAGGAGAATACAGTGAGGACTGTGTGTCCGGGACTTGGTGTCTTCGAGTTTAAATACTCAGCCGCTCCAACCAGATGTACAACTGAGATAGCAGTTGGAACTGGTCTACCAAATCATTGTCTTCACCGAGCTTACTGGTTCTATTTCCTCATGTATATTGTTGTGTGCCTGTTCATATCTGTTTGAAGACTTTGACTGAAGACTTTCTCAATTTCCTCAGTTCTATTTCTTCAGTCTGTTCATCTTCTTCCTTGTGTTATCCTATGTTTACGCTTTCTGTACTCTGTACTTGTCTTCATTTCATCATGATGACTATGCATGCATTCTGTTATGTTCCTTTCGGAGTACTTATTCCGCTGCAAGTAGTTCTTCATTTAGGAATTTCCTCACCAGCAAATTCCTCGGTGAAGAATTCATAAAAATCGCATATTCACCCCCCCACCTCTAGTCGATATAACGCACTTTCAACCATCGCACAGGGTCAGGTGGCTACCTCAAAGCCCGGCCTAAGTGGGGCAAAGCTGAGAATGATCTGCTTGATAAAGGGATCGAACCAGAGACAATGAACTGGCCAGACCGTTGCCGGACTTGGTTCCGGGGCTGGCGGAACCTTGGACCCTGTATCAGGGAAGTGCCGTTGGACGGACGAGTAATTGAAAATACCAGTCAAGAGGCTTCAGCACTATATCGATGCAGCGCAGGAAGGGACATTCGTTCTAGACAGAGAGAACGACGAGCTCACAATGGCCCTCAGGAATCCCGAGCACCCTGGATGGACACGAGGCACACCAGGCTCCGTTCCGTGGCAGGCTGGGTTTTCGGACGCAGGCGGTTACAAATGCCAGGAGAGGAGGAAGAAAGTGCAGCAGACCGAACTGCAGGCGCTGCACGCAAGGATACAAGTGATAGAGGAATGAGGAGAAAATCGCAGCAACCGAACTGCCGAAGCTTCCCCCGAAGCTACCCCACCATCTCAGCGGAGAAGCAGCGTGGCTTCCACCAAGCTGCTTCAGCCGGAGCATGTCTTGACGGCTCCTGCTAGCTACCCCGTGGATGCTATCACGGAGTCTCAAAATTGCCACCTTATGACGCAATGGCAGAACTTAAAAGTCAAGGCGGCTGTTGGCTCGGTTCGACCTTCTGAACCCGGCGCAACTTTTCACTGTCGTCCAATTCCAGAAGGATATGCTAGCGTGACGGTGGACGAAATAATGGAGGGATTTGAAGACCTCCAGCTTGACCACCCTACCGGTGAAGGGAAGACTCGGCTGGGTTCTGCTCTGAAGACTCCATGCCTATGGCGGAAGGAGTTCATCAACCTTCTGAACTGGACGCCTCCGCCTCCTCCTCCTCCTCCGGCGACTCAGGGCACTCCACCTCCTCCACCGCCTCCTCCTCCGGCGAGTGACGATCAGGGCACTCAGCCTCCTTCTCCGGCGCGTGGCGGCACTCCACCTCCTTCTCCGCCAGCACCGACGCGCCCGAGCAGCCAGCAGCCTCCTCTTTCTCCACCTCGCCAGCAAGGGCGGAAGAGACCCACCGCCACCTCGGCTGCTCTGGCGCGTCGTAGTCCTTCTCCTCCGCCTCGTAAGCAAGCACGAAAGAAGACAGCCGCAGCCGCTCCGTCTACTCCGGCGTCTAGCAGTACAGCCAGAGGCGGGAGGCAATACAAATACGGTCCATCTCTCAAGCCTCTAGAGAAGTTACCGTATGAGAGGACCGAGGAGGAAAACGCAAAGATCGTGCGGACCGAAGTGAAGGATTTCTTTGAAGGGTTGAAAGCAAAGAGACATCCACCTCCAGAGGAGAAGGTAGATCCGGTGAAAGCAAAGCGCACAATCAATGCCCTGAGGAAACCACCAAAGTCTCCGCCGAAAACCAATTATGAGCGCATTACTGAAAAGCGATATCTCGAAGCGGAGCGGTCGGGAAGTACTGTCAATGATCTAAGGTTAAAAGAACGAGCAACTGGGAAAAAAATTCCCAGCTCGGCGAACAAGCAAAGCAATCGTGCCCCCCGCTCAATGTGTCTAGCGATATCATCGGTAATGCTCCGAGGACGGTGCCCGGTTATAGCAATCTTAGAGATTACCTGCCTGACGATGTACATTTTGATTTCTTGGAGGTGGACGAACACAGATACGAGTACGGGAAGCCTCTCGTCAAAGATGAAAAATCTCTAACAACGGTGATGCGAAGATTCCATAATTGGTACATGAGAACCTGCAGAGAGTCTGGGGTGATGAATACTTTGTATGTGTGAATTAAAGAGGAGCACGACCTCGTTGGAACTGATCTGTTACCTGTTTCATTTGAGGAGTTCTTCGAGTTCTTCAATCAAAAGGCCCTCGATAAATTAACGGTCTTTTGCTACTGTCTGTAAGTACTATTTCTGTCATTAAGTCTCTATATATAGCTCGGCTCTTTCATTGCATGTATTTATAATTAATTATCCTCACTATATCTTGCAGATTGAAGATCGTCGAGTGCAAAAAACAAGAAATGTATGATATTGGGTTCATTAACACAAATATCATAGATGAAGTTCATGTTAAAAAGAACGCCGAAGAGGCCGAGGCCAACTTGCTACAATCGTTGATCAAAAATCAAAACAAAGATTTAATACTCTTTCCTTACAACTTCGAGTGAGTGTTACTGACGTGTGCATATTTGGGTTTCCCTTATTACTCGAGCGAGGTTATAATAATGTAATTGATGAGTTATGCATGCGTGTGCAACTTCCACTATGTTCTTCTGGAGATTAAGCTTGAGCGGGGACTAGTAACCGTCTTAGACTCGAGACGAAAAGATCCCGAAACCTATGCGGACATGACTAAATAGCTCAACAAGTAAGTTCAATCGATCATTATCGCACCATATCGACAACTTTTTGTTCATTTCCTGATATCTCAAGTAATAATTATTATTTTCTTTGTCTTGCAGGGTTTGGAAACAGTTCACCGCAGAAGCTCCGGGACTGCCGAAGGAGCTGCGATATACATACCCGAAAGTAAGTACTACTAGCTAGCTAGTTGCGCGCATCTCCCGTTGATTCTATAGCTATACTTTCATCAATGCCATTTATGATGCTTCATTATTAGTTTGATTGACCTCTGTTTCTCGTAAAGTGCTTGTGGCAGGAAAAAGGGAATAATTTCTGTGGATACGACGTGTGCGAGTTCATCTACAACGCGACTTTGAAAAATAAGCGGGGCTACTCTAAAAGACAATATGAAGTGCGTAAGCAATAATATTCACAATTTCATTTTATTACACCATCATTTCTGTTGAGTTTCATTCATATATCTATTAACCCCCTTCTTCAAATTAGACGTGGCAGATGCGGAATGAACTCCTAGAACAAGATCGCATGAAAGCAATTCAAGAGGAATTGGCAGGATTCTTTCTTGACCACGTCATCAATAAAGCCGGAGAATACCATGTGGAAGTTGATTTCAAATGCTAGGGGATTGTAAGAGATCTTACATATTGTATATGTATGTAGCCAGTAGCGTCGGATAGATAATACGAAAACTTGTTGTTCAACCAATCTCTCGGAGAAGGAGAGGTCGATCGATCACTTCTCTCGGTATGCATGACGAACTTCTGTATTTAATGGTTTCCTTCATTTTCTTACTAGCTAGCGTGTCGAGGGCCTCTCTATGTACAATACGTAGCGTCGACCAAGCACGGACATAAGAGAAGACACTTCTCTCTATTAATTAGCTAGCTAACACAATATATGAAACACCTAAATTAACCCCCAACCCCCCCCCCCCTTCAAAAAAAA
>NC_041383.1:25696459-25699890 GCF_002162155.2 Triticum dicoccoides
AAAACAAAAACCCCAGCCACTGAAATTCTGACGCGTGGATGCCTTTTGGTCCCGGTTGGTGCTACCAACCAGGACCAAAGGCCCTCCTGCCTGGGCTCGGCACACCGGCCACGTGGAGGCCCATCTGTCCCGGTTCGTGTTAGAACCGGGACTAAAGGTCTAGGGCATTAGTAACGACCCTTTAGTCCCGGTTCAAGAACCAGGACAAAAGGCCCTCACCAACCAAGACTAATAGGGGTTTTTCTACTAGTGAGACAACCCGAACGTGGGGTCAGTGGTGGGCTGGGCTGACATGGCAAACGCGCTCGGGCGCGCCCGAGCCGTCTCATGTCCGCCCTACATTTAGGCTAGATATGAGTGGTGCTAGACAGCACGGACATTTGAAACCGGTTTGAGGCACCCAGGTGGGTCGGTTTTTTTACCGGCCAGTGACCGATCCATCCACCAAGATGTTTGTGGCCGGTTTGAGGCACCCGGATATAGTTTCTCTCACCGAGACACAGCTAGACATCAATCCCAATGGATCTAATTTGAACGATCCCATCCCACACAGAGCGAAAAATTCCATGTAGGGGGTCAGGCGAGTAAATTGCAAAAAAACACCACAATTGAGGACTCTAATTCAAAAAACCGCCATCATTCGCTTTTTTTTTCAAAAACCCACCACTATTGTACTGACAGTTTGCAAAAAACACTGATCACTCCGTTAAATAAGTTTAAGTGAAAACCTGACAAGTGGGACCCGCTGTCAGGTGCCATGTGGCAGGGGTAAATGGATGAAACAAACGGACGTTATGCGACCGGTCAAACCCCCTGCTCTGTCTCCTTGGCATTTTGCCAAACAGGTAGCGGGTGTGCTAGAGTGGCAGCCCGGTGCATCTCGTCGGCCACCCTCGTCTCCGGCAGCCGCCGTCCCGGCGCGCCACCTCCCATCGACGGCTTGGGGATTCCATTGGACTGCGTCGTGAATTGGTCTTCCAGCAAGTACACGTGAATGAGCAAATAAATGTCCGTGCAAACTTTGCTTCGGAAGCACTGATTCCGGCACGAAGCCGACGCTGCCTAAGCTCGCGAGGCCGAGCTCCAGCGAGCCTACGAACCTGACCGCTCCGGTGAGTACAATCTCCTGCACGCCGCGCCCCATCCCGCTTCGGCGAGGCCGAGCTACAGCGCGCCTACTCCCCTGCCTGCTCGGCGAGGCGGAGCTAGATTTGGTCGGGAGGTAGAGCGCTAGACCTCGCCGCCTCCCCCAGCTGCTTTGCATCAACGCCCCGGTGCCACAGGGTATCTTCACGACGAGCCCCACAACCTCCTACTACCTCCTGTTATCGCCCTACTTCGGCAGCAACCGCTGCGCGCCACCATCGCAGACTCGCCCTCCCCTGCCACCCCCGCGTCGACTACAAGCTCCTGGTGAGCTCCGCCTTCCCCTTCTCACGCTCTCCTAGCAAGCACCCGTGGCTGGGTTGACGACGGCGAGGGCGTCAGTGCGTCCGTGTCGAGTGCGTTGGAGTTGACCAGAGGAGGAAGACGAACGGGAGTGAGAATGACGGGCGGGCCCTACTCCAGCCTAATATTTGAGCCAAACGGGGTGAGTTGTTTTCATGCCACGTCGTCATTTATGGAGGGACCTAGTTGTCAGTTTTTCATCAAGCAGCTCTAATTGACCCATCACTGTCTTTTGCAAACTGTACAATAGTGGTGGGTTTTTGAAAAAAAAACGAATAGCGGTGGTTTTCTGAATTAGGGTCCCTAATTGTGGTGGGTTTTTGCAATTTACTCGGGGTCAGGCCTATTACTGAGGGAAACCATAGCCACCCAAGTCATCAAGATTGTAATGGTGATTTCTGTAGGTGCAAGATTGAGGGATACGCCTTATCATCAGGATTGGGTATGCTCCCATGAGACACATCAATTGCGCAGAGAAGGTTCATGATATCAGAACATGGAACAGTCACTTTTCATACAAGTATTTCACAAATGGATTTCATATGAACTGAGCACCAACATTAATTGCAGTACATTTCTATTTTATTTGTTTTGTAGGGTAGGCTTATTCAGTAACCATGAATTTTGATTCTCGAAGTAGTCATTCGCCTCGCTTTATACATAAAACACTAACCAGGGTTCACACATGATTCAAACACAAGTTTGAACAAGAAGTCGAACAAAGCAAATAGTCTGCTTGGACAACAAAACATAAGCATGTGCAAAAGCAAAGTAAAACAAAGATACAGGACGCCACCTGCCCCCGGCCGACCAAAAACAAAGTTTGTTTGTGAGAGCCAGGGCCAGAGACGCTCATCGTATATTAGTGTGGAAAGATTCCCAAGTCCTTGCATACTGGACGACATCGTCGTATATCTCATCCAGGTCCTTGTACTTGTACTCGAACCCTTCCCCGAGGAGCTTCGCCGAAGAAATGCAGACTCTCGGCTTCTCGAGAGAGGCCGCGGAACCTGAAAAACAAACACTCAAAATACGCACCGTCAATGCACGAGCTTGAGAACAGAACAGAACGCGCCATGACCAGGAGTCTGAGTATGTACCAGTCGGTGTTGATGTTGTAGTGCGGGTAACTTGGCCGCCAAGAAGCGGGATAGCTCCACGACGGTGGTGTTGAGGCTGCAGCAGATGACCGCCCCGACGCCGCCTCCTCCTCGGCCACAAATATCTCAGTGCGGCAGATGTCGTCGACATGGACCAACGGAATGGAGCCAGACATCCTCACGATGAATTTAAGCGTGCGGACTCTTGCACCATCGCCTAGCGATTATATAATATTAATGTAACCAATATAAAATTGTACCAAATCAGCAACAAATATTGAAGAGAGTGACACATTCAGCATGGCAGCAAAAAGGACCAAGCCGGCAACGCCCTTGGTGAGAGAGGACTGGATCGCCGAAAGAATCACTTGATCTTGGTCAATCCACACTACAAAAAAAAGACACATCCGTGACATTTTGGGCCGAACGAAATTTTTTTCTGTCATACATATGACACTTCTATGACGATAATTGTGACAAAACCCGGTATCATCATAGATGTAGTGGGCTCCTACTTCTAAGACAAAAAATCATGACAGAAAATGGGCTTTTCGTCTTGGGCGGGCCGGAGACGCAGCTGCATGACATTCTTTGGGCCGTCCATGACGGAAAGAACCGTGGTAGAAGCGAGGGTGACGAAAATTTCGGGGAGTTCCCGGTTACGGTTGGAGGTCGGGGGCCGAGCGATGCACGTTTCTCTCGTACACGTACGCGCGTGTGTGTGAGGAGTTGGCTCTAACTGAACCCGAGCGATTGCACTGCAGGCTACGCGTTACTGAACCCGAGCGATCGATCGATGACTATTAACTGAACTCGATCGAGCGATTCCTTCACTACTGCTGCTAACTGAAGCCGATCGATTGGATGAACAGTGAGCGTTGT
>NC_041383.1:25700233-25701429 GCF_002162155.2 Triticum dicoccoides
TGAACAGGACCCCGTGGTGTGGAGGGCTGGATGAACAGTAGATGGTGGAGGGGTGCCCGTGGAGGTGTGGTTGAACAGTAGCCGGTGGAGTAGCGCGCGGTGGAGGCTGGATGAACAGGGGCCCGTGGAGGCTGGAGGAGGTCGACGGTAGCCCGTGGAGGCTGGAGGAGGTCGACGGTAGCCCGTGGAGGCTGGAGGAGGTCGACGGTGGAGATGAATAGTATCCCGTGGAGTCCCGTTTTGCGGTACGCCACACCCTTCCCGATGAACAGGACCTCCGTTTCGACCGTAGCGCTCCAACACAAGTTCGTTTTGTCCGTTTTCCGGTACGCCACACCCCTCCCGATCAACAGGACCCCCGTTTCAACCGTAGGATGTCCGTTTCCTTCGTTTTACGGTACGCCAGACCCCTCCCGATGAACAGGATCCCGTTTCGAACGTGGTCGGTCGAACACAAGGTCGTTTCCTTCGTTCTTCGGTAAGCCAGGCCTCGTTTCCATCGTCTGTTCCGTCCAAGCCCTCCCGATGAACACGACGACGCATTCCGTTCCGACCCAGCCGGTTGGCTCCCACGTCTTCCGTTGCCTCCCGATGAACACAGCGCATTCTGTTGCCTCCCCATTAACACGACGCATTCCGTTGCCCACCCATGAACATGACGACGACACTGTTTCTCCGTTCTGACCCAGCCATGTACACGAGCCCTGGCCGTACGTATGCGCGAGTAGGCTTCGAGACCCCGCCCGTATGTACACATATGTGGTCATATTTTCTTTCTTGCACACTGGCCATTGTACGTACGTGTACATGCTACGTGCCCGCCTCTACTACGACATGTGCGCGCCTCTACATCGATCAGTATATATTTACGTATACGTTTGCGAGCAGAATGACAATGCTACGTACGCTTCGACCAGGTGGGTCCCGACTGTCAGGCACTTCCTTGCGTGCGAACACTACTAGAAAAAGGGTCTATAGTCCCGGTTGGTGAGGGCCTTTAGTCCCGGTTCATGAACCGGGACTAAAGGGTCGGTACTAATGCCCTGACCCTTATCCAGAACCGGGACAGATGGGCCTCCACGTGGCCTGTCCGCTGAGCTCAAGCAGGAGGGCCATTGGTCCCGGTTGGTGGCACCAACCGGGACCAATAGGCATCCACGCGTCAGCATTTCTGTGGCTGGGGTTTTTGTTTTTTT
>NC_041383.1:25701705-25707646 GCF_002162155.2 Triticum dicoccoides
AATTTAGGTGTTTCATATATTGTGTTAGCTAGCTAATTAATAGAGAGAAGTGTCCTCTCTTTTGTCCGTGCTTGGTCGACGCTACGTACTATACATACGTATAGAGAGGACTAGCTAGACACGCTAGCTAGCTAGTAAGCAAACAGAAGATCGTCATGAACAAGTTCTCGTATATCTATCCGACACTACCGGCTACATATATACAATAATTATCTTTTACAAATATAATCTCCTAACATACAGACGCATGGTTCACTTAGTATTCTCTGTCTTCAGCGATCACGTGGTCAAGAAAGAATGCCGCCAATTCCTCTTGAATTGCTCGCATGCGATCTGGTGCTAGGAGTTCATCCCGCATCCGAAACATGTAATTTTAAGAAGGGGGTCAATACATATATATATATGAATGAATGAAACTCAACACAAATGATGGTAATAAAATAAAATTGTGAATATTGTTATTTACGCACTTCATATTGTTTGTCGGAGTAGCCCCGCTCACAGGTCGTGTGGCGGATGAACTCGCAAATGTAGTATCCATAGAAATCATTCCCTTGTTCCTGCCACAACCACTTTACAAGAAAAAGAGGTCAATCAAACTAATAATTATCAAGCATGCTAAATGGTATTGATGAAACTAGCGCTTGAATCACTAGGAGATGCGTGGAATATGCTACTATAGTAATTACTTTCGGGTGTCTAAATTGCAGCTTCTTCGGCAGTCCCGGAGCTTTTTTGGTGAATTTTCTCCAAGCCCTTCCATACAAAGAAAATAATTACTTGATATCAGAAATGAACAAAGTTGCTGATATGGTGGATAATGATCGATTTAACTTACTTCTCGAGCATTTCAGTCATGTCCGCATACTCCTTGGGATCTTTTTGTTTGGAGTCTAAGACAGTTACTACTCCCTTCTCAAGCTTAATCTCTAGGAGAATATAGTGGTAGCTGCGCACACATGCATAACTCATCAATATTACATTACTATAACCTGGACTAATAAGGGAAACCGAATATGCCACAAGACAGTAACACTCACTTGAAGTTGTAAGGAAACTATATCTTTGTGTTCATTTATTACCAACGATTGTAGCAAGTTGGCCTCGGTATTTTCTTTATGAAATTCAACCTCAGTTTTATCTATGAGATATGTGTTAATGAACCCAATATCACCCTCTTGTCTTTTCTTCAATTCGGCGATCTTCAATCTGCATAATATAGTGAGGATAATTATAAATACATGCAATGAAAGAGCTGAGTTATATAGAGAGAAGTAGTACTACTTACAGACAGTAGCAGGTGACCGTTGCTTTATCGAGGGCCAATTGATTGAAAAACTGATAGAACTCCTCAAATGGAATAGGCAACAGTTCAATTCCAAGGAGGTCATGCTCCTTTTTAACTCTCACATACAAAGTACTCCTCCCCTCAGACTCTCTGCAGGTTTTCATGTACCAATCATACAATCTTCGCATCATCGTTGATAGAGAACTTTCATCTTTGACGAGAGGCTTCCCGTACTCATATCTTTGTATCTGCACCTCCAAGAAATCATAATGTACATCGTCGGGTAGGTAATCTGCAGGATTGCCATAACCGGGCACCATCCTCGGATCGACGATGTAGCTAGCAGGCACCTTGAGGGGGGGGCACGATTGCTTCGCTTGTTCGCCGAGCTGGGCAATTTGTTTCCCAGATCGTCGTTCTTTCATCCTTTGATCACTTTTAGTACTTCCCGACCTCTCCGCTTCGGTAAATCCCTTTCCAATAATGCGCTCATAGTTGCCTTTCGGCGGAGACTTGGGTGGTTTTGTCAGGGCAGCCAGAGTGCGCTTCACTTTCACCGGATCTACCTTCTCCTCCGGAGGTGGATGTCTCTTTGCTTTCAACCCTTGAAACCAGTCATCCACTTCGGTCTGCGCGATCTTCACGTTTTCCTCCTCAGACCTCTCATACGGTAACTTCTCTGGAGTCTTCAGAGAAGGACCGAATCTGTATCTCCTCTCGCCTTTGGCTGTACTGCTAGACGCCGGCAGAGCAGACGGAGCGGATGTCTTCTTTCCTTGCTTACGAGGCGGAGGAGAAGGACTACGACACGCCGGAGCAGCCGGAGCGGCGGCGGGTCTCTTCCGTCCTTGCTGACGAGGCGGAGAAGGAGGAGGCTGGCTGCTCGGGCGCGCCGGCGCAGGCGGAGAAGGAGGCGGAGTGCCGCCACGCGCCGGAGAAGGAGCCGGCCGAGTGCCCTGATTGTCACTCGCCGGAGCAGGAGGCGATGGAGGAGGCGGAGTGGCCTAACTCGCCGGAGGAGGAGGAGGAGGCGGAGGCGTCCAGTTCAGAAGGTTGATGAGATCCTTCTGCCATAGGCATGGAGTCTTCAGAGCAGAACCCAGCCGATACTCCCCTTCACTGGTAGGGTGGTCAAGCCGGAGGTCCTCAAATCCCTCCGTTATTTCATCCACCATCACCTTAGCATATCCTTCTGGAATCGGCCGACAGTGAAAAGTTGATTCGGGTTTAGTAGGATAAACAGAGCCAACAGCCGCCTTGACCTTCAAATTGCTCCATTCCGCCATAAGGTGGCAATTTTGAGACTCCGTGATAGCATCCACGGGATAGCTGACAGGAGCCGTCAAGGCATGCTCCGGCTGAAGCAGCTCGGTGGAAGCTACGCTGCTTCTCCGCTGAGATGGCGGGGTAGCTTCGGGGGAAGCTTCGGCAGGTCGTTTGCTGCGATCTGCTTCTCGTTCCTCTAGCCCCATTACCCTTTCATGCAGCGCCTGCAGTTGGCTCCGCTCTAGTTTCTTCCTCCTCTCCTGGGTTTTGTAACCCCCTGCGTCCGGAAATCCAGCCTTCCATGAAACGGAGCCTGGCGTGCCTCGTGTCCGTCCAGGGTGCTCAGGATTCCCGAGGGCCATTGTGAGCTCCTCCTTCTCCCTTTCTGGAACGAACGTCCCTTCCTGCGCTGCTTCGATATATTGCTGAATCCTCTTGACTGGTATGTCCAATTGTTTGTCCGTCCAAATGCACTTCCCTGTTACAGGGTCCAAGGTTCCGCCAGCCCCGAAGAACCAAGTCCGGCAACGGTCTGGCCAGTTCATTGTCTCTGGTTCGATCCCTTTATCAAGCAGATCATTCTCAGCCTTGGCCCACTTAGGCCGGGCTACGAGGTAGCCACCTGACCCCGTGCGATGGTGAAGCTTCTTCTTTGCAGCATTTTGCTTGTTTGTTGACGACATCTTTTTACTCTTTTCCGATGTCTTGTGGGCCACAAATGCGGGCCAGTCATCTCTGATCTTCTCATATTTGCCCTTGAATTCTGGTGTCTCATTTTTATCGACATACCTATTCAGGACTTTCTTCCAATTCCTAAATAGGTCTGCCATCTTCTTAAGAGCAAAAGACTTGATTAATGGCTCTATAACTGGCTTCTTCGGATCATCCTCTGGCGGTAGGGTGAAATTTGACTTCAGCTCAGTCCAAAGATCATTTTTCTGCATATCATTGACATAAGACACCTCAGGGTCTTCGTTCTTAGGCTTATACCATTGGTGGATGTTGATCGGGATCTTGTCGCTAACCAGAACCCCGCAGTGAGCAACAAATGCCTTCTTTGTCCGGTAGGGTTCAATCGGTTGGCCGTCGCGCGCGATTTCTATGATCTCAAACTTTTCATCCGAGCTCAACTTTTTCTTCGGGCCTCGTCTCTTTACCGAAGTTGTGCTCGATCCGGAGGGCTAGAAAAAAGAACAAAGACGAGAGTTTAATTAATATGTGTACATACCAAAACAATGAATGCATCAATTAGCTAGTCAGCACAGGCTTAACTAATATATATACCTGGCCGGACTCGGTTCGGTGATCACCGGAGCCGTCCTCACGGTCTACTTCTTCACCCTCTCCTTCTTGCACCGTCATTGGGTCCCTGGAGCCATGTAAATCATAGCCAGCTGCTTCTTCATCCTCTCCTTCTAGACCATCGTTGTCGTCGAGAAACATCAATGAGCAGACGGCATCACTTCCTTCTGCGATTATGTCCCTCAACAACGCTTCTTGTGCTTCGTCTCGGGGCGGGGTGTCCATACTTTCTACAAATATTTACAACATGGCAATTATTATTCAAACATGAAAAATATGGATATATTAGTGACAAAATAGAACTAGCTAGCTAATCACAATAAGGAATCATATTAATTAGTGGCCTCGACGCAGCTTCTCTAGGGTTTCGGGTGGCCTCGACAACGCTTCAAGGGTTAGGGGTGGCCTCGAGAACGCTTCAAGGAGGGGGTAATATCGACCCCCCCACGTGTTGAAGCTATCGGGAGGGGGTATATCGACAATAACAACAACGACACTACATCTATGTCCCACAAGTGACGTGGGCATCGACGCCCGCATCACTTGTGGGACGTGGATGTATTGTCCCACACTGACGGCCACATGTATCTCACACCGACGATACTTGCTATTTAATTAGGGTTTCCTCTACCGCTCGGCGACCCTCGACGACCCTCGTTCCTGATAAAAAAAGAGGAAGAAGAAGAAAAAAAAGAGGACAAGAAAGAATAGAGGAGAAGGACTCCTCTATTCTTTCTTCTCCTCTTTTTTTTCTTCTTCCTCTTCTTTTTTTATCAAGGGGTCGAGGATCGCTGAGGGGTCGAGGTTCAAGGGGTCGAGGATCGCCGAGCGGTCGAGGGTCAAGGGGTCGAGTATCGCCGAGGGGTCGGGAGGTTGCCTAGTGTCAAAGGATTCAACAAAACCATGTCTTCATCATTAGGCGAAAGTAACAGGTGCATGATGGTACGAAGCTCTCCAAAGTTATTTTGGAACGGAGTCCCAGATAGGATAATTCGCTTTTTGGTACAAAGTTCAGCAAGAACCTTCTGAATATCTTTATTTGGAAGGCCTTTGCTGAAATTCGTACAAAAAGGCAAATTATCCTATCCGGCACTCCATTCCAGAATAACTTTGGAGGACTTCGTACCATCATGCCCTGGTTACTTCCGGCTAATGATGAGGCCATGGATTTCTTCAATACTTTGACACTAGAAAACCTCTCTCGACCCCTCGAACCCTCGACGACCCTGGAACCCTCGACCCCTAGACGACCCTGGAACCCTCGACCCTTGATCCCTCGACCCTATAGAACCCTCGAACCCTCGACCCTTGACCCCTTAACGACCCTCGACCGTCTACCCTAGTTCCCGACCCTCGACCCCTCGGCGATCCTCGACACCCTCGTTCCCGATAAAAATTAAGAAGAAGAAGAAGAAAAAAGAGGAGAAGAAGAAAGGAATAGCTAGAGGAGACGATCGAAGAAAAAAAGAAAAGAGAGGAGAAGAAGAAAGGAATAGTGGAGAACAAGGAAGGAATAGTGGAGAGGAAGAGAAAATAGAATATTCTATTTTCTCTTCCCCTCCACTATTCCTTTCTTCTTCTCCTCTCTTTTTCTTCTTTTTTCTTCTTCTTACTTATTTCTCCTCTTCTTTTCCTCTCCTCTTCTTCTTTCTTTCCTCTTCTTGTTTTCTTCTTTCCTATCCTTCTTTTTCTAAAATTGTAACTTTTGCATATATAAAACTTTTCTAAAATTGTAACTTTCTATATATGAAAAAAAAATTCTATGAACCAAAAAAACATTTTTAACATATATATTTAGCAAATTCTAGCCACATACATCACATACACATATACATTATAGCCACATGTACATCACATATACATCACATATGAACAAAAAAATAAACTAATAAAAATAAAAAAACATATTGCAACATATGAACAAAAACATATAGCCACATACATACACATACATTATATATATATATATATATATGAAAAAAAAATTAAATTAAAAAAAGGGGCATGGCGGCAGCCGTGGCGCCGGCGGGGCAGGGCAGGGCAGGGGCGCGGGCAGGTGCTCACAGGGGGGCGGCAGGGCACGGC
>NC_041383.1:25708372-25728727 GCF_002162155.2 Triticum dicoccoides
CAACCGGGACCAAAGGCCAATTTTCAGCAGCCCAAAGGGCGGGAAGCGGCGGCCTTTGGTCCTGGTTGGTGGCACCAACCGGGACTAAAGGGGGGCATTAGTCCCGGTTCGTGGCACCAAACGGGACCAATGCCACCTTTAGTCCCGGTTGCTGCCACCAACCGGGACCAAAGGCCTTCTGCTGTCCCGCGCCCAAAGTTTAGTCCGACCTCGCTAGTTGAGAGGGAGCCGCACCTGTTTATAAGGTGCGGTGCGGCTTCCCTCTCGAGCTCCTCTCTAAAGCAGGCTTTCGGGCCTAATTCTGAAGTCTATGCCTGTGGGCCTACTGGGCCTTCCGCGGGCCTGAATCCTGGCCCATGGTAGGGTTTCTAGTCATATTCAGGCCGTGGGGGCCCAGTAGGTGGCACTTTTTTTTGCTTTATTTTTTATTTTTTTTTGCTTTTAGTTTTAGAAAAATTATAAAAACTTTCTGTTAGTGCCATTAGTTTTAAAATTTGAAAACACTTTTTTTTTGTTTTCTTTGTTGCTTTATTTATTTTATTTTGTTTCTACTTACAACAAAATACTTATTGTTGCTATTTTTATTTTTTTTCATGTTTTTTTTGTTTTGTTTTCTGCATTATTTATTCTCTTTTGGTTTTTTGCTTTATTTTTTAATTCTTTTTGCTTTTAGGTCAGCAAAATTATAAACTTTCTGTTAGTGCTTTTAGTTTTAGAAAAATATAAACTTTCTGTTAGTGCCATTAGTTTTAAAATTTGAAAACACTTTTTTTGTTTTCTTTGTTGCTTTATTTATTTTATTTTGTTTCTACTTACAACAAAATACTTATTGTTGCTATTTTTATTTTTTTTCAAGTTTTTGGTTTTGTTTTCTGCATTATTTATTTTCTTTTGGTTTTTTGCTTTATTTTTTAATTCCTTTTGCTTTTAGGTCAGCAAAATTATAAACTTTCTGTTACTGCCATTTGTTTTAGAACAATTATAAACTTTCTATTTGTGCCATTAGTTTTCAAATTTGAATAGTTAAATTTTGAATTCTTTGAAATTTGTGTGAATCACAAGTTTGTGAGCTCAACAAGGCATAGAGGGACGAGCTTATAAACCGGTGTGAGCGCCCTTCGATTGGCGAGGTTTTCAAATTCATAGTTTTCAAATGAACTCTGAAAAAGTTGGCATAGCATGTGCATGTACAAAACGGACAATGGTATCATACTCGTCTGTTACAAAGTTGGCATGGTATCATCATAATAGTTGCGGGAGAAAGTCTTCACTTTTTCTTCGCTTGTGTCATTTGCTTATTGCGCCGTAACCATGGATAATCTTCATCATTTATCAGGATGCTTGGGTTAGCCTTGACTTTGAAGGGGGGGAATTTCATGAAACTTTTCATACTCTTCAGACATGTCTGTCTTGCCCTCCACTCCCAGGATGTCCCTTTTTCCTAAAAGAACTATGTGGCGCTTTGGCTCCTCGTATGATGTATTCGCTTCCTTATCTTTTCTTTTCCTCGGTCTGGTAGACATGTCCTTCACATAGATAACCTGTGCCACATCATTGGCTAGGACGAACGGTTCGTCAGTGTACCCAAGATTTTTCAGATCCACTGTTGTCATTCCGTACTGTGGGTCTACCTGTACCCCGCCTCCTGACAGATTGACCCACTTGCACTTAAACAAAGGGACCTTAAAATCTACTCCGTAGTCAAGTTCCCATATGTCTACTATGTAACCATAATATGTGTCCTTTCCCCTGTCGGTTGCTGCATCAAAGCGGACACCGCTGTTTTGGTTGGTGCTCTTTTCATCTTGGTCAATCGTGTAAAATGTATTCCCATTTATCTCGTATCCTTTCCAAATCATTACAGTCGAAGATGGTCCCCTGGACAACAAGTACAGCTCATCACAAACAGTGCTGTCACCTCTGAGACGTGTTTCCAACCAACTGCTGAAAGTCCTGATGTGTTCACATGTAATCCAGTCGTCGCACTGCTCCGGGTGTTTGGAGCGCAGACTGTTCTTGTGTTCATCGACATACGGGGTCACCAAGGTAGAGTTCTGTAGAACTGTGTAGTGTGCTTGAGACCAAGAATATCCGTCCCTGAATATTATTGAGTCCCTTCCAAGCGTGCCTTTTCCAGTCAGTCTCCCCTCATACCGCGATTTAGGGAGACCTATCTTCTTAAGGCCAGGAATGAAATCAACACAAAACCCGATGACATCCTCTGTTTGATGGCCCATGGAGATGCTTCCTTCTGGCCTAGCGCGGTTACGAACATATTTCTTTAGGACTCCCATGAACCTCTCAAAGGGGTACATATTGTGTAGAAATACAGGCCCCAGAATGACAATCTCGTCGACTAGATGAACTAGGACGTGCGTCATGATATTGAAGAAGGATGGTGGGAACACCAGCTCGAAACTGACAAGACATTACGCCACATTACTCCTTAGCGTTGGTACGATTTCTGGATCGATCACCTTCTGAGATATTGCATTGAGGAATGCACATAGCTTCACAATGGCTAATCGGACGTTTTCCGGTAGAAGCCCCCTCAATGCAACCGGAAGCAGTTGCGTCATAATCACGTGGCAGTCATGAGACTTTAGGTTCTGGAACTTTTTCTCTGGCATATTTATTATTCCCTTTATATTCGACGAGAAGCCAGTCGGGACCTTCATACTGAGCAGGCATTGAAAGAAGATTTCTTTCTCTTCTTTCGTAAGAGCGTAGCTGGAAGGACCTTCATACTGCTTCGGATGCATGCCCTCTTTTTCGTGCAAGCGTTGCAGGTCCTCCCGTGCCTCAGGTGTATCTTTTGTCTTCCCATACACGCCCAAGAAGCCTAGCAGGTTCACGCAAAGGTTCTTCATCACGTGCATCACGTCGATCGAAGAGCGGACCTCTAGGTCTTTCCAGTAGGGTAGGTCCCAAAATATAGATTTCTTCTTCCACATGGGTGCGTGATTCTCAGCGTCATTCGGAACAGCTAGTCCGCCGGGACCCTTTCCAAAGATTACGTGTAAATCATTAACCATAGCAAGTACGTGATCACCGGTACGCATGGCGGGCTTCTTCCGGTGATCTGCCTCGCCTTTGAAATGATTCCCTTTCTTTCGACATTGATGGTTGGTCGGAAGAAATCGACGATGGCCCAGGTACACATTCTTCCTCCAGCTTCACAGGTATATACTATCGGTGTCAAGTAAACAGTGCGTGCATGCGTGGTATCCCTTGTTTGTCTGTCCTGAAAGGTTACTGAGAGCGGGTCAATCGTTGATGGTCACGAACAGCAAGTCCTTTAGGTCAAATTCCTCCTTTTTGTGCTCAACCCACATACGTACACCGTTTCCATTCCACAGCTGTAAAAGTTCTTCAACTAATGGCCTTAGGTACACATCAGTGACGTTGCCGGGTTTCTTAGGGCCTTGGATGAGAACTGGCATCATAATGAACTTCCGCTTCATGCACATCCAAGGAGGAAGGTTATACATACATAGAGTCACGGGCCAGGTGCTGTGATTGCTGCTCTGCTCCCCGGAAGGATTAATGCCATCCGCGCTTAAAGCAAACCATACATTCCTTGGGTCCTTTGCAAACTCATCCCATACATTCCTTGGGCCCTTTGGGCTGTTGAAAAGAGACCTTTGGTCCCGGTTGGTGGCACCAACCGGGACTAAAGGGGGCATTGGTCCCGGTTGGTGCCACGAACCGGTACCAATGCCCTGGGTATATAAGAAAACACTTAGCAGTTTCGACCAAATCCATCACTTCTTCTCCCCCGACGCCCCTGCTCCTCCTCGCCGTTGCCGCCCGACGCCCCTGCTCCACCTTGCCGTCGCCGCCGCCACCGACGCCATCAGGCTGCTCGACATCGCCGTCGCCGCCGCCAACGATGCCGTCAGGCTGCTCAACATCATCACCGTCGCCGCTGACGCCCTCTGCCCCGACGACGGCGTCGACCCTCTCGCCCTTGCCAGCCCTGACGCGACGCCCGCCGTGCCCCGCCGCCCCCTGTGAGCACCAGCCTGCTCCCGCGTCCGTCCCCTGTCCTGCGCCCCTGCCCTGCCCCGCCGGCGCTGGCGCCGGCCCCTGCGCCGTGCCCCTCCGCCCCTGCGCCGTGCTACTATTAGATTTTTTTTAGTTGTTTTAGATGTTTTTAGATGTTTTTACATGTTTTTTAGATTATTTTAGTTTATGTTTAGTTTACTTTTAAGATTAGGAAAATTTCAGATGTGTGGTTATATTTATTTAGATGTGTAGTTAATTTAGATGTTGTAATTTGTTCATAAAAATTGTGCACTTTTGTATAGAAACTTTATTTTTTTTTCATATGTACGAAAATGTAGAGTGAAAACGAAAACAAACATATAAGAAAAAACAAAGGAAAAATGAATAAGGAAAAGAAAATCGCCCGGCTCGGCCACCACCGCATTTTCATAAAGTGTTTCCACCGCATTTACATGAGGGGGGACGTCGGAAAAAATAAGAAGAGGAAGAAGAAGAAAAAAAAGAGGAGAAGAAGAAGGAATAGAGGAGCCCCTATTCCTTCTTCTTCTCCTCTTTTTTTTCTTCTTCTTTTTTATCGCGAACTAGGGTAGAGGGTCGAGGGTCGGGAACTAGGGCGGAGGTTCGAGGGTCACCCTCTTGACCGTGATAACTTATACCGTGGGAGCACCCCCCGGCCCTCTCGCTCGACCAAAACTCTTGAGGACACCCAAACCCTAGAAAAAACGATGTCGGTCTCCTACCACCTCCCGCCGCGCCCCTACCCGACAAACTCTCTTGAGGCCACCCAAATTTACCAAGTTAAAAGAGCGTTGTCGTCGAGGCCACCCCAAACCCTTGAAGCGTTGTCGAGGCCACCCCAAACCCTTGAAGTGTTGCCGAGGCCACCCCAAACCCTAGAGAAGCAGCGTCGAGGCCACTAATTAATATGATTCCTTATTGTGATTAGCTAGCTAGTTCTACGTTTGCCACTAATATATCCATCTGTCATGTTTGAATAATAATTGCCATGTTGTAAATATTTGCCGAAACTATGGAGAACCCCCGAGACGAAGCAACAGAAGCAATGTTGGGGGACATAATCGCAAAAGGAAGTGATGTCGTCTTGTCGTATCTCAACGACACTGTTGGTCTGGCAGGACAGGATGAAGAAGAAGACTATGCTTATGATGGCTCCGGTGACCCAATGTCGGTACAAGAAGGAGACCGTGATGACGGCTCCCATGACCGAACCGAGTCCGACCAATTATATATATTAGTTAAGCCTGTGCTGACTAGCTAATTGATGCATTCATTGTTTTCGTATGTACACATATTAATTAACTCTCATCTTTATTCTTTTCTCTAGCCCTCCGGATCGAGCACAACTTCAGTAAAGAAACGAGGCCCGAAGAAAAAGTTGTGCTCGGATGAAAGGTTTGAGATCACAGCAATCGCGCGTGATGGCAAGCCGATTGAACCCATCCGGACAAGGGATGCATTTCGTGCTCAGTGCGGGGTTCTTGTTAGGGACAAAATCCCGATCAGTATCCACCAATGGTTAAAGCCTAAGAATGAAGACCCTGAGGTGTCTTATGTCTCCGATATGCAGAAAGAAGATCTTTGGACAACGCTTAAGGCAAATTTCACCCTACCGCCAGAGGAGGATCCGGAGAAGCCAGTTAAAGAGCAATTGATGAAGTCTCGTGCTCTAAGAAGATGGCAGAACTATTCAGGAGGTGGAAGAATGAGCTGAAAATAGAGTTTGTCGACGAAGAAATCACACCAAAATTCACCGGAAAGTATGAGAAGATCAGAGATCACTTGCCCGCATTTGTGGCCCACAAGACATCGGAAAAGAGTAAGAAGATGTCAGCGACAAATAAGAAAAATGCTGCGAAGAAGAAGCATCACCATCGCACGGGGTCAGGTGGCTACCTCAAAGCCCGACCTTTGTGGGACAAGGTTGAGAATGACCTGATTGCTAAAGGGGTCGAACCAGAGACATTGAACTGGCCAGACCGTTGCCGGACTTGGTTCTTCAGGGTTGGCGGAACCTTGGACCCTGTATCAGGGAAGTGCGTTTGGACGGAAGAGCAACTACGAATACCCGTCACGAGGCTTCAGTAGTATATCGAGAAAGCGCAGCAAGGGACGTTTGTTCTAGACAAAGAGAAGGACGAGCTCACAATGGCCCTCGGGAATCCTGAGCACCCTGGACGGACACAAGGCACGCTAGGCTCCGTTCCATGGAAGGCTGGGTTTCCGGACGCAGGGGGTTACAAAAGCCAGGAGAGGAGGAAGAAAGTGGAGCATAGCCAACTGCAGGCGCTCCACGAAAGGGTACAAGGGCTAGAGGAACGAGAGGTAGATCGCAGCAAACGACCTGCCGAAGCTTCCCCTGAAGCTACCCCGACATCTCAGCGGAGAAGCAGCGTGGCTTCCACCAAGCAGACTCAACAGCTGGAGCCTGTCTTCACGGCTCCTGCTAGCTACCACGTGGATGCTATCACGGAGTCTCAAAATTGCCACCTTGTGACGCGATGGATGACATTGAAAGTCAAGGCGGCTGTTGGCTCTTTTTTACCTACTGAACCTGGCACAACCTACCACGGCCGATCGATTCCAGAAGGATATGCTAGGGTGATGGTGGATCAAATAACAGATGGATTTAAGGACCTTGAGCTTGACCACCCTACGGGTGAAGGGGAGATTCGGCTGGGTTCTTCTCTGAAGACTCCATGCCTATGGCGGAAGGAGCTCATCAACCTTCCGAACTGGACGCCTCCGCCTCCTCCTCCTCCTCCGGCGAGTCAAGGAAGTCCCCTTCCTCCTCCGCCTCCTCCTCCGGCGAGTGATCAGGGCACTCAGCCTCCTTCTCCCGCGAGTGGCGGCACTCCGCCTCTTTCTCCGCCTGCGCCGGCGCGCCCAGTAGCCAGCCTCCTCCTTCTCCGACTCGTCAACAAGGACGGATCAAGAGACCCGCCGCCGCTTCGGCTGCTCCGGCGCGTCGTAGTCCTTCTCCTCCGCCTTGTAAGAAAGGAAAGACAGCCGCAGCCGCTCTGTCTGCTGCGGTGTCTAGCAGTACAGCCAGAGCCGGGAGGCAATACAGATTCGGTCCTTCTCTAAAGACTCCAGAGAAGTTACCATACGAGAGGAGCGTGGAGGAAAACATGAAGATCGTGCAAGCCGAAGTGAAGAACTTCTTTGAAGGGCTGAAAGCAAAGAAACATCCACCTCCGGAGGAGAATATAGATCCGGTAAAAGCGAAGCATACTCTGGCTGCCCTGAAGAAACCACCAAAGTCTCCGGCGAAAGGCAACTATGAGCGCATTCTTACAAAGTCATTTATCGAAGCGTCACGATCGGGAAGTACTGTCAGTGGTCAAAGGTTAGCAGAACGACGAGCTGGAAAAAAAGTTGCCCAGCTCGGCGAACAAGCGAACCAATCGTTCCCCCCGCTCCAGGTGTCTAGCGATATCATCGCTAATGATCCGGGCGGGATGGTGCCCGGTTATAACAATCATAAGGATTACCTGCCCGACGATGTACATTATGATTTCTTGGAGGTGGACGAACACAAATACGTGTACGTGAAGCCTCTTGTCAAAGATTAAAGATCTCTAACAACGATGATGTGAAGATTCCATGATTGGTACATGAAAACCTGCAGAGAGTCTGAGGGGAGGAATATTTTGATGCTGAGAGTTAGAGAGGCACTACAAGAAATATGTCAACTAGTGACCTTCTGTCAGTGACCCTGGAAGAATTGGTCATAGATCTATGACCATTTCAGACCAATTGGTCAAAAGCTGTTCGGGAGGCTCCAAACCCTAAACCATTGCGACCATTTTGGTCAGAAAGGTCGTAATTTCCTTACACGAAATGGTCACAAAGCAAACAGTGCTAGTCCGCAGCCTTATTTCTAGTTGTTAATGACCAATATAGATGGTCATAGCCTTGTAGATTGTGGTGGGTTGTGATGACTAGGCGCCATCTCATCAGTTTTGCCTATGTGTCATGTCCATGTGGCAGTTTTTGCCCTAGGTTGTGAAACAACCTATATTTCTGTTATTCCAAAAATTCCCAAAAATTCTCATAAATGTTTTGGATCATATCTTCATCAAATATGTCAAAAACATTCCTTGCCTAGTTCAAAAATAATTCGAAAATATTCATTTTCCTATTCTGTTCAGAGCAGCACTTTGTGAAGGAAGTACCACTTTGGCATGTCCAAGTGGTATCCATTTTCTACAGTGCTTTCCTATGCCCAAATAAGCATCCTCCACCAAATGCCAGCTCAATCCATTCATTATTTTGAGCACAGCTTCAACATTCGTATTTAGGTCCAGTGTGGTACTTTGTAAAGCAACTACCACCTAGGCTCCTCCTTTTGAGGTGAAAATTTGTGAAGACGGTCTTCTTAGTAACCGATCATCCTCAGCCAAAACTCACTCCCATTAGCCATGTGCATTTCCCGTACCGCAAATCAAACACTTGGCTGCTTATTCATGTTTGAGCATCGATCGGTCTCCTCGTGAGAATCTTATGTTGTGATTTTCTTCCCAGCACCGACCTGGGGAGTGCCCAACCCACTAGACATTCCTAGGCCGCCCAAAACACATGGCAACACCACGGTCACGCGGTGACCACGCGGCGGGCATGCGAGCTTACGCGCTCTAGAGTTGGGGCCCTCGGCCACCATCCAAACCACGATGTCTCGCCATAAAACCATGTCTTTCTGATTAAATAGATACTTATGTACCCAAAAATGATTTTTGGAAAAAATAAAGAGCAAACTATGAGGCAGCTGCAGTTCAAATTTGACCCGTTTCCAACTGAATCGACGACAATTTGTCTTTTTCACCAGAAGTGGATCAAAACTTTTTTAACCCAACCATTTTGTCAATTGTGCATTATATATGTCCTAGTATTTTATAAAAATGATTTGGTCCGTTTTTGCAACAATTATTTGGTAGGTCCTTCAAAAAAACCTCCTTTTGGGCACTCGGAAAATGAAAAATGAATTTTCCGTGCAAAGAAAATGAAAACTTCCTTAGACAACATTGTTTGGAATTCCAAGATGCACCCTTGTGCACAATATGAGATCATTTTAACAAACTATGCCATGAATGTGGCCATAAGATTGATCATTTGGTTTGAAAGCCATGAATCTTCACGCATGATAGCTCATTTCTGAGAACACTTTTTTAAAATAATTACCGTATTACAAGTTTATTATTTTTTCTGGAAACTTGGTCACATATAATGACACAATGTGAAGGTTTTCCAATTTTTTGTTTTTTTTAATTTTTTATGCCCGTTTCAAAATGCGATCAAAACGGCTGGCTTGACCGTTCCTAGCTAGTGGTTGAATCTTGGAATTTTTTTGGTGTTTCTATGATTAAATAGATACTTATGTACCTAGAAATGATTTTTGGAAAAAATAAAGAGCAAACTATGAGGCGGCTGCAGTTCAAATTTGACCCGTTTCCAACTAAATCGACGGCAATTTGTCTTTTTCACCAGAGGTGGATCAAAACTTTTTTCACCCAACCATTTTGTCAATTGTGCATTATATATGTCCTAGTATTTTATAAAAATGATTTGGTCCATTTTTGCAACAATTATTTGGTAGGTCCTTCACAAAAAAACCTCCTTTTGGGCACTCGAAAAATGAAAAATGAATTTTCTGTGCAAAGAAAATGAAAACTTCCTTAGGCAACATTGTTTGGAATTCCAAGATGCACCCTTGTGCACAATATGAGATCATTTGAACAAACTATGCCATGAATGTGGCCATAAGATTGATCATTTGGCTTGAAAGCCATGAATCTTCACGTATGATAGCTCATTTCTGAGAACACTTTTTTAAAATAATTACCGTATTACAAGTTTATTATTTTTCCTGGAAACTTGGTCATATATGATGAGACAATGTGAAGGTTTTCCAATTTTTTGATTTTTTTTGAATTTTTTATGCCCGTTTCAAAATGCGGTCAAAACGGCGGGCTTGACCGTTCCTAGCTAGTGGTTGAATCTTGGATTTTTTTTTTGATGTTTCTATGATTAAATAGATACTTATGTACCTAGAAATGATTTTTTGAAAAAATAAAGAAAAAACTATGAGGCAGCTGAAGTTCAAATTTGACCTGTTTCTAGCTGAATCGACGACAATTTGTCTTTTTCACCAGAGGTGGATCAAAACTTTTTTCACCCAACCATTTTTTCAATTTTGCATTATATATGTCCTAGTATTTTATAAAAATGATTTGGTCCATTTTTGCAACAATTATTTGGTAGGTCCTTCACAAAAAACCTCCTTTTGGGCACTCGGAAAATGAAAAATGAATTTTCCGTGCAAAGAAAATGAAAACTTCCTTAGGCAACATTGTTTGGAATTCCAAGATGAACCCTTGTGAACAATATGAGATCATTTGAACAAACTATGCCACGAATGTGGCCTTGAGATTGATCATTTGGCTTGAAAGCTATGAATCTTCACGCATGATAGCTCATTTCTGAGAACACTTTTTAAAAATAATTACCGTATTACAAGTTTATTATTTTTCCTGGAAACTTGGTCACATATATGACACAATGCGAAGGTTTTCCAATTTTTTGATTTTTTTTGAATTTTTTATGCCCGTTTCAAAATGCGGTCAAAACGGCGGGCTTGACCGTTCCTAGCTAGTGGTTGAATCTTGGAATTTTTTTGGTGTTTCTATTATTAAATAGATACTTATGTACCTAGAAATGATTTTTTGAAAAAATAGAGAATAAACTACGAGGTAGCTACAGTTCAAATTTGACCCGCTTCCAGCTGAATCGGTGGAAATTTGTCTTTTTCACGAGAGGTGGATCAAAACTTTTTTCACCCAACCATTTGGTCAATTGTGCATTAAATATGGCCTAGTATTTTATAAAAATGATTTTGTCCAATTTTGCAACAATTATATGGTAGGTCTTTCACAAAAAAACCTCATTTGGGGCACTCGAAAAATGGAAAATGATTTTTATGCAAAGAATATAAAAAACCCTTTGTTGATACTGTTTACTATTCCAAGATGTAAACTTTTGCAGAGTATAAAGAACTCATTTTGAACAAATATAAAGAATATAAAGAATATCATTTGAACAAATATTTGGTAGGTCTTTTACAAAAAAGAACTCATTTTGAGCACTAAAAAATGGAAAACGATTTTTCGTGACCTATTTAAAAGGTCATAAAGTCTTCAAATTGTTTGTTGCGTTCTGATTGGTCTATAGACATATCACGCGGATCATGCATCCGAGACCGTCGGATGCTCCGGGATCCAACGGCGGACCTCATCCCCTCAACCTCTCACCTCCCTCACCCACGCAGCCCCCACTCCCCACCGTTCCAACCCTAGACCCCACGCCCCCACTCTCCCGCACCCGCACCCGCTCGCCAAACCCTAGCCGCCGCCGCCGCCCCCGCACCATTGCCGTCGACGGCGAGGAGCCCGAATCCCCATGCCTTCCAAGCACCCGAAACCCTAGCCCACCTCCTTTCTTTCCACATCTCTATCGATCCCCTTCCAGATCACCCGTCTCCTCGCCCGATGGAGAGAGAGAGCTTGCCTCCTCCCTTCCAGATCCATCACCGCCGCCACCTCCCTCCGGCGGAGCTCGCTGCCGTTCCCCACGCCTTCCTCCTCTCGCCCCTCCCCTTTCAAACTCCCCACAGCGACGGCCAATAGCCTCACCGCGGCGCAAAATCTCCCACCACCGCGAAGCCAGCGAGGATGTTCCCGTGCCGGCCGCTAGTGTCCCCGCCGCTGCCGCGGGCGCTCACCGACGCGGTGGCTGCCATGGTCGTCGATGTCGCTGCATGGCCAAGGAGCGGTGGGTGCGGATGGTGGTGAAGCAGATCCAGCGGGAGCTGGTGGACATGCTGACGCGCGACCCCGTCATGAAGCGCGCCATCCTCGCCGAGGCCGCCCCAGGGTCATCGTGAAGCCCTTCACCAGGGAGTTCTTCGGCGTCGACAGGGTGGTGGGCACGGAGCTGGAGGTGGGCAGGTCCGGCAAGGCAGTGTGCATCGAATGCCATGGGCGCCAGTCGGAAGCTGCAGGGCGAGATCGACCGCGTGCTGAAGAAGCTGGAGGAGGGCGTCGACGTCTTCGACAGCATCTGGAAGAAGGTCCCCCCTCCTCTTCCCCTTCTCCCCCACCCCCGATTCTCAGGATTTTGCATGATTTCTCATGATTCTCCGGGGTCTCGGCCAGGTCTACGACACCGAGATGCGAACCAGAAGGAGAAGTTCGGGGCGGACCTCAAGCCATTGCTGTGAGGTATGTGGAGAACGAGCTGTTGAAGAAGAATGAGCTGTTGAAGAAGAGGGGCAAGACGATTGAGGTGAACGACAAGGACGATAAGGACGAGGTGGATGAGCTCTATGTCGTGCCGGACCACCTGAAGGTTTGTTTGTGGCAGAACAGCCCTGTGATTCAATCCTCAGGGTGAGATTTGTTGTGGGGCTGCAATGAATTTGTGTTGTATTGTTTTCTTGCAGGTGAGGAAGAAGAACATGGAGGAGAGCTCAACCCAGTGGACCACCGGCATCCCTGAAGTTCAGCTGCCCATCGAGTGTGTGCTTGCACCCCTCTTTTCTGTCTTTATTTAGAGTACAACTTGCTAAAGTTATGTCATTATGTTGGGTTGAGATGGGAAGGTGCCTAAAAGAAGCCTCAAGTGTTGTGTACTTGTTATTGTTGCCTATATCGATCAGTGAGGGAGAGAAATTTACTACCATTCAGAAATATCTAGATAATTGCATGAAACCTACTGGTTAATCCCCATTTGTGCATATCAGTTATAACCAGGGCCGTACCTGAGAATTTGGGGTCCCTGTGCAAAATCTGAGTCTGGGTCCTAGTCATTAAGAAGACTAGTTAGTATGACCTTTCGCCTTTTCAACATACAGGAAACAGTTTTTTAGAACTAATCTTAACCTTTTTCAAGAAGTATATGTTGAAAATACGTAAAATCGTGAATGCTTAGTTTTTAAGTGATATATTGTATTCCCTCTATCCGGATTTGTAAGGTGTGCGCACTGATTCTTTAGGTCTTCAATTTATCTACTGCGGAAATGTGTTAGTGAAAGATGAATTATGCCACCAAAAATACATTATTGGACTCGTCGACGGATGAATATTCGTCTTAATGCAAAAGACATGCAACTTTTAAATTTAGAGAAACATTTGTATGCCAGCGCATCATTACCCAAACTACTGCTGTACTTAACACGTGAATTAGTACTTGACTCCGCCCCCAAGTACTGTCATACTCCGTAACTAATGTTGTGATATAGATTTACTACTTTTTTAGAGGCAAGTGATGCCATTGGGAAGACCAAAGGTAGCATGTGAAAAGACATGCATCTCTCTGTAACTAATGCTGAGCAGAGTCCCCAACTCCCCAAAGATAATTTGCGAAGGAGAGATGAGGGAAAGACAGTGTGGAGTAGGGAGACTCCCACGGAGTACATGCTCTCTGTACATAGTTTTCAAACGAATTTGCCTACTCTTCATAAGTTTGGGGGCCCCGTAAACATAACTTCAAGAATTAATATGGGGGCCCCATTTTTGGGGGGCCCTGTGCCAGTGCACACCCTGCACCTGCCTCCTGTACGGGCCTGGTTATAACCTGTGCCAACTATTTGGTCCAATGGTCCATTGTCGACAAAGTTTCTTTGCTGGGTGCTGGCAGTTCTACTTCCAGTGGTTGCTGCATTTAATCAGCTAGATAGGTTTAATTCCGTGTGAACTCCAGGCATCCTATTTTATAGAGTTCATTTAGAATTTTTATTTTTATTTTTCATGATCAGCAAAATCCTTGCGGCCGGAAGTCTAGGAAAGCATACAGATCTCGTTTGGTGTTATTAAGTGTGCTATGCATTTTATCCCTGTAATATCTACAATGCCAATTCAAGATTGCTTTGCAATGAGTTCGGTCTATCATGGCTAGTTTATTGATCTTCTTTGTCATCGATGCATGCTAAATAGGAACTGAACCTATTAAGTTGTGTAAGGATGCAGAAAACCTACAGACATATCTGTGATCTTGCTGAAGCCATTGCTGTGAATCTGTCTTCAGGAGAAGTACACCAGCGCGACACGGGCGAATGGCAAGCGGGAGGAGGAGGTTCTGTTCCTGAAGGTACATCTGAATTTAAACCAATCTCGCGCAGTGCCACTATGCATCTGCATTTCGTGATGAGTTAATCATGTGCCTGATGTGGAGCTGACACTGAATGTGTTGTGTAGGAGAAGTATGAGGCTGTGCTTGAGAGGAACACCAGGCTGGAGTAGCAGGTGGCTGCTCTGTCCACTTCTTTCCTGTCTCTCAAGGTACAACAAAACCTGCCTTCTAGGCCCCTAAAGTGGCTAAACCTCCTCCTCTACCACCAATCAGCTAGCAGATTAATTAATTCGTGAGTGGTATCCTCTACACCCATGTTCTGCTGTAGCTTCTAGTATGTGTTTATCTACAAAATCTGTATGGTCAAAACCTGTAGTTATTGTGGATAGCAATCTATTACTGAATTTACTTTATTTGTATGTATGGTCATCTACAGATGCATATCTTGTAGAAAAATATATCTTGTAGAAAAATAGCTTGTGAATGTTAATCTCATGTATCAGGGTCCTGTTCTTGTAAACCTTATGTAAAGCTAAAATTCTTGCTGTGCAGGGTGACTAGTGATGCAACACACCAAGCAGTAGCAGGCAACCAAGCAGCAGCAGGGGGAGGGGCTATCTCGAATGTCGCCGCTGCCACTCATTGCTACTATCACTGATTCATGATGGATGATCGCTGTTAGTTTAGCTCGGTCGCTGTTCATTTAGCTCCTTGGTAGTCCCTACTGCTGCTGGTAGAAATAGAAATGGTAGTTGTAGTCCCATGTAGTTGTAGTACCATGTAGTTCCTCTACTCGGGCTGCCCTTTGTTGCTTCATTTCTATGTTAATTTAGTCTGTTGAATGTATCTACTATCTACTTTGTGGCTGTGGCTGTTGAAAGAAATAAAATGGTTTGGATACATGCGTACATGCTGATATGTCAAGCAGGAATAGCTTCCCTTGTGATGTCAAGCTTTTAAATGTATGTTGTGGAGGCCCAAAATAAATTGGATTGTAAAAGGGCTGAGGCCCAAAAAAAAGAAATGAAATATAGAAGGCCACGTCCTAGAAAATAAAATGGGATAGGCCCATGTAGCTAGAGAAAATTAATAGAGAAAATATATAGTAAAAATGCCGAATTGTTGTGCTAGGCCCATGTAGAAAACCGAATTGGACCGGGCTGAATCTTGTGCCACATCAGCTTGCCACGCTGAATGCCTACGTGGCCTGGGGAGGTTGCTAGTGACCAAAATGCCACAGTGGACATATTTTGGTCATAAACGTCCACGACCATTCCAGAAGAAAGGTCGCTATAGTCAGTTTACGACTGCCAGCTTTTGACCTTCTGTTTTTGGTCACAAAAAGGTCGCAAATAAAAGACCATGACCTTTCAGTGACCAATAGTGGTGGTCACAAGTTGACATATTTCTTGTAGTGAGGAGCATGACCTCGTTGGAATTGAACTGTTGAATGTTCTATTTGAGGAGTTCTTTGCGTTTTTCAATCCAAAGGCCCTCGATAAATTAATGATCACTTTCTACTACCTGTAAGTAGTACTACTTCTATCATTAAGTCTCTATATATAGGTCAGCTCTTTCATTACATGCATTTTTAATTATCCTCGCTATATTATGCAGATTGAAGATCGCCGAATTGAAGAAAAGACAAATCGGTGATATTAGGTTCATTAACGCAAATCTCATAGATGCATATATGGTTGAATTTCAGGCCAAAGATACCGAGGCCAAGCTGCTATAATCGTTTGTATTAAATCAAAACAAAGCTATAATACTCTTCCCTTCTAATTCCAGTGAGTGTTACTGTCTTGTGCATATTCGGTTTCCCTTATTAGTCGAGGTTATAGTAATGTAATTGATGAGTTATGCATGCGTGCGCAGCTTCCACTATATTCTCCTAGAGATTAAGCTTGAGCAGGGACTAGTAACCGTCTTAGACTCGAGACGAAAAGATCCAAAGGATTATGCGGACATGACTGAAATTCTAGAGAAGTAAGTTAAATCGATCATTATCGCACCATATCGGCAACTTTGTTCATTTCCTGATATCAAGTAATTGTTTTCTTTGTCTGGCAAGGTTTGGAAAAAATTCACCTCAAAAACTCCGGAACTGCCGAAGAAGCTGCAATTTAGACACTCAAAAGTAAGTACTATAGAAGCATGTTCCACGCATCTCCTAGTGATTCAAGCGCTAGTTTCATCAATACTATTTAGCATGCTTGCTAATTATCAGTTTGATTGACCTCTGTTTCTTGTAAAGTGGTTGTGGCAGGAACAAGAGAATGATTACTATGGATACTATATTTGCGAGTCCATCCGCCACACGACCTGTGAGCAGGGCTACTCTGACAAACAATATGAAGTGCGTAAATAATAATATTCACAATTTTATTTTATTACCATCATTTGTATTCAGTTTCATTTATTCATATATATGTATTGACCCCCTTCTTCAAATTAGATATTTCGGATGCGGGATGAACTCCTACCACCAGATCGTATGCGAGGAATTCAAGAGGAATTGGCGGCATTATTTCTTGACCACGTGATCGCTAAAGACGGAGAATACCGTATGGACCCTGATCAGCTCGTTTTTAATTAGGAGATTATATTGTAAGAGATACTTATATTGTATATATGTAGCCAGTAGCGTCGGATAGATATACGAGAACTTGTTGTTCGACCAATCTCTCAGAGAAGCAGAGGTGGTCGATATCACTTCTCTCTGTATGCATATGTTCATGACGATCTTCTATTTCCTTCATTTGCTTACTAGCTAGCGTGTCTAGTCCTCTCTATACGTATAGTACGTAGCGTCGACTAAGCACGGAGATAAGAGAGGACACTTCTCTCTATTAATTAGCTAGCTAACACAATATATGAAACACCTAAATTAACCCCCCAAAACCCCCTAACCCCCCCCCCCCTTTAAAAAAACAAAAACCCCAGCACCTAAAATGCTGACACGTGGATGCCTATTGGTCCCGGTTGGTGCCACCAACCGAGACCAAAGGGCCTCCTGCCTGGGCTCGCCGCACCGGCCACGTGGAGGCCCATCTGTCCCGGTTTGTGTAAGAACCAGGACTAAAGGTCTAGGCCATTAGTACCAACACTTTAGTCCCGGTTCAAAAACCGGGACAAATGGCTCTTACGAACCAGGACAATAGGCCCTTTTTCTACTAGTGGATGGCCAGCTCCCGCATACTTGTCCACGGACTGGTCCCCCTTTTCCGCGGACGGATCCGAGAACAAATTTACGGGTGGAGATGCCATACGAATAGGTATTACACACTGTTGGATGGAACTATAAATTCACTAAATCTGCCACGCCTATGTGCGAAACAACTCCTAAGGTTGTCTAAATTTAGCATGTATCACTAAATTTTTGTAATCGTGCAATTCCCTAGGAATTTGGAAGTCGGAAAGAAAATCGCAAATCCAAATTGGGCGCTACATGCTTGAAACATCCTTCCCATGTGGTTGGCTATTGTTTGTTCGGTTCTTCTAGAAAAACATAGCCACAAATGACTTGGTCTGGAGACATTTTTCTTATGGAACCAACTCACTTCTTCAAGAAGAAATCAGCATCGTCAGCAATCAGCATACAGCATACATCAATACTTCGTCGTGGTGGTTGGGTTAACGTTCTAGAGATGTTGGATGGCCGAGCTGCGAGGATGGAGAGAGGGAGAGCAGGTGGGGGTTGTTGATAGTGAACGGCCGGCCCCCAATTGAAAACTTTATAAGTAGGAAAAGATGCTTCATTCTTCGATGGATCCAACAACGCAGTAGCAGAGAAGCATCTTGTCCTTTTTTGTTCTGAAGATTCGCCATTTCTTAGTTTTTAGTACCGTTTCCGCGTCAACATTTGATTGGCCGTGTCCTAACTGCAGCAATGACCGTATACCTTCACATGTAGGAGTAGAATACTGTTATCTAAGAAAACTATAATTTCCTTTTGCCTGTATACCTTCTGATGGACTAACTCCAGCTGCTTGCTTCTTCCCCAGCTGGCTAAGCGCATTAACAAATACACTAACGTGCGCATCCTGTCTACCTCTCTCCATTTGCCTATCAACACCATCCCCACTCCATCATTGACCACAAGAAAAGAGAGCTCGTTGTAGGAGCAAAGGAGCAGCCATGTCCACCCAAGCCGTAGTCCAGAGGGCATGCGCGAAGCTCAGATCCGCCATAGGAGATGAAGCGGTGGCGCGGTTGAACTTTACCGCTGACCTGCGGGATATGTTGGAGGCGCTGGATGACATCCGGCCGAAGCTGGACAAAGCCGAGATGCGGCCGTTGAGGGGTGTAGATGATTAGCCTTGGCTGCAGCTTGTCTGCTGCGCGGCCTACAAGACCATAGAGACTGTCGACGAGCTGCAGGGCGCGAGATCACAGGCTGCTGCAACGGTATTGCACTGCAACTGGCCGTTTATTTTTATTTTTCCGTACTTATTCAGGCGAAGAAAATTCAGTACTACTATCCATTACGTGCTGTCTTCACCGAATCACCGACACGAGATTGGATAGAATTAATCCATGTTTTAGCTGTGTACTTCCAATATTTTAATTTCGTAATGGTCCGTATTCGCAGACGACAAGGATGCTGCCCCGCCTTGCCATGAAGAATGCCATGGCCATCCAGCTGCAGGAGGCGAAACAACTAGTGATGTGGGCACAGGAGCGTTCACGTGTGAGATCAGAATCTATAGCAGAAAACACCTTGTTACAGGAAATTATTGAGGAACGAAAAACTGCACCAGTTTTCGAGGAAGCAATGGTTCTGGGAAGAGCATCAGATAAAGACAGGATAATAGCCACCCTCCCATCTACTGAGCCCAACATCATGCAAGAGCACATCCGCATTCTTCCCATCTTTGGGTTTCCAGGCAGCGGCAAGACAACATTGGCACAAATGGTTGTTAATGATACCCACTCCCTCCAAGGCTACGACTTCCGTGTATGGGTTCATGTGTCTACCCAGCTCGACTTCCATACAATAGGCAAGTCCATTATTTGTCAAGTGTTAGGAAGGGGACAAGAAGAGATCAACCATTCTTCTTCAAATGTGGAGGGGATGGAGATTATAATGAAGCGCCTTCACAAGCTTCTTAATGGTCAGAAGGTGCTCCTTGTGTTGGATGACTTGTGGGAGGAGGATCCCATTCAGTTACAGTTATTGAAGTCCATGTTAACTTTCTTGGGAGACAAGATGGACGTAATAGTAACCACATGCAACCAAGCCATCGCCAGGAGGATCTGTACAGTTGAGCCGTACAGGCTAAATCGGTTGAGTGATGACACGTGTTGGGAGATAATCAAGAAATCAATCCGTTTCGAAGTAGGAGAAGAGTGGGAGAAGATTGGACGGAAGATCGCAAGCAAATGCTGGGGTGTGCCATCAATAGCTCGCGAATATGCAGGCACGCTAGATTCTTCCCGAGATGCTATGAAATGGGAAGAAACCATGAGAAGGGGTATCCTTTCTTATGTCCTTTCAACTTTCACGCTAAGCTACATGAGAATGCCACCAGATTTGAGGCTATGTTTTGCTTATTATTGTCAAATCTTCCCAAGCGGGGACAGTATAGTCAAAGATGACCTGGTTCATCACTGGATTGCTCTCCACCTCATTGAGCCATCAGAAATATTGTCTGCCGAACAGATAGCTGAGGAGCATATTACCTGGCTTCAGGACATGTCATTCCTTCAAACTGCAGAGTTGGACCACGTGAGTAATTGTCTACTACTCTATTGTACTCCCTCCGTCCGAAATTACTTGTCGGAGAAATGGATGTATCTAGACATATTTTAGTTTTAGATACTTCCATTTTATCCATTTCTACGACAAATAATTCCGGATGGAGGCAGTACAAAATTTGCTGAATTTTAGAGACACAAAAGTGAAGTAAAATTTGAGTGAATTGTATTATACTTGTTCCTACTGGATGGATTACTAATGTATGGATATAGTAGTAGGTATGCCCCGAGGGACATGATATAGCGAAGCGAAAGAATAGCATACATCTACGAAACTAAGAATAGCATAAATTCTGAGGATCATGTTTATCTTGGTACTCATACTAAAATGGCTGTATGCATCCCTAGTTGGTGCAGAGGCCGGGAAGTGAAAATCTCTCCCATTTTCGAAGAGCCGTCGCCGGATCGTTCCTCCCCACCCCCGCTCCCATGCAGCGCCGCCGC
>NC_041383.1:25729069-25753311 GCF_002162155.2 Triticum dicoccoides
TCTCCGCTGCCATCGGTGACGCCGCCAGGGCAAAGCCCGAGCGGCTCGGAGGCGGCGGTCTTCTGCTCGCGCGTCAGCTGCTCAAGATCGATGCGGCGGTTCCGATCTTGATCTTCTTGGCGGTGATGGCGGACAACGGCGGCTGGAGTGTGGCAGCGGGTCTGTAGTTGCAGCGGGTGGCGGCGGCGGCCATGTTGCAGTCGCTCAACCTCCGGTTCGGCTTCGGATCGTGGTGGTGCTCCTTGTCTTGATCTGCATCACGCGGGCACCCGGGACAGCGACCCTGGGCTTGGCGGCGGTGTTCATCTCCTACGTCGGAGGTGGTTGGCTGAGGCTGGGTGAGCAGATCTCGAGATCTGCAATCTAGTCCTGGTTGCGAGTCGGGGAGACATAGTTGCCGGTGAAAACCGAGCCGACGGCGGATGATGGCGGCGGCCTGCGCTGTTACCTTGATGAAGGCATCGTCCTGTAACTATTGTCGACCCACTTGTGCTGCTCCGGGGGAAACCCTAGGATCTGGTTTTCTAGATCGGACGATGGCGACATTATGGTGTCGTTTCTCTCTTGGGAGCATCGTTTGTGGAGCAGTGCTGGAAGTCAGAGGTAGGAGGTGGAGCGGCTTCGTCTTGCCCAGAGCTTCGGTTGAGATGTCAAGTCATGCCTGGGCAACAGGTGCTACGCTTTGTCATGCCTGGTCGGCAGGTGCTACGCACGACAGATCTTCCAGAGACTTCAAGTTGTGTCGGCTGGTGGTACTTGGCGGCATGGTGCTGAGGGGTACCGGCAGCGACTGCGACGTGCACAGCAGTTCGCACGCAGGGAGGTCGTGCCGTTGGGCGACGTGGTGGCGTCGACGACGGCTAAACCGGGCAAGGATGATGCTCAGTACAGCTCTGAAGATGGAGTGGTGGTAGTTGGCGGCGGCGGCCTCTGAGAGCACGCCGGACCGGTGTGTGCCCCATACCCGGCAAGTGGCTTGGTTGGGGCCTCAGGTCTTACATGTTAGGTTTGGCTGCGAGGTCTATGGTATTAGGCTCGGACTATCAGCATCCCTTCATCGATTGGATAGAAGTAGCGACAGGTGTTGCCTAAACGGTGGCTTCAGACTTACTGTTTTATTTCTTTGTACAGAGGCCGGGGGTCTTCCTCCATTCCAAAAAATATATCTACGAAACTAAGACATATATAGGTTTGTTACTAATTTTTAATTGGAGAAGAGGATACCATGGGAAAAATATAAGATGTAACGGCCGAGCTCGCATTGTAGCATGGGAGCATGGGAGCTCCCATATCACCTGATATTTTTCCCATGGAGGAAACAGGGGTCGAATCCAAACTGTTTTTCTAATTCCGAGTTCATATGCTTCTGTTATGAGCAGTAAAATACATAAAAATTGAAAAAGTATATTCAAAACAATCTTAACTTTTTTGACAAAAACATTGCTTAGCTTTCTCTCCACGTGCAAATTTTCGTGATGAAATCACTTTCATGGAGGCCTGAAAAAATATAACAAAATCGGCATGTCGAAATGCTTTCAAGAATAGTCTTTTTGGAGCATCGAATTTGTTGTTTTCGGGTGGACCAATAGGAATGTTTTTTCTTAATGAAAAAATGCAAGTGTGTAGAGGGCAGGCCTGGCGCAGTGGTGAAGTCGTCCCCACTTGTGCCAAGAGGTCCTGGGTTCGAACCAGCCTCTCTGCATTGCACTTTGCAGGGGTAAGACTAGGTTTCTATAATCCCTCCCCAGACCCCACCTTGTGTGGGAGCTTCTATGCACTGGGTCTGTCCTTTTAAAAAATGCAAGTGTGCAGAGAATTCAACAATGTTTGTTGCAAAAATATCAGAGTTCCTTTTATTTATTTTTTACTATTTTTGGGTTTTACTGTTCATAAGGGTCGATGTGAGCTCGAGTGTAGAAACTCCATGTCTTGGGAGAATTAGCTGATTTTTTTTTTGGGACACCCGGATCTGACAGCGATGTGCAGCCACATCTGATGACTAGCAGGGTGATTGATCGAGGCTTCCGATCGATCGCCTAGTGTCCTCCTTTTTAGTTAATGTTAAAACATATCTAAGTTCTATATGGACAAAAATAGACAAAAAGAGATATATCTAGAACTACCTCCGTCCGAAAATACTTGTCATCAAAATGGACAAAAAGAGATGTATCTAGTACCCATCGCTGTTCTGAACTCGATTTGATTGTGCGAGTTGCTGACCTCGTACATTTTGCAGGGAACCAGCTAGTACTAGCAGGCAGGAGATTGAGGAGGACGACAGATCGGGCAACGAGGGGGAGGCGGCGTAGGAAGACGCCACGGCGGCAAGGAATTGTGTTTGCGATGAAGAACAAATTTCGGTGCAAAATAGAATGCCATTTGATTACCAGCTACTCTTGCAAGTTGCATCGTATGTTGGCCTGCAGACTCTTTCAGGCAGCAAAACATGATGATTTGATTTCAGACAACTTACTTTCCGCATTCCTGTAAAATTTAATCGTTTAATCTGAGACATTGAGCGTACATTATATGTTGGCGTAAATTGTAATGCTCCAACGAGTCCGTAAATCTTGCTACATCTGTCGCCCAATGTAAGTTCATACTACTAGGCAAGTGCTGTCAAATTCGGTTTGGTAATGATATTTCAGTTCAGAACACACTGGTTCAGTAAGGTACGAATGGTTCTCTCCATGGCCTATCTGGAAGCAAGCTGGCCATGTACTCGTGACTCGTGACTCACGACTCGTGCAAGTTTCTGCCTCGCGACTCACTGGTTCAGCTATTGAAACCTAGACACCTCGGCCGCATTGCCACTCCCAAAGCCAACAGATTAACAGCCAATGGAACCTCTTTGCAGCCGGATGTCTCAAACCGGACGGGCTTTGCTAATAATACACTAAAACTCATGAACACGAACCCCAAAAAAGCAGAGACAAAGATTCCAGGAACACGCTTTAGCATTTGTGTATGCTCCAAAATTTGTCAGCCGGAAATTTGACTGAGCGCCAAATTGAAATTAGGCAACTGAAATTTAGCAAAAAAAATGTTTTAATGGACGTAGCACATGCTAATTAGTTATACTAATAGAGTGCCCGTGCGTTGCCACGGGCTGTTGAAAAAGTTTGCAAGAATTACATGTTAAATTCCACACGTACAAACAATATACCAGAAACATTATTATTTAATAACTGAAGTCCATTTTTGTAATGTAAATTGATAACATAAAGAAAAATTAACGACATGTCCATGTAACAAACTGAGCGATGTTCCAACTAAACATCTATTACAAAACTATTAATATCTAGACGATGCGCTTAAAAAATTCTTTCACAATATCCGGTAAGTTTCCTTTAGCTTCATTCCCGCGATGGTTTAACAAGTATGATAAAAACTGCTTCCTCAATTCATATCCCTCCTGCACAAACGCATACATGTAGTTAGTATGAAAATTTCACGCCGAAAGTCTTAAAACATGTAACGAACAATACTCACTATGCAAATCGGCTTGACCATATTTTCACCGTTCCACCAGAGCATAAAATGAAAAACAAAATAGCCAGACAAATTCCTGCAAAACTTTAAATTAATAATCTAAAGAATATAGTGATAACAAAAGTAAATGTTTTTGTTATGAAATCATTACCCATCTATACTCGTTGGAACACCGGACGGAAATAAACATTGCCATTTAGATATATCATAATTCCAACCAGGTAGCTTTATTTCGAGTGCTTCTTTGAAATCCCTTGCAAAACTTTTTAATTTCAGTGCATGCCTCAATTTTTTCTCCTCTAACGATTGTGATGTTTGAATAGGATCCATAATATATAGACGACGTGCCTCTTTGTCGATGACGTACAAAATGTATCGGCCGATGGATGCATAGGGAAGATAAATCTACAAGTGGAGCTATTAGAAACAACAATAAACCATGATAACAATGGACAAAATACTTTACTTACCTTGTTGCACGATGAGATGTCGTTGTCCATCTCAGGCCAGCTATCAAATAATGTTGCCAACATCTGGATAGTTCCATGATGAAATGACAATAATCATGAAGGTCTGAAAAAACAAATTTGATGCTTCGGATAGACTATTGTTGGAACCATTTTGGAGCATCCGTTTTTCCCCCGGGCCCCACGAATTTCATTTCATCACAAAATTTTGCATGCAGATCAAACATTCATCAATGTTTATCATAGAAAAAGAATCAGAATGTTTTGAATTTTTTTACCATTTTTTTGAATTTTACTGTTCACAAGGGAGCATGTGTGCTCAGGATCGAAAGAGCACTTCAGTGCAGATGAATATTATTGAGATACTTGTTTTTCATGTTCATATGAAAAACCATTGGGCTTGCATTTTCAAGAATGAAAAGAAACTGATCAATATTAGAAAGGAAAGTTACCAGTCAATGAACTTCATGCCCCTGGCAGCAACAGACTCATTTGATTCTCTTACATCGGGTTCCCAAAGAACATCTTCATCATTCTCTATCTGTAAAGAGCGCGCACAAAGATATATTAAAACACCATGGAGACACTCTCTTATGAAATATACTTGTGAATTGGCAGCAGTAGGTACTTGCCAGTGAAAAATCAATGGTAGGAAAGAGAGTACGGTATTTTGTTATGCTGCTCCTCTTGTCACAGGAATGAACACCCTGCATTTCTAATATTAATATTTTTCTATGGAGCATTACTGATGCATCAGAAGCAGAGATAAACATATGCATCCAAATGAGGGTATTTGACATAGAAGTTAGAACGAAGTAAGCTGAATAAGTTATTCTAGCAACTGCAAAAAATGTTTGTTCTAACTAATATTTAATGAAAACCAATGTAAATGAGGAACTCAATGTCAAGAACATTATTTATATATGTAGAAAAAATGATTTCTCATGTTTTATTTGTGTTCTTCAGGAGAGAGAAATACCAAGCGCTCCCTGCAAGCCTCAACTGCAAGAAATGGTGGGCACTTCAAACTTGTAATCGCCTGACGTCCGCCGTGTCCAACACCTTCTACCATTGATGATGATGCACTTACCCCATCAGTATAGTTGCCCCCAAAGACCCCCACCGCAGTTTGTATAGTCCTGCGAGATTAGTTCATGTGTAATACTATGAGGCTCATTTAGTAATAACATACTATTGTAGTGCACTATCATATTATTATATCATGCCTCAGCATAGGAGTTCTGATAATAATGCATACTAGATAAGAAGAATGTGTAGCTATTGATATGATCGACATGATTAAGGGTGTAAAACAAGAGCCCGAACTAAACTTTATTTTTACTAGATTTTATGCACATGGGGCATGTAAGCCATGCATGTAGCAAGGATATTCGTTAGTACAAAACCCAACCTACAAAGCTTAAAAGAAGATCCAGAATAATTATATTATGTACAAGAAGATCAGAAGAGGGGAAACAATAACCAAGTCAACCTTTTTTGCTAGTCCACATTCACTGACATGCTCTCGGAGGCAATCAATCTAAAATGCATGTACATCAACTTTCAATGTCTCCTTAAATATTTGGCAATAAGCATGACCATAGTTGGCCACAACACAATGTGTACCTTTGCTATTAGAATTGACAACACATGGTGATTAATTAATGAAAAATAAAGAAGAGATCTTACTTGGCTCCAGCCCAAAGGGGTAATGTGAGCATCAAGCAGAGTAGGCGACATGTAGGCGCTATGATCCTTGTCGCCTGCCACATTATGAATACCCTGAGCATGCCTCACATGTAGCATGTTTGTTACAGTTAATTAGATGGGACATTCTTTGCATCTCTCGTATAGGTTAGTTGCCGAAAATTGAGGAGGTGTAGTACCAGATATATGTTTTTGCAGCGGTGCTGAGGATACAGGGCAGTGCGAGCACTGGCTTCCATTTCTGCCCCAAAAAACAATTATATAACTAAAAAATCAATTATCCTATTGTTATCCAAAATGGAGATGGACAGATAATTAAGAACAGTGGAAGCAGGCTGTTACATGGTTGCCAGATGTAGTTGGACAAATTCACAACTTTCCCACTGGTACTTAATTATTTACAAAAACACACAGATGTGATTTGGTGGAATGAGACTGTTATATTCAAAATTGTCTTTGAAAAGTCTTACGACAAAGTCAAATAGTCTTTTCTTTAGCAAACAATAAGAATGAAGTGATTCTCTGAGAAATGGCGTGTGTGGGTTGATAGTTTCACCTCTGGTAGTGGTGTGGCCATAAAAGGCAATGATTATTTTGTCCATTACTTCGAAAAAGGGACACTGTTAGGGTGATACGCTATCTCCAGTGTTATTTAACATGGACACTAATATGTTTGCAATTCTGATTGAGTGCGCTAAACAGGACGGACAAGTTGGATGAGTAGTGCCACATCTAGTTGACAAGGCCTCTTAATTCTGCAATATGTGATGATACAATTCTCTTTGTGGAACATGGTCTGGAAAAGGCCGAAAACCTTAAACTATCGCTCTCAACATTTTGAACAGATGTCGGGTCTTAAAATTAATTTTCATAGAAGTGATTTTTGTTTTGTTTTGGAGAGGCTAGAGATGCAGCTCCGCAATATGCCGACTTGTTCAATTGCGAGCAAGGCAAGTTTCCAGTTAAGTATTTGGAAATGCTAAACCAGTATTGGCACCTATCAAATGTGGAGTGCAAATATGTCAAGGAGGGATTGGAGAAACGCGTGAGTAGTAGGAGGGATTGGAAAGGCAAGTTTCTCTCCGTGGAGGATGACTTTTCCTGATTAACTTAGTACTCACAAATATGATCCCTTTTTTCCGACTACCAAAGTGTGTTCTGGATGTTAGACTGTATTTACATGTGTATATTGTAACGTTGTATACCACCTCATTATATATATATGTGATAGGCCACCCCTAGAGGGTTGTGCCGGTTCCCCCCAAAGCCTATTGTCTTACATGGTATCACGCTAGGTTACGTCCGCTTCCGCCTAAAAACCCTAAACCGCCGCCGCCGCCGCCGCCGCCACCGCCGCCGCCGCCGTGCCCGCCGTCACCGTCGCCCGACTGCTATGGCGTCCGCCGCTGCGTCCGGCTCCACCGCCACCGGTTTTCTGCCGGCCTCCCTCGCGGCACTTCTCTCGAGGCCGCTGGATGCCGCCTCCCTTCAGGCGCCGATCGGGACACGGAGCGTCGGCTCCCTCTTCGCGCTCCCGCCGGCTGCTACTTCGCCCGGGCAGGCGCTTGTGGCCCACACCGCCGCCGTCCCGTCAACCGCGGCTGTCGCGCCCTCGGCCACTGCGCCGCTGGTGGCGGAGGACGTCGCGTTGGCAGGCTTCGCGGCGTCAACCGCGGCCATCGCGCCCTCTGTCACCGCGCCGGCTGCCCCTCTGACTGTCTCCACGGTGGTCTCACCTCAGCCAGTCTCCTCGATGGGATCGCAGCCGGCGCCGCCGTTTCACTTCGGCCATCTCATCACCATCAAGTTGTCGTCCGACAATTACATCTTCTGGCGCGCGCAGGTTCTTCCGCTTCTTGGGAGTCACTATCTGCTTGGCTATGTCGACGGCTCTCTCCCTTGCCCTCCTGCGCTGGTTGATAGCGTGCACGGTCCGGTCTATAATCCGGCTCACCGTGTCTGGACAGGGCAGGATCAGGCGAACCTCTCCTCCATCCAGGGGTCGCTCTCTCCGGCCGTTGCTGGGCTTGTTGTCTTCGCCAAGACGTCCCACGAGGCATGGGCTATTCTTGAGTGCTCGTTTGCGGCACAGTCGCAGGCTCGTGTATCTGGGCTCCGTCGCCAACTTGGGGAGTGTCAGAAGCTTGACTCCACCGCCACTGAGTTCTACAACAAAGTCAAGAGTCTCGCCGACACGCTGGCCTCCATTGGACAGCCCCTCACCGACTCCGAGTTCAACTCGTTTATTGTCAATGGTCTTGATGAGGAGTATGACGCCCTAGTCGAGATCATCAATGAGAGGGGCAACTCCACGCCCATGCCAGCACACGAGGTCTTTTCACGCCTCCTGCTTACTGAGCAACGAGTCGAGACGCGCCGATCCAGGGGCAACGGCGCCCTCTCGGCAAACGCCGCCACCAAGGGTGGTCGCTCCTCTGCTTCATCCAGGGCTCCTTCGGGGCAGTCACCACCACCCGCCTCGGCCCCTCCTCCTACTGCGATGCTACCAGGGGCTGGCGGTCCACGTGTGTGCCAGCTTTGTGGTCGCGATGGGCACTGGGCCTCGAAGTGTCACAAGCGCTTCCAGCGGGGTTTTCTTGGTCTCGGCAATGACGGGAAGGATACACGCAACTTTGCTCGTCAGGTCGCCATGGCTGATCGTCCGCCGCCGCAGAAGCCACAGGGACACACTCAGTCCTACTCCATTGATCCCCACTGGTACATGGACTCTGGGGCGACAGAGCACCTGACCAGTGAGATGGGGAAACTTCACACTCGTGAACCCTACCATGGCTCCGACAAGATCCACACCGCCAATGGAGCAGGTATGCACATCTCTCATATTGGTCAAGCATCACTTCTCACTAGACATGCCAATAGGAGTCTTCAACTTCGCAATGTTCTTCGAGTTCCATCTGTGACACGTAATCTTCTTTCAGTTCCTAAACTCACTCGTGATAATAATGTGCTTTGTGAATTTCATCCTTTTGATCTTTTTATTAAGGATCGGGGCACGAGGGACATTCTTCTTAGTGGGCGGCTCTGCCAAGGTCTCTATCGTCTGGAGCATCCTGGCGTCGCTCGCGTCTTTAGTGGAGTTCGGGTATCTCCGTCACAGTGGCATGCTCGTCTTGGTCACCCGGCCACACCTATTGTCCGGCATGTTTTGCGTCGTCATGAGCTTCCTAGTGTGTCTAGTAATAAAGATGTAGCAGTGTGTGATGCTTGTCAGCAGGGGAAGAGTCATCAACTTCCTTTTTCGGAGTCCATTCGTGAGGTGAAACATCCTTTAGAACTTGTGTTTTCAGATGTATGGGGTCCTGCTCAGACTTCTGTTAGTGGTCATAATTACTATATCAGTTTTGTTGATGCTTACAGCCGCTTTACCTGGCTTTATCTTATCAAACGTAAATCTGATGTGTTTGACATTTTTGTTCAGTTCCAAAAACATGTTGAACGCCTTCTCAAGCACAAAATTGTTCATGTTCAGTCGGACTGGGGTGGCGAGTATCGCAACCTCAACTCCTTCTTTCAGTCGCTTGGGATCACTCACCGTTTAGCATGTCCACATACACATCAACAGAATGGTTCAGTAGAACGTAAGCATCGTCACATTGTTGAAGCTGGTCTGACTCTTTTGGCCCATGCATCTGTTCCGTTTTGTTTTTGGAGTGATGCTTTCGCCACTGCATGTTTTCTCATCAATCGTACTCCCACTCGTGTTTTGAATATGAAGACTCCCATTGAAGTTCTCCTTAATGAACAACCGGACTACACCTTTCTCAAGGTGTTTGGGTGTGCTTGCTGGCCCCATCTCCGTCCATATAACAAGCGTAAGCTCGAGTTTCGTTCCAAGAAGTGTGTTTTTCTTGGTTATAGCTCTCTTCATAAAGGATACAAATGTCTTCATGTGCCCACTAATCGTGTCTACATCTCTCGGGATGTTGTGTTTGATGAGCATGTTTTTCCCTTTGCCAAACTCCCTGTGTCCACTACCGAGCCACCTGTCATGCATTCATCCTCTGTTGCTTCTGACCAATTTGATGATGTTGCATATTCTCCTCTATTGTTGCCTAACCATGGTGCAGGCACTGGTCGTGGGGCTCGTTTGGAGATTCTGGAAGTGCCATCTTCCTCTTCGTCGCCATCGCCTTCATCCTCGGCACCTTCTGTTGTGCATGAGGAGCACATGGCGCCCCTGCATGGCCTCGGTTTCCGTGCTCATGCACGGCCGATCGACGTCCTGGCCCGGTCGCCTCTGGCTTCTGGGCTGCCTTCGCCATCGTCGCGCCCTGCAACCCCGCCGACTGGGCCGGCCTCCTCGGTCCCCGTCTCGCCCAGGGCGTCGGGGCAGTCATCACCAGGCCTGGCCTCGCCCCTGCCTCGCCCAGGGTGTCTGGGCCCTTCTCACCAGGGCCGGCCTCGCCTGCTCTCGCCTCGCCAAGGCCGTCTGGGCCGGTGTCACCGGAGCTGGCCTCGCCCACTCTCGGTTCGCCCATGGCCTCTGAGCCCCTGTCGTCGGGCCAGTCTTCGCCATGCAGCCCGGAGTCGTCTGTCCCGAGCTCGCCTGAGGTGATTCCTGCATCTCCGGCGACCGTCACGTCTCCGTCACCTTCGCCTCCGCCGGCTCCTGCTGTTGCTCTACGTCCACATACGCGCAGTCGGAGTGGCATTTTTCAGCCTAAGCAACGTCACGATGGCACAGTTGCTTGGTTAGCGGCGTGCATGTCTGCTGCTCTTGCAGATCCATCCTCTGAGCCACGCACGTATCAAGCTGCTATGCGCATTCCTCATTGGAGAGAGGCCATGGAGCAGGAGTATCAAGCGCTTCTTCGCAATCAGACATGGACTCTTGTTCCTCCACAATCACGGGTAAATGTCATTGATTCCAAATGGGTTTTCAAAGTGAAGAGGCATTCTGATGGGTCCATTGAGCGCTATAAGGCTCGTCTGGTTGCTCGTGGTTTTCGACAGCGTTTTGGACTTGACTATGAAGACACCTTCAGTCCAGTGGTCAAGCCTACTACCATCAGACTTCTTCTCTCTCTGGCTGTTACTCGAGGTTGGTTTCTTCGTCAGCTTGATGTTCAAAATGCTTTTCTTCATGGTGTCTTGGCGGAGGAGGTTTACATGCGCCAGCCTCCGGGTTTCTCTGATCCGGATCGCCCTGATCATCTCTGTCGTCTGTCCAAGGCAATTTATGGTCTGAAGCAGGCTCCTCGTGCTTGGCATGCTCGTCTTGCAATGGCTCTTCGTGCTCATGGTTTTGCATCATCAACTGCTGACTCCTCATTGTTTCTTCTTCAAAGGCCTGAGGTTACTATGTACTTGTTGGTCTATGTAGATGATATCATTTTGGTCAGCTCCTCTCAGTCGGCTGCTACTGCGCTTGTTCGCTCACTTGGTGCTGATTTTGGGGTCAAGGACCTTGGGAAGCTTCATTACTTTCTTGGTGTGGAGGTTACTTCTCGTGATGCTGGCCTTGTTATGACGCAGAAGAAGTACTCTCTGGATTTGTTGCAGCGAGCTGGGATGCTTAAGTGCAAACCGACGACTACACCCATGTCTACCACTGATAAGCTCAATGCTGTTGATGGTGTGCTTCTTTCTTCTTCTGATGCGACAGAGTACAGGAGTATTGTTGGTGGGCTCCAGTACTTGACGATCACACGACCAGACATTTCCTATGCTGTTAACCGAGTCTGCCAGTATCTGCAGTCACCCCGTGACACTCATTGGTCTGCTGTTAAGCGGATTTTGCGCTATATTCGTTTCACGGTGGCTCATGGTTTGCATATTCAGCCGTCTGACTCTGGTTGTCTTTCAGCATATTCTGATGCAGACTGGGCTGGCAATCCGGATGACAGGCGATCCACGGGGGGTTATGCTGTCTTCTTTGGCTCTAACCTGATTGCCTGGAGTGCTCGGAAACAGGCTACTGTCTCACGTAGCAGTACTGAGGCTGAGTATAAGGCTGTGGCCAATGCCACATCAGAGATCATCTGGGTACAGTCCTTGCTTCAGGAATTAAGTATACCCCAATCACAGCCTCCTGTTCTTTGGTGTGATAACATCGGTGCTACATACCTTTCTGCAAATCCGGTATTCCATGCCCGAACGAAACACATTGAAGTTGACTATCACTTTGTGCGTGAAACGTGTCTCTCAGAAGCAACTACAGATCAAGTTTATTTCTTCCAAGGATCAACTTGCTGACATCTTCACCAAGCCATTGCCTTTGCCACAGTTTGAGACTTGCAGGCGCAATCTTGTCCTTCTAGATTCATTAGAAAGTGGCTAAGATTGAGGGAGGGTGTTAGACTGTATTTACATGTGTATATTGTAACGTTGTATACCACCTCATTATATATATATATGTGATAGGCCACCCCTAGAGGGTTGTGCCGGTTCCCCCCAAAGCCTATTGTCTTACACTGGAGAGGCTGGGTTGCTCTAGGTCCAGCTTTTTCTGGGAAAGTGGCAGTGGAAATAAAAAGTACAGGTGGCTAAATGGAACATGCTTGCCGACCTAAAGATCAAGGGATCTTGCCATACATGATCTACAAGTCAAAAGCAATGCCCTACTTAGTAAATGGCTATATATGTTTCTAACCGAGGAAGGTGATTGGCAAAATCTCTTGCGCTAAATATCTGGGTCCAATAATCGTGTCCCAAGCATACTGGAAACCTAGGGACTCACATTTTTTTGGCAGATGTGATGGCCACAAAAACACCTTTTCTACTTCGGATCCTTGATGATTAGGGAGGGCTTAGATATTCACTTCTGGGAGGATAAGTGGTTGGGAAACACTATTCTCCGGAAACAAATATCCAACCTTATATCTCATAGTTCATGATAAGAATGATATTGTTGCCCAAATTTTGAGCATGTCCCCACCTAGTGTATCTTTCAGGCGAGATTTTGTCGGCCTCCGATTTGCGTCATGGTAGAACCTTCTGAGCCACTTCGATTCCATCTAACTGACGAAAGGCCGAGGCAAATTCCATTGTAATATGACAGAGTGGGGTTTGCACGTGCTCTATGTACCGGGAACTCACACACTTTTAGGTGTCATGGGGCAATGATAAAACAATACGTAAGTCGAAGATACCACACAAAGTTTTAAAAATTATGTGCTATATATGCCGAGATATGGTCCTGACAACGGACAATCTTACTCGTCACAATTGGCAAGGAAGCAAGAAGTGTAGTTTAGTCCATATTGATGATATAAGCAAACACCCTTTTGCGTGTGCTACATGGTCACTCATACATTTAGTTTCAAACGTGCATCCGCCGAGCAATGTTGCTAATAGAATGATCAATTGCAAGATTGTATTCCATGCAAATTTAGTGATTATTAGGGTGAGAGTGTCTACCTTATTATGGCCTCTGTGTCTACATAGAAATGAAATAGTTTTTAAAGGTGAAAGTACATCTCTCCGTTCGTGGTCTACGCTACAATGACTGAAGCATCGACCACCGTTTACAATGGTGTGTACGCGCTTAGAGCAAGCAGACATAGATTTCTTTTACCCCATGGGTGGTTGCATAGTCTACGGATAGGTGATCCACCCCCCCCCCCTCCCCCCACCGGTTTTAGTCTTTTATGACTTTGCTATAACCAACATTTCTTCTTGTTATCGTGTCCGTGGTTTTTATCTTGATTGTGTGCATCCTAGTCATACAGACGCGAATGTTTACTCTTGATACTCCCTCCATTCTTAAATATAAGTATTTTTAGAGATTTCAAATGCACTACCACATACGATGTATATAGACATATTTTAGAGTGTAGATTCACTCATTTTGCTCCGTATGTAGTCACTTGTTGAAATCTTTAGAAAGACCTATATTTAGGAACGGAGGGAGTACTACATTATGAGTTAGTAAATGTGCCCTTTACAATCTGGTCCCTCCGATTACTATAGAGATGAACCCAATCCAGAATATGAACCATAAAAGAAAACACCTACTAAACCAATCACAGCAATACCAGCTACAGTACCTATCAGTCAAAGAGGAATTCTTCCAGTAGTATCGGCCATTTCCCCTACTTTCCTCCACATTTTATCAATTGGTCATGCTAGAGACAAACACAGTCATGGGTAGTTATAAGGATGGTATCCTTCTAAATGGGATAAGAGAATTCTTATTAGTCTCTTTCTTTCTCTCAGTTGAAGACCGACGCGGATGTTTACTCTTGATACTGCCTAAGTTCCTAAATATAAGTATTTTTAGAGATTTCAAATGCACTACCACATACGATGTACATAGACATATTTTAGAGTGTAGATTCACTCATTTTGCTCCGTATGTAGTCACTTGTTGAAATCTCTAGAAAGACCTATATTTAGGAACGGAGGGAGTACTGCATTATGAGTTAGTAAATGTGCCCTTTATTGAAAAAAGTGGTCATGTATAGGTGCTGATTTCAGGCTGCCAAAGAATGACATCCTAATAACTAGTGTTGATGATTCTTCTTTGGTTAGAAACCATATATATGCGCCCGATTTTTTTTGCAAAGAGAATATATTAATAGAAAAACGATACCAACTACACATGACCTTGCAATAAATTATAGTGTTCTAGTATCTATGGGCAGTAATTTGAATTGTATTAAGGAAAAAAAGGTAGTGTTTGGCAAGTCAATCCTACGGGTTGAGCAATATTTTGTGGGCTAAACTAACCTCTCTTATATATGCGTAAAAAATAATAGTGTTCCTATTTCACTCCTTCCTTTGTCCAACCACCGTACATAAACCACTTAGCTCTGTTTTGATCTTTTTCCTCTCACTTCTCTGGTTTTTCCCCATCAGTTTTTTCTAAAAACCGCCTCAACTGCCTCACATCTTATTGGCTTACCAAATAGTAAAACTATTGGTAAGGCAACGAGTGTTGACTCGGTCGGCATGTACATTAAATAAGAACCTCCTAGTAAGGAAAACAATAAGCACGTTTGGATGCAAGGTATTTCTAGATTTTCCTCTTATTTGGTAAGTAAATAAGAGATGGGTCAGTTGAGGTAGTTTTCAGGAAGAACCTGTAAAAAAACAAAGATAAAAGGAAAAATCAAAAGGCGGAGAGTGAGAGATAGGAGAGGGGAATGTAGACGAACAATGAGTGGATGACTGAAGCTTAAGTTTTTTTTTTCAAATAGGAGAAATATAAAAATATACACAAAATATGAAGAAATCTATTACTCCCTCCGTTCGGAAAAGCTTGTCCCAAGCTTGTACCTCAAATGGATGAATCTAGCACTAACTTGGTGCTAGAGACAAGTTTTTTTTGGACGGAGTGAGTAATTAAGATACTAAGCTCCTCCTGGTGTGGTGGGGACTGTTGGGGTCGTTGGGGGCCGTCTATGAGGGGCGGTGTTGTCTGTTGAGAATTCTTTTTTTTTTTCATTTTAGTTTTTTTCTTCACATTTCTATTTTAAAACTTTAATTCACGAACATTTTAAACATAGTGAAAATTTCTTCAAAATCACTGTTTTTAATTCATAATTTTTTTCTAAATTTTACGAACATTTTTGAAATTTATGAAGTTTATTTCATGTTTGCGATTGTTTTAAAACCCATGAATATTTTTAAATTCCTGAAGATTTTTTTATTTGCAAGATTTTTTTAATCCGTGAACATTTTTTGATTTAACAAACCTTTACAAAATAAAACAATAGACGGTTTTTTGTAAGATTAGTAGTGGAGCGAAGTGGAAAAAAAAATAGCAAGGAGCTGGAGCCGAGCTGATTGAGCGGGAGCTTTGTGGGCTGGTCCATGTGACTGTATTGTAGCAATTCTATGGTTTCTGCAAGAAAATATTAGCTCCGAAGAGACTCACACAACAACCAACCATACGCCGAGGTGCATGGCCCATGACAGCTAGGTTGCTGTAGCTAGTGTATTTTGAAGGCTTGGCCTGGGGCGTTGCCTAGCTCTTGCTTTGCAACCGCAGAGAGGCTGAAATTCGTCAGGACATGGTAACTACACACTGGACAACCCCACTCTTGTCTTGGAATAAATAAATACCGTCTGTAGCAGCAGCTCAACAGGACATATGAAAAAAAAACACCAAAACAAAATTAAAATCCAAGCAAACGCAGACAAAACCAATACAAAGAAAAAATAAGACGACAATAACCTGACGGAGAAAAAAAAGAAGAGAAAACGAGCACATCTGCGTCTATAGTAGTTCCTACTATTTCGCGTAGCGTGGCGTAGGAAGAAGACGATGGATGTTTCCTTCCTTCCTTCCTTTCAGGGAGAGGAGAGGGTAAAGATGGTTAAGGAGGAGGAGGATGAGGGTGGACCTCGGCCGTACCTGAGGGAGGAGGAGGAGGAGCAGCAGCAGCGGAAGCGTAGCAGTAGCACGACAGCGGTCGCGTAGACGACGGTGACAAAAGTAGCGGGAGTATGCAGGCGGCATGGCGTGGCTTCTACAGTATTTATTTGTCTAGTCGCCCAGGCTAGCTAGTTGGTACGTAGGTACGAGGTCCCGTGTGGGCTTGCGGTTCCAGCTTCTCCTCCTCCTCCTCCTGCTCTGCCCCCATGGCCATGATCCAAGATGGATCGCTCTCCGTAGTCAATGCGGGAAGGAAGAAGACGACGGGCACGCGCGCGTCCGCGTCGTTCGCTCTCTTTTTTCGAACCGGATTTTTCTCCTTTCCATTACTTTCATAACGGAAATACAATGTCTCAGGAACTGAAACCAGCAAGGCTAGAGAGAAAGAGGAAAAGTGAGTTCGGGGCATCGTTCGCTCTCGATCAGCACCTCGTGGTGTATTCGGCTGTCCCTCGTTACGCGCTACGCCATTGCTTTTCCTGGTGTCGACCGAAGATCTCTCTCCGTTTTCTTTCTTCCTCGGAGGCTGACGTGCACGCCGCCAATGAATGCCAATCCATGCCAGGCCTGCCCGCCCGTCCCAATGAATGTCATTCCACATCACGCATTATATACGTACGGTGGGGGGGCACACCATCGGTGCTACTGTAGATTCTTTTCAGTTTGGGGCTGGGGCCAACAGTAGAAAAAACATGCTGCCGGTGCACTGTTGATTCTGCTCATACCAGGCGTTCGGAGGATGAATTTTCACGCACAACCAACAGATACCGCCGTCGCTTTACAGAAATACATCAATACAGAAACCAAGGGCAGGAAATCTCTGCATCTTCCTTACAATATGTTGAACAGTTTGCAACTTCCGGTATCACATGTCCAGAGATGAGCTCACATAAATGCATGACCATTGTCTTGCATGAATTTTACAGCATTTGCATCAAAGTGAACTACAACATCCTGTTAACTGATGATCAAACTTGCAGCGCGTGCACGCACGAACACGACGAATAGCACACTGAACACAACTGTCACGAATACAGCATGTAATCCAACTGCCATACGACGTGCCTGGATGAGACATCATCCTTCTCTTCACAGTGTATCATCCTCCCTTCTTTGAGAGAGCAAAGCAGCAGCAGCATGAAAATATCCGAGAGCAGGCAGGAATGTGATGGTTTCAAACTTACAGGCTTACAAAGAACCACACTTTCTGTTCCCTTCCACTGCTGCTTTACAAATTTGCTGCCTTCCACTGCTGCTTCACAAATAATATATAAATAAATACAGAAACCATGGACAGGAATTCTCTGCATCTTCATTACAACATGTTGAACAATTTGGAGATTCTGGTATCAGATGTCCAGAGATGAGTACAAATAAATGCATGGCCATTGTCTTGCATGAATTTTACAACAACATTTGCGGTCAAAGAGAATTACAGGATCCTCTTAATTGGAAGATCAAACTTGCACACACAAACACGACGAACATAACATCCAGCACAACTGTCATACAACGTACCTGCCTGGATGAAGCACCATCCTTCTTTTCACACTATCATCCCTGCCTTCTTCGAGAGGGTAAAAGCATACGTGGCATGAAAGTATCTGAGAACACGCAAGAATGTGAATACATGATGACTTCAAACTTACAGACTTGCAAAGAACCATAGGTTCTCACTTTGGATCAGTCATTGATCGAGGATTATCTTGGGTGCCTTGCCATCGGTCCTCTTCACTGCTCTCTCCACCTCGCGCTGCACCTCTTTCGTCATATGTTCACCTTCTTTGTCCTCCAATGTCAGGTGCACCACCTTGAGTCCTGCAAGGTATTCCACGCCATAAAGCCCCTCCAGCATGCTGAACCGCAGCTCTAGCCTTTCCAGCTCTGGCATGGAATTCTCTGAAAAACTCAATACAGGCAAGAGAGGAGCAAAGAAGCGAAGAAGCTTAAGGCTCTTAAAACCAGCATCTGGGACTGTGATCTCCCCGTCAGATGACAACTTGTTTTCAACAAGAATGGTAAGTGTCTCTGAATCCTGCTTTTCTGCCCTGAATGAGAATGTGAGGGAGAACAGTGCATCTAGATTGCTAAGGAGCAGCAAGTTATCTGTCCGGAGAGCTGTTACTGAAAGGGTTAGCTTGGTGAGAGCACTGAGTTGTGTGATCCAGCTGGGAAGCTGAACCATCTTGCCAGATAACTCAAGGGCAACAAGGAACTTTGGTGGTGATGACAGGTCATCCAGTGAATTAATAAACTTGGATGACTCGTCGTCAATTATGAGGGTGTTCAGAGAGTAGCCCCCAAGGTACTCGATAGAGGAGCTTAAATCTTTGAAACTTGGATCGTCACTCATGGTGCTGAGCTTGTAGATGGCAAGCTTCCTCAGCTCAGTCAGATGATGAAGGTCCGCCAATCCCCCAACAATCTCAATCCCTGACAGTATGCGCAAGGCCTTCATCTTCTTCTTCTTATTCAACTCTTGAGGAAGCTTCAATGCCCTTCTTGTTCTTTTATCCCCACCAAGTATGTTCACCAGCCGTTCAAGCTGGCATACGGTTTTAGGCAACTCAACAATACTTGTCTCTCTAATGTCCAGAGTCTCGAGGTTCTCAAGCTTTCCAATTGCTTTTGGAAGCTGTTTAGTGTCACTTCTTCGGAGACTGAGATACTTGAGAAGAAGCATCTTGCATATCTCCTCTGCATGATGCGCTTTGAAACCCATGCAGCCTTCAAGATCCAGGACTTGTACAATTCCAAACTTGAATGAATGGGAAGGCAGTTGGTTCAAGCTCCCAAACATGGTCAGTGACCGGACATGAGACAGGTTCATCTTCTCCGTATCATTTGCACGTTTCGAGTCACTTTCTTGAAGGGACAGCCGGCGGACCTTGCTGCTAGGTAGCTGCATAAGCCAGTTACCACCAATCACAGTGATGAAATTCTCTTCACTTGCCTTCGCTACAATGTGTTCAAGAACCATATCGTGGACTATGCATTTCTTCACCTTCCCATTGCTGCTGTGCTCCACCGGTCGGATGATCTTCCTTCTTATGAGATGATTGAAATATGTCTCTGCAACGTCCTCCACACTCAAGCCCTGCTTCTCAGCAACGAAAGCTTCAGCTATCCATCGCCTTGTCAAACGCTTCCTGCTGATTTTCTGGCCCTTTGGAAATATGCTCAAATACAGAGAACAAGTCTTGATGTCAGCAGGCATGTCATTGTAGCAATGACTTACAATCCTACCAACTTCTTCCTGGGTAAGGTCTCTCCCACCTTTCCCATGATCCTTCCCTGACTCTGGAAATAGAGATTTGCAGACCTTCAACCATTCATCCGCTGATTTGTTTGGGTTGCAGGCCACATGACCAGCCATGATAACTATTGCCAATGGCAGCCCCCCGCACATATTCCAGACTTCCATTGGAACCTTTTCAACCTCACTACCTTTGGATTCAGAGAAGGCCTGCTTAAATAGCCTCTCAGATTCTACAATGCCAAGAGGGGAAACTTTACGAGTATGATCACCTTCTTCCCCTCTATGTCTTGTAGCAACAGCTTGAAACCGTGTAGTAACTATTATTCTGGTGTGCTTCTTACTTGTCGGAAGTGACTTTCTGATCTGGTCCCACGTTGCTGCAGACCAAACATCATCAACCAAGACCAAGTAACTGCAAGAAAAGAAACCAAAAATGGGAGCAGAGATTGAGTTTTCAAAAAAATGGAGCAGAGTGAGTAAGCAGCAATAAATAACTCCTTTATCAGAACTAAATGGTTGTACAGTTCATGTTTACAGTACTACTTTCCTCCCATTTTATCTGGATCAAATGATGTGGGCTGAGGAACAGAATAAGATTGAAAAGAAACATAATTGCATAGGCAGGGATTCCCACCAAGTGATCATGAATTTCATCAGCTAAAACAAGAAGTTATGCAGTCATGGAACTGAAGGTATGTTTTTTTTTCCAGTGAAGTGCGCTCTTTATTGACTCATAATGTCACATCAAGTGGATAAAACACAGAGAGTGCACACCCAGCCTATGCACAACTTGGATGCACAAAGCCAATAAGGAAAAGGGAAAAAAAGAAAATCACACATAGAGGAGCGCTGTCAGCAAGGAGCTCGAATAGGGCGCGGAGCACTGTCTGGAGCATGAGAGGGGAACAAAAAGGAGAACAATATGGTCGATTTGATGAAGCCATGGATGAAGCAAATTGAGCTGGATATTAGAGGAGGGAAAAGGGTTGCTGAAAAATGAGGTTGTTTTGGTTATGTAATATCTGTACTATTGGTTGCCTTTTAGAACTTTAGTTTATCTGGCTGTTAGCGGTGCACGCGGTTGTTAGCGCTTTGAACCCTGTTTTGTAGTTTCGTTTTGCACCAGGATGCTTTTTCATTTTGTTTGTTGTTCCGTTATCTCTGATAGTGGAACCCAATCTGTTGTTCCATTATTTCTGACTGGAATCCGATCCATTTTACATCGAATGGAAAAAAAATGGTTGCGCCGTGGCTTCTTTTGACACATGGCATCCATTTAGGACGAAAATAGATGAGGACCAAATTCCATGGCCCAAAACATGTTGTTTTTCCTAGTAAGCAATGAATGAAATGTAAATGTATATAATTCATGTCCCAAAATGATATATATGCTTGCTATGTCATGAGTAATAAAAGACCAATTAAGCACATCCTGCTATATCAGCATAATCAGGATTGTACTCATTAAGCATTAATCAGAGAAAGCAATAAGGGTCCGATGTGTGCAAGGTACCTGCTGTTGTCAAAGTGTCCCGTGAGCTCTTTCTTGAGCCGATCCAGCTTCGTCTCACCACGCGTTTCCTCTGAGGCGCCGGCGCTGCAGCACTTGGCCGCCAATGCCGAGGTACCTCGCTTGAGCCGGCCGAGCACGCCTCCGGCGCCTTGCTGTGTTTGGCCGCTGGACTGCGGCATGACTTGATTCTTGATGTTGGTCAGGACAGCGTTGATATCGGAGCTCTGAGACACGTTGACCATGGCGCGGTGGTCGAATTGGTCCCCAAATTTCCGGTACAAGGCGGTAGCAATGGTGGTCTTCCCCACCCCTCCAAACCCAACAACATACAGCACGCCGGAGCTGTTCTTGTCGTTAGTCAGCCACTCCTCCAGCTCTTTCATGTGGTCCTCCACCCCCACCGGATCCTTCATGGCGACGAGCTCAAGGCTCGCCTCCTGGTTGTCGGCGGCGTCGAATCCGGCAGTAGTGCCGTTTCCGGCATGGGAACCCTCAGATCCACCGGCGGCCTCCGGGTTGTTGACCCCGTACCTCTCCCGCCGCTCCCCGATCTGCTGCGCCCGCATCTTGAGAACGGAGATCTTGGTGGCGACGTCGCGGCGAGGCCACCAGGTGAGGACCTCGTAGACGCTGTTGGCGAAGTAGTAGCAGCACATGTCGGAGCGCAGGCCGTGGAGGCGATGGGCGGAGTCGTCGATGCAATCCTCGATATCATAGGTGATGTCGCGGATCTGCTTCATCCAGTCCTTCGTCCGGTGGCCGTGGCTCTGGGCTCGGCCGGCGCCGACGGCAGTGAGGTCCCGGAGGAAGGACTGCATGGTGGCCAGCTCGTCGTTGATGTACTGGAGGTCGCCGTTGACGCCCCGGATCAGGGTGTACTCCTGGGCGAGGAGGCCGCCCAGCTTCCCCATGACGGACTTCATTGTCGCCTCCGAAGCTCCCACCACCAGCTCCATGGCTGCCGGCCTTGCTGTTCCCCTGCCGATTGAGGAGAGCTCTGCACAGATTTGGGCGGAAAACAGAACATGATTAAGTTGGAATGGATTAGGGGAAGCGGAGATTTTGAGCGAAGGTTGAATATGTTAGCTCACCACTCGGATCTTGGAGACTTGAATAACAAGAAGAGTCTGGGCGCGGAAGCGGCTAGCCGGCGGCGGGGTAGAAGAGTGCCTCTGGCCGGCGGATGGGACGATGACGGGAGAGCGAAAGCAGCCCCTCTCTGTTTTTGGCTGATGGTCACGATGGGGGATTGAAATAAGGGAGTCACGATGGGGGATTGAAATAAGGGAGTCACCTAGAACTCATCTGATGAGATATCCTAGCTATTTATAGCATGATTTTGCCTTGCTATTACTCAAACAAGCATAAAACATATGTTTGCATATTCATTCATAGGGCAAATCGGATATATAATTATTGGAATAATTGTTGAAGACTCAAATAATGGATATGCAAGCATAATAACTTATATGCTGTTCTATATTTTCATGAATCTAGGAAATTTGGTCTCATTCACTTTAAAAACAAGAACAGATACAACCCACGTCAGCATACACGCATCACATCCAATGACTATAAAAGATGAACGAAACCAAATTATATCTCATCTAGATGAGTTCTAGCAAAACTGTTGAAATAAAGAGGTAACATAACTTGCCCTCGATATTTATTTTGGTTCTAGAACTTCAAAATTACTCTCTATGTAGATTAATATAAGAATATTTACATCACTACGGAGGGAGTACGAAATTACAGTCACATAACTTGACTCAAGCATGCATATACAGTCACAAAGTACGTTTGCGGCCGGATGTATCTGCATATGACCCCACCTGTCAGCGACTAATGGCGATCGGCCGATGCATTTTTGCACACAGAGCACCATTGTATTATTCTTATTCGCGAAAAAAGCCCACTATGACGCATTTTTGCACAAAACACTCTTGTATTTTTTGTTTTGCAAAAAAACAGAACACTGTACTGCAAAAATTAACGCAAAAATTGGGTGTATGCTGGGTAACCAACAAGGGACGCGCGCTTGCCACAATAGTGATCTAGACACTCGACCCAGCCCGTTTGGATATGTGCTATAGATAATAATAACATGTTTATATTTATAAAATGGGAAAGCATGTGGATTTTAAATGGACTGCAAATGCTGCGGCCATTTTTCACAATTTTAAGATATTTGCAAAATGTAAGTAAAAATTTATGTTCAAATACTTGCGTGTTAAGAATATTTAACATACACGCGATGATTAGAAAATATTTTTTTTCAATATAAACATGTTTATTATGAAACAAATAGTTAGTAAAACATGAGAAAAAATATTTAGGATATTTGTAAAATATAAGTCATAAATTTGTGTTCAAATATCTGTATTTTAAAAATATTATACATATACACAGTCATTAGTAAATAAAATTTTCAAATATAAACTTGTGTATTATATAAAAAATATTTAGCTAATACAGACATTGAAAATGTTTATTAAGTAAATATGTTTAATGAATCCATAAAAAATACACTCACATCTTATATTGAAATTATAAAAATAATGAATACATGCATTTATTATTAATAAATATTCACTTGTGTATAATTTTTACTCATTAATTATATTTAAACATTATATAATTTAAATATTATACATGATTGAATATTCATATGAAAAATTGAATTTTTAAATTATGAATATTTTTATTATACAAGTATTTCATAATTCATAAATATTATTTTAAATATATGAATAATTTTAAAATAATACATGATGTTTTTTTAAAGTAGGTTATTATGATTTGTATTTACAATATTTATACCATAGCCCATTTAAGCTCCACGAGCGCATGTGTCCTATTACATTCGTATACAACTAGATATCAATTTAGAAGGTATACAGGTGCTTGCTGTAGTGGCTAGGGCTGCTTTTGTACTAGCCACTGATCGTGCGTTCGAGACATTGCTTGCACCTTTTTTGGCGTTAATTTTCACAGTACAGTGGTTCACTTTCCTGCAAATTAAAACACGAGGGAATTTTTTGCAAAAAATACATCGTGGTGGTCGGCCTTTTCCGTGAATAAAAAACACAAGGGTGTTATGTGCAAAAATCCGTCAACTGAGCGTCTTCAGTTAGTGACAGGTGGGGCCACACACATAAATACACCGGCAAACGTATTTTGTGACCGTATGTGCACGCTTGAGTCAAGCTATGTGACTGCAATTTCTTATTTTCAAAGTTCTAGTACCAAATTGAACATCGAGCACAAGTTCTATAACTCCTCATGGTATTACCTCTAAAATAAAATACACATGAACTACATGAAGAAAACGGAAATGCTATCAGGGTAAGGGCATCTCCAACGGCAACCCTCAAATTTCCTTCTGCATCCGTTGGGGGGCTATCAGGGTAAGGGCATCTCCAACGGCAACCCTCAAATTTCCTCCCGCCTCCGTTTGCGGAC
>NC_041383.1:25753580-25755293 GCF_002162155.2 Triticum dicoccoides
GGACACGAATGCGGGAGGCCGCCATCTAACCATAGCTGCATACATTTGAAACTCCTTGTCAACAAACCGGGTGAATTAATGCAAACACGACCTGGATTTCATATAAACATGATGGATTTCATATAAATTGCACGAAAACTATGTGCACGTATGGTCGCGCGGAGCTCTGCTCCCATGACACAGATACACTACACTAGTCTATGGCCGACCGCGGCGGATCCTTTTGTCTTCCCCATGTTCAACAGCCCCGCAGGTATATGTTTCGGCCTAAAGGGCGGCTCGCTTCCCAACCGCTCATCGGAGTGGAACTGTGAGCTGATGCTTCAGCCGGAGGGGAAGGGGCGCCTCTGCTTCCGTGGAGCCTAGACGGGGGTTGACGATGGTCTGCACCGAAGAAGAACCAGGCAAGAGACCGGTTGTGTACGCCGGCGTCGCCTGGGCAGTGGCCTTCCTGGGACCAAGTGACGGCAGCCTCCTGCGTTCTACTTCCCTCGATGTTGGCGGCGGTTGCGCTAGCCACCGACTCATCGATCTTCGTGCAGCGGCTTCTTTCTCTCTCGGCAGGGCACGGTTACGCGTGCGTTGAGTGCAGTTGGCGCGGTCGTAGGCATGGGAGGAGTGGTACGACTCGATGTCGTCCACGACAGGGACGATCCCCGTGCCGCCGTACTCCCCGTCGTGCCGGCCTGGAGCAACTCGCCACTCCTCCGCGAGCTAGCTTGGAGCGGCGATGTAGCACCCCGAGAATCATGCTACAGTAAACCCCTGTTGATGATACCATGTCATCGCTCCTACTGTTGCTAATCCTCATTTGCTTTCGAACTCAATTCAAATTCAAATCTAAATTTAAAGTCAAAATTCAATTTTGTCAAACATGAAAACTAAAATGTTCGAAGTGTGGCAAATAATCCATAACTAATTTTGGTGGTGGAACCAACTTTTTACAATGTGTTTAAGTGCTCTAAACTAATCAAAATAGTGGCTAAATCATTTATTTAAATGATTTTTAATTTATAAAAATATTAAACTACTTTATTTTGGTGCCAAGTAATTATAGTCGTGGCCTAAGTTAAAATGGTATTTTAGGTGCAAGATTAGTTTTTATAAAACTATTTTGCTTACTAAACATAAAAGAAAACAGAAAAGTTTTAAAAAAAATGTAAAAAGAAGAGGTGAGAGAGAGGGCCTCCCTGGGCCTTGGCCCACCCAAGCCGGCCCATCACATGCCTCCCCCGGTCGCCTTCTCCCTCTCCTGTACAACCGACCGGGGGCACAGCCGAACACGCCCCACCACACCAGCTCGCCGGTGTCGAGGGGGATAAGGCCCCCGACGCGTCAGGCTCCCCTCTCCCCTTCCCACTTGCCTCCTCGCCTCCCAGATCCACCCCGCTCTCCCTCTTCCTCTCTCCCGTGCTTCCCCTCGCCAGACCCTCCCCTCATACGCGTCCATGGCCTCACCGCCGAGCTGACCGAGGCCACCGTCGTCCCCAAGCCGCTCCACCATTCCAGGAAGGACCACCGTCATCCACTACGACCTCTACGAGGACTGCTTCGAGCTCCGCGCCTCTCCATCGTCGGATCCTCATCGTCTTCCTTCCCGGGCCGCCGCATGCCGTCAGCGGCTCCGGCCACCTCGAGTCATCCTCGGGCCGTCTCTGCAACGGCAGTGAGCTCCTACCTCTCCTCCCCCTTGTCGTCTACTCGTACGCATCC
>NC_041383.1:25755425-25778014 GCF_002162155.2 Triticum dicoccoides
GACAACCGCAGCCGCGGACTCCGCTCACCGCGCCCCTCACGTTCTCGCCGCGCCGACGTTGCTGACACGTGCGCCGGACGTGCTCTGGCCTTCCTCGAGCGCGTGTGTGAGGGAGTCTTGGATTTGGTGGTCCTCGGGTGTCCGGACTATTTGATATGGGCCGGACTGATGGGTCGTAAAGACAAGGCAGAAGATTATCCCCCGTGCCCGGGAAGGACTCCTATGTGTGTAGAACAACAAGTTTGGTGTCCAGATGTAACGTTTCCTTCCTCTACAAGTCGACTCTGTACAACCCTAGGCCCCTCCGGTGTGTATATAAACCGGAGGGTTTAGTCTGTAAGGATCATCAGAATAATCATAGGCTAGATGGCTAGGGTTTAGGCATTACGATCTCGAGGTAGATCAACTCTTGTAACCCCTATAATCATTGAATACAATCAAGTATGACACAGGGTTTTCCCTCCTTTAAGAGGGCCCGAACCTAGGTAAACATCGTGTCCCTATTGTTCCTTGTTACCATCGATCCATAGACTCACAACTTGGGACCCCCTACCCGAGATTTGCCGGTTTTGACACCGACAATGGTGCTTTCATTGGGAGTTCCGATGTGTAGTCACGAAAAGCGATCTGTGGCTCGCCCCTTGTCATCAACGATGATATCACTTCTGGAAGGAGCCTGACTTCAGGACAGGTACCCAAGCTCAGCGGTTTCACCGTGAGTGCCCACATGGCAATTATGCCAACGACGTCTCATGCGATCACCAAGCACCACCCCTACATCGATCTCGAATACTTCAAAAGACGAACCCGGCGGATACCTCGTCCTTAAATGAGCCGCTGGATCGCATCGCCACCCTGAGGCTTTCGACGGCCAATGATCGGATCGGGCTTAAACCTGATTAGGGGGAAAGCAATCCCTCGCTGATCACTCACCTGGTGACGGTCGTTGAGGAACGAGCTGAAAATGTTTCTCCTCCTAAGCTGGATACCAGCCATGTTCGAACCTCCGAACCCTTTGAGCCCGATACCCTTCCTCTGGATGGGACTCTGCACCTTCCAAGCTCAGGGACGGACATAGAGTCCGGGGAGCACTTGGATCCTCCTGGACCCGAACTAGCGACCACAGAGATTTTGCGAACTCCGGATACTATCTTGGTCCGGGACTCCAGTTTTTCCACACCCACCCACCACAATACTCTCCAAGTAATTCTGGCCCTCCAGATAAATACGACTTGATGTATGTACGGCAGCAACCTCAGGGAACGATCCATCATTGCTGGGCCAGATTCTTACTTCTTAAAAACAAGATTAAAGATTGCTGCGACGGTGATACTGTTCCGGCCTTTCATCGTAATTGTACTGACGAGGGACTGTTGAATGCCCTCGACCGCCGTTGCATATAGTGTTTCACGGAATTATCGCACTTAGTATAAAAGTACTGCGCGATGGAAACTACATGGAAGGCCCAGAAAATCCATCTAGAACCTGCTGCTTTCAGCAATGTACTGGTCGAGCAAAACGGACACACCCTGACGGGATATCCGATTATAAGTCCGTTGGCATGAAAAATAAACCCTTTGCAGGATGCAGGTCGGTTCTTGACGAACTCCTCGACAAGCCCTGTGTGGTACATGCGACGTCAGGCACAGTCTCAACCCACAACCTTCGAGCGTGTTGGGTACTCCGGCAGGTAGCTAAAAGTGGTGAGGCTATCCTTGCCACCGCCACTCCAGAGAAACACTCTCCGGAAGATAACGACTTTCATGTCCTTATGATCTTCGAGACCTTCTCTTCAAATAACTGGCGTAAGAGGGAACTTCACAAACTCTCCGAGGTCCACCAAGTAACCACAGTAAGCCCATGGAATGATGCGGAAATAACTTTCGTCATCGACAACGAACCAAGGGCCCGATCAGTCCGAGCACCTGCCGCTTTAGTACTAAACCCTATCATGGACGGCTTTCGACTTACCAAAGTGCTCATGGACGATGGTAGTGGGCTTAACCTCATCTATGAGGACAGGCTCAAAAAAATGCAGGTCGATAGAACCCGCATTGAGCAAAGCATTACCACCTTTCGAGGCATTATCCCGAGTTGAGAAGCATGATGTTCAGGGAAAATTAAACTTGATGTATTATTCGGCACACCTAAAAATTATAGGTCAGAAGAGCTGTTCTTTCACATTGTTCCATTCAATAGCGGATACCATGCCCTTCTAGGGCGGGATGCTACGCTTCCAAGCCATACCCCATTATGGGTACATGAAGCTTAAAATGCCAAGGCCCAATGGAATAATCACAGTCAAGAGTGATCAGGATAAAGCACTCCGCGCTGAAAACAAAACTGCATCCTTGGCTCTCGAGGCACTATCCGAAGCCTTCACGGCCGAAGAACTAACCACCCTACGATCCACGATGGACAAAGATGCTGTGGTCCTTGACAAGAGGCCTAAATCCACCTCTTTTAAGCTAGGAGATGAAATAGTTAAATTTCAAGTGCACCCGATGGATCCTAATAAAATAGCATCAATCGAAGCACAGCTAGACCCGATGGTACACACTGCTTTGCGCGAGTTCCTACAAGAAAATTGGGACATCTTCGCCTGGCACCCTTCAGACATGCCCGGGATCCCACGCGGACTAGCCGAACATAGCATCAACATAATCAAAGGGTTCAAACGAGTCAAGCAATCGCTGCGGCGATTTTCCGAACCCAAAAGACAAGCTATGGGGGAGGAGCTAGCAAAACTACTTGAGGATGGGTTCATCAGAGAAATCAAACACCCAGATTGGCTAGCCAACTTTGTCATGGTGCCGAAGAAGGATAAATCCTGGCGCATGTGTGTCGATTTCAAAGACCTCAATAAGGCTTGCCCTAAGGACCCTTTTCCGTTGCCCCACATTGACCAGATCATTGATGCGACCGCGGGACATGACTCACTATGTTTCCTCGACGCTTACTCCGGATACCATCAGATTAAAATGAAGGAATCCGACCAGGCCACAACGATGTTTATCACCTTGTACGAGCCTTTCTATTTTAATACTATGCCTTTTGGGCTTAAAAACGCTGGTGCCACTTATCATCGCATGATTCAAACATGCTTGGAAAAACAAATTGGCAAGACAGTGGAGGCATATGTGGACGACGTAGTCATCAAGACTAAACACGTCGAAACGTTGGTGGACGATCTTCGCCTCGCATTCAATAACCTCCGAGCATATGACATACGACTCAATCCGGAAAAATGCGTCTTCAGCGTTCCAACCGGAAAGCTACTAGGGTACATTGTATCCCACAGAGGAATTGAAGCAAACCCAACTAAAATCCGAGCCTTATCACAATTGGCTACGCCAACTGACCTAAAGCAGGTCCAGAAGCTAGTAGGGTGCATGGCGGCTTTGAGCCGCTTCATCTCTAGACTAGGGGAAAAACACTACCACTTTATAGACTGCTCAGACGTACAAACAACTTCGAATGGACGGAAGCGGCCACATCCGGATTGGAAGAAATAAAAACCTTATTAGCAGGCAACTCAATCCTAGCCGCTCCCAAGTGTTGGCGAGCCTATGTTGCTTTACATTTCAGCAACTCACCAGGTAGTGAGCGCTGTACTCGTTGTCGGACGAGAGGAAGAGGGACATAAATTCCTCGTCTAGAAACCAGTCTATTACGTATAGGTGGTCCTTACAACATGTAAATCCCGATACCCCCATTATCAAAAGATAGCTTACGCGGTCTTTATGGCATCCCAAAAACGCCGACACTATTTTCAAGAGTGTTCAATCACAGTGGCATCCGAAGTACCACTTAATGATATTATAAACAATAAGGACTCCACCGGCCGCATAGCTAAATGGGCCATTGAGCTCTTACCATTTGAAATAACATACAAGCCACGCCGAGCTATGAAATCTCAAGTATTGGCCGACTTCATTGCAGAATGGACGGAAGCTGAGCTCCCTAAAGAGTACAGTTCATACTCCAACCGGACCATGTGTATTTTGACGGTTCCAAGATGCTAGCCGGACTAGGGGCTGGCGTCATCTTGACATCCCCTACTGGGGACACAATCCGCTACGTATTACAAATCATGTACACGGACTCCAACAATGCTGCGAATATGAGGCATTACTACACGGTCTCCGCATGGCTGTCTCCATGGGCATACAATGCCTAGAGGTGTGCGGCGAATCAAACCTTGCAATATCTCAGGTAAACAGATAATTCGATGCAAAAGACCCAAAAATGGCGGCATATCGAAACGCCATATTAAAAATATCGGCTCGGTTTGAGGGGCTCGAATTCCATCATGTCGCTCGAGACAGTAATCAGGAAGCAGACATACTTGCTCGCATGGGCGCCAAGCGCGATCCCATCCCGCCTAACACCTTTGTGGAAAGGCTCTTCAAGCCATTCGTAGTATGACAGGACGAGAGCAAGGACGCCACTTCAGACCTGATCATGCCCCCAGCAGCCGAACACAATACAGATGTCATCGGGGGTTCAGATACTGAAATAACACCCTCTACTCATGAGATCATGGCTGTTATCGCTCCCTGGACCCTTCCTGGCCTACCTTAATAGGCAAGAGCTTCCCGATGACCAAAATGAGGCCCGTCGCATAGTCCGGCGTTCTAAATCCTACAAAGTTCACAAAGGTGAGATATACAAGAAAAGCACTACTAGAGTTCTCCAAAGGTGCATCTCCGAAGAGGAGGGACGACAACTCTTGGCCGAAATACATGCTGGTCTGGGCAGCCATCACGCCGCAGCTCGGGCCCTCGTAGGCAAGGCTTTTCGGACAGGTTTTTTCTGGCCAGTGGCTCGAGCAGACGCACAAGCCCTTGTCCAACATTGTGTGCGATGTCAGCTTTTTGCCAATCAAAGTCATATGCCTCCCACCGCCTTAAGAACAATCCCGATCACTTGGTCCTTCGCGGTCTGGGGGCTCGACATGGTCGGACCCCTTAAAGGGGGAAGCCACAAAAGGAAATATTTACTGGTTATGGTGGATAAATTCACTAAGTGGATAGAGGCCAAACCAGTAAAAACGACCAAAGTAGGACCAGTGATTGATTTTATATCGGGCGTGGTACACCCCTACGGTGTCACACACAGTATCATCACTGATAATGGTTCCAATTTTACGGCCAATGAGGTGAAAAACTGGTGTGCTAAATTAGGCATTAAAATTGACTATGCATCAGTCTACCACCCTCAAACAAACGGTCAGGTTGAACGGGCCAATGGCCTGATAATGAGCGGCATTAAACCTCAATTGGTGCGCTCCCTACGGGATTCAGATAAACACTGGGTTGAGGAACTTGATTCCATGCTCTGGGGGCTGCGGACCACACCTAACCGAACAACCGGATACACATCTTTCTTCATGGTGTACAACGTAGAGGTTGTTCTGCCCTGCGATATTATTCATGAGTCACCTCGAGTGTGCATGTACGAAGAGCGAGAGGCCGAGCTTGATCGGCAGGATGACCTAGACGGCCTTGAAGAGGAGCGCGATATCGTGCAAGCTCGTTCCGCATTTTAACAACAACAGGCCAGGCGATACCAAAGCAGAGAAGTGTGGGCCAAGACATACAACGCCGGCGAACTCGTCTTACGTCTCCCAGAGAAGAAAAAGGATAAACTCAAACTAAGATGGGAGGGTCCCTTCATCATAGATTAAGCTCTCACAGGAGGAGCGTATCGCCTTCGTAATGCATCGGATAATCGCCTTGAGCCGAATCCATGGAACGCTGCTCGGCTCCGATGATTCTACGGATAGTTCGGTAGCACCTTTTCTTTTATTTTGACCAGGTTCCTCTTTCCCCTCTCCTTTTTATTTTTTATTTTTTCTTTAATATCCCAGGATGTATTCGGATCTACCGAACTGTTAGTGGTAAACATCTTTAAATGTACATACCCCATGATAACTGGGGGCTTCTTTGACGAAGCTTATTAGTCAAAGCTTGTTACTTCCATTGTTTACGCTGTTTGTTTTATTCATCTTTTGCCATTATATGCACCTCTATGACTTCAGTTTTTTGCCAAGCTGGGTTGCCTCGCTCCTCTGTTTATACCTACATTCCCGATTGTTCGGCTAGAGTGTAAAGGGAGCACCTCTGTGATTGTTACAACCGGGTAATCCAGATTTGTACCTCAGACGGGTGAAGCCGAAAGCTAGCGCTCTTAAAGGAATAATTGGTCGGCAAGCAACGATGAATTACTTTGGTTTACATAGCTTTTCTAAAAAATAAGGGATAGGCTGCCCGCAATCCTATCTTTTGGACCAAAGCCTAGGTATGCATAATTAAGCATGCTCACCCAAGGAAAGGAACCCTCAACGGAACTATTTTTCCTGGAAGATGTTTCTTACGTTAAATAGTAATATATCATAACTCCCCGAACGACTTTTGTTTGATCGAGTAATATGACCGGATTGCCTGGTTTTGGAACATAATGAATGTTTGTTACATTCAAATATGGTATCTGGAAGGGCCATTCACATTTCTATCCCTAGCTCGAACCACCTAATCAAATTTTCCCCTAATTTCAAAGCCTGCTCAAATTTGCCCCTCTGCCATTAGGTGCTCTTATAAAAATGCCATTCTGCGCCGTTACTGTCCGGTCAACGGGCTTTGACCGTCCTGAAAAAAATAGCAAAAAAATATCTAAAAAATCTAAAATTTTGTGGGATCGAAGATACTCACGTGCACAAGGTGCGTGCAATTTTTCGTGCTATTTGTACATTCCAGGAGCTCATGGCGAGGAAAAGCAGTTAATCTGTATACTTGTGAACAGTAAATTTGAAATAAAATAGCAAGAAATTTCAAAAAAACATGAATTTTTTTGGCATAAAAAAGGCTTAGGTACACAAGGTGCTTGCAAGTTTTTGTGATCAAATGACATGCGAGGAGCGCTAGAAAAAAACAAAATTGTCATTTTTTCCAAAGATTTTTCCCGAGCCAAATTTGTTTTTTTTTTCTCCACGAGCTCCTACAGTGTCCAAACACAACAAAAATTTGCACGCACCTTGCGCACCCGAGCCTCTTTGATGCCAAATATTTTCATATTTTTTTGAATTTTCTTGCTATTTTTTGAATTTATTATTCACGGGCGTACATATTTACTATTTTTTCTTTTCCACGAGCTCCTGGAATGTCCAAATAGCACGAAAAATTGTAGGCATCTTGCGAACATGAGTATCTTTGATACCACAAAATTTCAGATTTTTTTTGATATTTTTGCTATTTTTTTCAGGATGGTCAAAGCCCTTTGACCGACTTTGACCGGACGGTAACGACAGAGAAGGGCATTTCTATAAGTGCACATAATGGCAGAGGGGAAATTTTGAGCAGACTTTGAAATTAGGGGTAAATCTGAGAGTGGGCGCAAAGTAGGGGCATAAATGTAAATCTCCCTCCGGAACTCCAATCCTTTGGGTTTGGAGATTGAAGCCCAAGACCTGCTATGACAAATTTTGACAAGTTCGGTTGGAGATAAGTTTGATGATAAAGTACATTGATACATTGAATCGAACGCCTACTCTCTATCTATGCCATCTATAAGACTGCTCAAGCTACAGTCTTCTTGCGAATATTTCGCAGCTATCATCACTTGGTCATACACCAAGCTTACGGGAATCTCTTCTCCATCCGGTCCCCGAGGTCCAACTCGGGCCATATGATTCGGCTCGAGCCCGGTGTAGCGTGTTTTCACCATCGCCCATGCCTCTTGTGCACCCTCCCGGCATGCTGAGGCCTTCCATAGCTCAAAACGGCGCCGGGCACCTTTGAACAGGTTCAACAAATCCTCCATACTTTCTGGAGGGGCACCGTATGGCCACAAGGCTTTGATCATACTCTTCATGGCTTTCCGGGCCCGCTCATGCACTATGGTAAGCTCTTTTAATACGTCACTTCGGAATCCGGATACTTCTTCTTTAGGATGCCCGGTCAACAGACCTGCAAGAACATCATTTATAATATTATGAATTATCGGATAATATAAGTACCATGGATGGTTCAAAGGTCATACCGAATATGCCACCTTTCAACTTTTTATTCTCTTTCAGTGTATCCGATAATTGATCCTTCACTACTGCAGGATGCTGCTAACGCGACACTACGATAAGAGATCCTTTCACGAAACTGTGTGTGATCCATTAATCGCAAACAGGGATGTAAAAAACCCGTCAAAAAAGGTGCAAAACGTTTGCGATGGCGGAGCCATCAAACATGGTTCAGATTTTAGTTGCGTGTGTGATACAGGACACATAGTTAATCCATTTGAACTGTTTGCGATGAGGCAGAACAACAGAAACGGGCAGCCATATCAATGTGTGTGCAATATATGGCATAAAGTTTGCTATTAGGAGTGCAACCGAAATGGCTAGCCAGATCAAGGTGTGTGTGATATACGACATACGGTTCACTCGGACGAACTATTTTCGATTAGGAAACACAACAGAAACGGTTCAACTTAACAACATGTGTATAATACGTGGCAAATAGCCGACTTGGATGAACGGAGCGTGCTGCGGCCGCCTTAATAGCGAGCAAAACGCTCGTACGGACACGAGCAGAGCGCGTCGCGGACGCCTCAATGGAGAGCAACCACATGGTCAACCTTCTGCCATCAATAAATTTTGATCTTGTTTCTCGTCACATTGGAGATTACAACGCAATAGGTAATTGCAAATCTTTTCACACCTATCAAACTAATATGTGTTCACACTTAGCACCGGGCTATAAAAACTACCCACTCGAAAATTACTTCACAGTTCCTCTCCTCATCACCCACAAAACTGGTCTTTCCTGTCAAGTCATTCCGCCATGACCGGTAGGAGGAGTTTAGGGTGGACATATAACCAGGCAGTAAAGACCAAGGCTGCGGAAGCACTAGAGAGGCCCCTCCGCGAAGCCGCATCCACAGCAGAGATGTCCCGACGCGCCGCGGATCCGTGGAACGAGCTCTCATGGGCACGCGAGGGCTCTCACAAGCGCATTCGCAGCGTCGGCCATCCCGATGAGCTGGCGTTCCTGAAGTCCTTCACCGGCGACAACGACATTCTCGCTGGCGTCACTATGCAACAGGAGCTGGTCGACGGCTTGATGAAGCTGCTCAAGATCAGAAATGCCTTGGTTGACAAGGCGACCGGCCTCGTCGAGCAACTCATGGGTAACAATGCGAAGCTCCTCAAGGCGCTCGCCGAGAAGGAGGAGGAGGCCGCCGGCTGGAAGATGCTGCATGAGTAGAGCAGTGCCTCAGGGATGATGCTGATAGCAGTCGTCGAGGAACTGATGGGTGAGTTGAGGAAGCTCCGGATCGAGCGCGAGCAGGAGGTGGAGGAATCCGTGGCTGCTTTCAAGCAAAGTCGTGAGAAATTGAAGAAGGAGCTGGAGGATGTCATCGCCCGACGATCCATCGACGAGTAGAGACAGTAGCGACCCAGATCGTTGTCTGCAATTTCCTTCTTCTCTTGCCCCCGTGTCTTCTGGGCTTTGCTGCATGTGGCATTTTAAATTACCCGGAATATGTAAGACAATTATTATCTGCGCCATTGTAAATTTGTCGTCGTATTATCCGTTGCCATTTTATTTGTGGTCGTATTATCCATTGCCCTATGTGGCAATTTAAATTTGGGCGGAATACGAGTTGAAAACACGAACAAAGCAAATGCTGCCATTGGATCACAAGCAAACACCCTCAGTCTAGGTGCTTTAATTAACCCATCAATGGAGAAGTTGTGAGCAAGGCGGGTGGCGGCTGGTGCATGGAGGTCAAAGAGCTCACTTCCCGGTGAGCATGGGCGGTCTTGTTGCTCGCACGTGTCCCGTTGAGCCTTCGAGGTGGATAGGATGCACGCGTCCCGTCGAGCCTGCACGGCGGACTGCTCGCACGCGTCCCATCGAGCCTGCACGACGGACTTCTCGCGCTCGTCTTGTCTAATCAAATAGCTGCACGCACGCCACCGAGTATGGTTAAATTTAGACACGGTTAATATAATACAAGCGTTTGCGATATTAGCTTTTTCCTTCAAAAAGGACTTCGTTGTCTACTAATATGTGCGCCTCTTCTCAAACATGACGTTTTTTACCACGACATATATGTGCCATGTCATGAAACCATGCCAAGTTTCATGTTTTTTGGGTGAGTTTTTGATTTACTGGGATTTAAAACCGAGATTCTCAATGTTTCAGGACGACGACAAGTTTGTAATTCATTCACATTCCTTAAAGGAGACCTAAACATGCACCCAATGACACATGTACGATTTCCTACCCATTTTGCTTCACTGGAGCATGTGCTTGTAGTTCAAATTTGAATTATGGACTACATTAAATGCGCAGAAAACTTAATTAGTAATATGTACAATGGCCAAACAAACCCAGAACTGTTTCAAATTTCAGCACGAGACTCCTGTTATTCTATGTTGCCTATAGAAAACAAAGTTCAAGGCGAGAAGAGGCAGCGATTATTGTTTTGCCCACTAGAGGGGCATGTTTCCCTACAGGAACCACGAGGGTTGCGACAGGCTCCGGTTTGTAAGAAGCTTGTAATATAGCTTCGGCCAAATTGGACAATTATATGTACCATGTAGTGACACCATGCCAAGTTTCATTGTCGGTGGAAAACGACACCTATGGGATCACAAGAATCCCTACTACGGTTGCGGGGCACAGGGTCGTGAGAAGAGCGGGATCATTAGTCAGCACAAGCACACGATCGTTTACCCAGATTCGGGCCGCAAGGATGCGTAATACCCTAGTCCTGCTTCTGTGTGTATATTAGTGTTCTTGGAGTTCTTGAGCTAGCTACTATGAGCGTAACTTGTCCCAGGGTCCGAATCCTTCTCCTGGATGCCTCGGGCCTCCTTTTATAGGCAAGGGGATCGCCACAGTGGCACACAGGAGGTGGCATTAATTGGTGTACGATGGCTAAGCTTATCGCTTAGCCATTACAGGACAAGACACATTTAATGCGTCCCTTAGGTGTCCCCCTCACTTTACTGCCGCCTCGCCCTGTTCCGACACACGCCCGGGCCAGCGAGGCGGTCAGTGCCATGTAGGCTGGCAGGCTGCTGAGGTGGCGCGGTGGTAGGGCCTTCACGAAGATTTGCATGCCACCACGTAGGCATGCGCTGAGTTGGCTTGGAAGCCTCACGTCGACACGCGGGTGCCTGCCTAGCTGGTGGGCTGGCAGCTGCATGGGAGCGGCGGTGGGAACTTGGTGGGCGTGGGCCTGGCTGTGGCCCCGCGGATGTCCTCGGCAAGGGCCTTTCCGGGGCCCCGACAAGGGTCTTGCCGTGGCGTTGTGGTCGTCCCCGGCAACGATCTTACCGGAGGTCTTGTGGGTTTCCTCGGCAAGGATCTCGCCGAGGTTCGTCGTCTCCTAATCCTCATATGACTTGGAGTGTTCCTTGTCTTCACAAAGATCTGCATGCCATCATGGAGGCGCCTCCCGAGCCTTGGTCCCAATGTGGTTGGTGGTGTTGGAAAACCTGGGGCCCAAGGGTGGCGCGCCCCGTTGGCGTTGGGCAAGTTGCCCCGGCAAGGTCCTTGCCGGGGCCATGGGAGCCGCCCCGGCAAGGGTCTTGCCAGGGGAACCCACCTTGCCTTTTTGATCTTTGTGTCTTTGTCTTGGCATTGCTTTGACCACCTTGTGGTGCTGATTCCCTGTCCACGCCCCGCTTAAGTGTGGCCGCAGGCGTGGCTCTGACTTCCCATGCACAGGTAAAGGGGTACAAAGTAGTGCCCCTACTTCTGTACACCGACAGGAGCCCCCGGGTCTGGGCCATACATAAGCACAACACGTTGTTGGGCCAGGCCCAAAACAGTGCGCGGGCAGGCAGGGTTGATTTTATTGAGGTGATTTTTCCGCCCGCTGTGCTTCCCCACGATCCGTGTTGAATGCGTGACATGGGGATCGTGCACGGGGGTGATCAAAGCACGCTGGCGTCATCTTGTGGTGAACAGTAAAGAGGCAGCTTGCATGTCCCTTCAAGACTGCAGGGCCGCCGCTCATTTACTCTTCACGCCTGGGAACCGTCGTTCCATGCGTCCCATTACGCCCGCCCCCTGTGCCACGTACGCTGCATGCACGATGCAGGGTGGGTGACAGGCGCGCGGAATATGGGAAGGCGTGCGTGCGTGGGTCGATACCCACACGCCTTCAATTGGGCGGGGAGGGCGGTCGACGGCCTCGCCCCACTACAAAAAAATACACTTCTGTGATGATACGTGTTTATCATAGTAGGTCGCGTTTTTTGTCATGCATGTACATCCATGGTGATTTTATGACAGAATCAAGATAGTCATACCTGTGCTGTCGTAGAAGTGTTCCATGACATTACCAAAATTATCATCACAGAAATGTCCACTTCCATGACGATAAATCACGCGTCACAGAAGTGCTTTCGTCAAGGGTGACCGACACGTGGCATCCACCATAACGGAATGCCGTTAAGCTATCGGGTCGGGTTTTGGATCCGATAACCCGTTAACAGCCCCGACCAATGGGGATTTTACACGTGTAAAATCATCATTGGCTGGAGCAAACACGTGTCGGCTCACCGTTGGGACAGATGCCATCCACTCATTGGACCGAAGGCGCCTATGATACGGCGACACGTGGCATGGCCCAACAGAGGCCAATTCCTGTGAAAAGGCCGGCCCGTTTGACTTGGTCAAAAGGTGGCGGGCCAGCCCACGGAAAGCCTGTTAACGGCCTGTTCGCATATAGCCCATTTACAGCCCGCTAACCCAGGGCCCGTTACGACCTCTCCTTATTAGGCCCAGTAGCGTCTTGGACCGTCCAATATGATTCTAGCCCGTTTTAACTTCTGACCCATGTGTGGCCCATGACTTCTTTCGGCCCATATGAGGCCCTTTTGTAACTCTTGGCCCATTAATGGCCCGTGGTGAAACTGGCTCGTAATGAACAGTGTATCACTTTATACCCATTAATGGCCCGTTATTCTATTGGGCCATTTCCAGCCCAAGTTATCTTTCGGCCTTCTCAGGGCCCATTGATTCCTGGGCTCATTTGCAGCATTCGGTTACATGCAACCCGTTACTGTCATTTTCTGCTTGTGGGCCAAATTCAGCCCGTCGTTATAGTCGGCCCGTTTGTGGACCATTAATATGTTGGGCCGTTTTCATGTCAAAAAAACCTGTTGGGCTGTTTTCATAGAGTTATCAAATATGGCCTATTAACGACCTGTTATGGTCCACGAATAGTACGACCCATGATTGGCGAAATGATGATACGCCCCGTAGAAGGCCCATGGATCCTACGGCCGGTATGAGGCCCATGGATCGTACGGCCCGTAGAAGGCCCATGGATCGTATGGCCCGTAGAAGGCGCATGGACCCTACGGATTGTAGAAGGCCCATGAATCCTAAGGCCCGTATAGAAGACCAATGGATCCTACAGCTCATATAGAAGGCCAATGGTCCTACGGCCGGAAGAAGGCCCATGGATCATACGGCCTGTAGGAGGCCCATGGTTACAACAGTCTGTGTGTTGCCATGATTATTTTGGCCAGTTACCAAAAATAGGATATTGTGGCCACTAGAAAAACACAGAAAAAGAACTACAGTGACTACAAGCAAACAACTAAACAAGACAATAAGGAAATAAATAAGCAAGCAATTAACGCTAGCCTATTACCGCTATTACATATATTACATCCACTGGGCATCAAAGTTCGCCACCAGTGCCAATATAGGGAACAAAGCAACATATTACATATACTGGCCGTCAAAGTTGGCCACCAGTGCAAATAAACGCGGCAGCAAAACAAGAGCATAACTGAAACAACTTCAGAAGAGCTCAAGAAACATTATCCTGGGTATCCACCATGCTGGCAATAAGCTGTGACGCCCGGATAATTAGGCTACAGTAATCCCGCGTTAACAATGCCACGTCACCTCGGTTACTGTTGCTAACCTTGTGTTAGTTCGAAACCGATTCGAATTCAAATTTGAATTAAAGTCAAACAATAAAATTTTTTAATTATCAAATCTAAAATGTTCAAATTGTAGCAAATAAATCATAGATGATTATGGTGGAGAAACCACACCTATACAAAATGTTTAAATACTACAAGATGAATAAAACAGTAGCAAAAACAATTATTTAAATGCCTTTTGTAATTAATAAAATTTCAAACTAATTTATCTGAGGACTAGACCTTTTGTGGCTATGGACTGAGCTGAAATACTAATTTAGATACTAAGTGTATATTTTACCAAAAGTAAAATTATAGGAAACAAAACTAAAACAGAAAAGGTAAAATAAATAAGAAAAACAAAAGTGAAAACAAAACAAAACAAATGAACACCCTCCCCATGGGCGTCGGCCCATCCCACCCAGCCCACAGCCCAATCGGACCACTAGGCCAGCCCACCCACTCCCCATAACCCACTCCCCGGTCAAACCCTAACCCCCGTCGCCCCACTCCCCCCCCCACGTTCGCCTCCCCGATCCAGATCGGGATCGGGGGAACGAACCCAGGACGCGCCCCAGCCGCTCTTCACACGCCGGAACTCCACCGTTGCCGCCTCGTCCCGCCACTGCTTCACCGGAGCCACCCCGTCGCCGGAGCACCTCCTCGTCTTCTTCCTCGTCGGATCGCCCGAGCCCGGAGCCGCTCGACCCCCCTGCGAACCATCGCTGGACGCCGTCGCCGCGGTCCTCTCTATCACCGGCGCCCCAGCCACCTTGCCGGACACCATCGCCGGACAGCCTCCCCGCCGGCCTGCTACCTCTCCGCCGAGTCGTCCCCGTCCTCCTCCCCAAAGGCTCCATCGAGCCTCGTCGACCCTCGTCTCTGCAACGCCGGTGAGGCCACGGCCTCCCTCTCCTCGCACTCTCTTTCCCCATTTCGACGTCGCCGTACCCGTCGTCCCGCACCCGCGAGCCCCCGTGCTCGCCTGCGGCCTTGCTGGCCCGCGTGCTCGCCCCCCTGACCACCAGTCGCGCCACCCCTTGGTCGCGCGCGCCATGCCACTCACGCGCTCACCCCGCGCACTCCGGCGCTCCGCTCGCTCCCTGCACCTCGGTCGGGGCCGAGCCCCGCCACTGCCACGTTGCACACCATGGCGCCCCGCTCGCTGCTGCCTCCTGCTGCTATCGGCAGCAGCCCTTGCACCCCCCTGCGCCACGCTGTCGTCGCCACCGGCTAGTTCCTGCGGCTGCAGCCCCCCCTGACCCCTCGCCTCCGCCCGCCGTGGCCCTGGCTGGCCGCGCCGGCTTGCCCCGCCATCGGTGCCCCGACGGCCTCGTCCCGCCCTGCGGGCGAGTGCCGCTCGGGTGCTCCCGCACCCATTCCACCCGAGCCTGCTAACGCTGGCGCCCGCTAAGGCCCCTAAGGCCTATGACAAACTAGGCCCACGCCCCTGGAATGATATTAAAAAAAGTTAATAAAATAAATAAATAAATAAACATTAATTAATTAGTGAATTAATTAAGTTAATTAATACTGTTTAGCCAAGCTAATTAAAATTAGTCAACCTAATCAATGTAATTAAGCTAATTAACATGTTTAGTTAATCTAAGTCAATGACATATGGGACCCACACGTCAGGTTGATCAGTCAACTCTGTTGACTACTAACATCAGCATGACATCATGCTGATGTCATTATTTCATTTTCGAATTAATTAAATAATTAATTAAATTCTAGAAATTAATAAAATCTTTAGAAAATCATATCTTTTAATCCGTAACTCGGATTAAAATATTTTCAACATGAAAGTTGCTCAGAACGACGAGACAAATCCGGATACGCAGCCCGTTCGTCTGCCACACACCCCTAGCATACCGAACCTGCAACATTTCACTTCCGGTTCATTTGTCCGAAAACACCAAACACCGGGGATACTTTCCCGGTTGTTTCCACCCTTCGCCGGTATCACCTCCTACCGCGTTAGGTCACCCCTAGCACCGCTTATTGCCATGTTATGTTCTGTGATGCCTTGTGTGCTCCGTATTTACTGTTTTCCCCCCTCTTCTCTCCGGTAGGCCACGAGACCGATGCTGCTGCTGCCCAGTTCGACTACGGAGTTGACGACCCCTCATTCTTGCCAGAGCAACCAGGCAAGCCCCCCCTTGATCACCAGATATCGCCTATTCTTCTCTATACTGTTTGCATTAGAGTAGTGTAGCATGTTACTGTTTGGTTACTCTTATTCTGTTGCATAGTCTGTCATTGTTGCTACAGTCATTGATACCTTACCCGCAATCCTAAATGCTTAGTATAGGATGCTAGTTTATCATCATTGGCCCTACATTCTTGTCAGTCTTCCTTGCTATACTATTGGGCCGTGATCACTCGGGAGGTGATCACGGGTATATACTATACATATATACATACTACAGATGGTGACTAAAGTCGGGTCCGCTCAAAGAGTACCCGCGAGTGATTCACGGATTGGGGGCTGAAAGGACCCTTGTCCCGATGGCCCTCTGTGTGGATCTTTGTGGCAAAGCGACAGGGCAGGTTGAGACCACCTAGGAGAGAGGTGGCCTGGCCCTGTTCGGCGTTCGCGGATACTTAACACGCTTAACAAGATCTGGGTATTTGATCTGAGTCTGGCCATTTGGTCTATACGCACTAACCATCTACGCGGGAGTATTTATGGGTATCCCGGCGTCGTGGTATCAGCCGAAGCCTTCGTGACATCAGCGACTGAGTGGCGCGCGCCGGATTGGACTGGAACGCCACTAGGCTAGGTCTGCTTCCGGCCACGTACGCAACGTGCAGGTGTGCGAAGGGCGATGGGCCCAGACCCCTGTGCGCTTAGGTTTAGACCGGCGTGCTGACCTCTCTATTGTGCCTAGGTGGGCTGCGACGTGTTGATCTTCCGAGGCCGGGCATGACCCAGGAAAGTGTGTCCGGCCAAATGGGATCGAGCGTGTTGGGTTATGTGGTGCACCCCTGCAGGGAAGTTTATCTATTCGAATAGCCGTGTCACTCAGTAAAAGGACGACCCGGAGTTGTACCTTGACCTTATGACAACTAGAACTGGATACTTAATAAAACACACCCTTCCAAGTGCCAGATACAACCCAGTGATCGCTCTCTAATAGGGCGACGAGGAGAGGATCGCCGGGTAGGATTATGCTATGCGATGCTACTTGGAGGACTTCACTCTACTCTCTTCTACATGCTGCAAGACGGAGGCTGCCAGAAGCGTAGTCTTCGATAGGACTAGCCATCCCCCTCTTATTCTGGCATTCTGCAGTTCAGTCCACCGATATTGCCTCCTTACACATATACCCATGCATAAGTAGTGTAGCTCCTTGCTTGCGAGTACTTTGGATGAGTACTCACGGTTGCTTTCTTCCCCCTTTTCCCCCCTTTCCTTTCTTTCTAGTTGTCGCAACCAGATGCTGGAGCCCAGGAGCCAGACGCCACCGTCGACGACGACTACTACACCGGAGGTGCCTACTACTACGTGCAGGCTGATGACTACGACCAGGAGTAGTTAGGAGGATCCCAGGCAGGAGGCCTGCGCCTCTTTCGATCTGTATCCCAGTTTGTGCTAGCCACCTTATGGCAACTTGTTTAACTTATGTCTGTTCTCAGATATTGTTGCTTCCGCTGACTCATCTATGATCGAGCACTTGTATTCGAGCCCTCGAGGCCCCTAGCTTGTATTATGATGCTTGTATGACTTATTTATGTTTTTAGAGTTGTGTTGTGATATCTTCCCGTGAGTCCCTGATCTTGATCGTACACGTTTGCGTGCATGATTAGTGTACGATTGAATCGGGGGCGTCACAAGTTGGTATCAAAGCCGACTGCTTGTAGGAATCCCCCTTCCACACTCCTTGGCCGAAGTTGAGTCTAGTCATTGCAAATTTTTTACTAACATGGCTGTGCGGCCCATGGGCCCACGTCGCCATTGAGTGGTACTAGGATCTTTTACTCCTCGATCTATACTCCGGGACTCTGAACTCTTTTCTATTCGGGTTTAAATGGTTTTACTAACTCTAACATTAGGATCTCGTGATCACTTCCTCTTGGAGAGCCCCTTAGTACACATGATCGCCTGCTGCACCAGAAGATTCCGAAGATACTTTATAGTGTTATCTCAAGACCTTGTGTCATCGCTTTTTGCATTCCCTACCACTGTTATATCCTTAGGGATAACCATATACACTTGCCAGTCTTACGTTCAACCCCATTGGTCTTGTTAATACAAGATGCCACAAACTGCTCTTTGTTATTCCGAGAATCTCTTGAGCCTTATGCCTTACAAATCTTTGCCGCATGAATACCCGTACGGATAATTCCTCGCACTTATCGAGTATCCGCTCATTCCCAGTTGTTCATGTGTTTCGCAAAAGACTTCGAAATACCATCCGATCTCCCAAAAATCCTGAGCAGCTTATTGCTCTTGATATTCTTGCTTGCTTGCATTATGGTTAATCCCATAAGTCTCGTAATCTTATAGGCATCCCTTGTCTTTATCATTTTAAGTCCGTTGATTCAATAGGTTGAGGATGCTCGCATTCCTTAGTCGAATCCTAGAATTCATCTTTCCGTCTCAGATGTCATTTGAACAGGAGTTGGTTCTCGAGCAACCAAATTGCCATCGCTTGTACCCCTAAGCCTACTCAATTTATCCATCCTTGATCAGAGCGTTTGCTTCTGATCCTTTGATTTGGAAATCATATTTCCTTTCCATTTGAGCTTGGAATTAGTCAGCAGTTTCTATAATCTGATGCCTTTGCATTGCTCCTTCCTCTGATGGAGTACCGATACTCACATCAGCTCCGTTGTGGATCACCATATCCATTGTTGGATTGTTATCCGACAGTGTCCTTCATAGTCAATCACCTTGCGAGTTCTTCCCCTGATACATAGTGCCTTTGGTAAATTGTATCATCTGCTTGGCCAACCATGCTCTGCTCTCGAGCTGGTGATGTTTACTATGAAGTTTGTGGTATATGTTCCTATGATGCCCCGATGGGTTGAACCAATGCCTTACCTAATCTATGTGAGCCCGAAAGATTTCACGAGCCATACTCTTCTGGTATTTTGCTAGATAAAATTTCAACATCACAACTTCTTCGAAAATGGGAAGTGAATGAAAGGTTATGCATTAGAGAAGTGGGAGTCGACCTTGAACTTTGTGTTCATGCCCATGGACACGATGTAGATCTTATCATGGAAGCTTCTCTTAAATTAATTATCCCCTTGGTATAAGTTCATCTTATATCTGGGATTTGATCTTTTGCAATCGTGGTTCCGGCCATATTGTTCTTCTTTGATCCCGTTTCTCGGACAAGTTAAATTACTTGTCTTCTGCACATCATTTCACCTGTCAAGCTTCTATTCTACTCTACTTCGAGTATTACCCACTGGTATCTCAAGGATATCAACCCATTGCACTTCATCTTATGAATTTCTGACGAAGTAATACCTTTCCCCGTCATAGTCACTCCACGGGTTCTAGGTTGTCATCAACCGAAAACACCGGGTTGTGAATCGAATCAACACTGAGATTTAGTACTCCCAGTACTTTGTTGTTGAGAATTCTAATACTCCATCAAGTCATTCCTAGCCTGATCGGCTATATCGTTATCATGCTAAATTTGAACCGTGCTACCTGGTCCTTATTCCCGGAGCACAACTTTCGACGATAGCTAAGCTTACGGTGATCGTCCTCGGCATATCATTTCGCCTTGAACAACAATCTTTGATTTCAAGTTTGTATTGTACTAGTGGTTTCAATAACCTTTCGCTTCATCATTCCTTTGACTTGTTGTCATCGCCGATCAATTACACCTTCATGAAATCTCTCGACAATTGTGTCAGATCACCTTCAACACTTTGACTTCTTCCGAGATGTTAACTGTGTTCATGATGAGAAATACCCTCCTTGCCCTCGATGATTTTATTATCATCGACAACACCCTTGACTTCCTTTCATCGCGAGCTTGTCCACATTATGAATACAACCTGCTCTCCAGCTAATGTTGTGTTCTGCCTTGAAGTATTACTGTCTTTTCTATCAAGAATGTTGTGGGGATTGCTCCACCTCTTAAGAATTCTTGAAATAGTGATACTTCTCCCCATCACCTTCTTTCTTGGTCCCCGTGTTGTTTCTAACCGGAATACCGACAATTGAACTATGATGTGTGAATTCAAAAGTCTTAGCAACCCTATTGCTTTGAAGTGAATGGTCAATAACTCCATTCTAAGTCTTTTGGTTATTGAATCGCCATTCTAACATTGATCATGCTACCTAAGCCCATATTTCGGGTGCACCTTTCAACCAATGTTTAATTGTGTATGTTTCCCTCGAGCATACATCATTATATCATTAGATCTGACAAATGTTATCTCCTTGTCCGCATAATTGTGGGAACCCATCTTTTTGGAAATCTCAATGAATTTTTGCTGAGCCCATCAGCCACCTCCTCATCCCCTCCTTGGTGTAATGATGAACTATTGTTTCAGGAACCCGCTCCCATAGTTCATTTCCCGAGGATCTTGCAATGTCATTTCATCGAATTTGTGTTGCACCTTTTCTTCTCGGACATCCCGAGTCTGAGGTATCATGACACCAATCGGATCCGAATCTCGGTCAGATATGATGGTTGGGACAACTTTCCAGGAGTTATGATGTTGGTCCTTTGATGACCTAGTAATATGATGTCATGCCTAGCACCCCCCTCCCCTAGCTGGAGGACCTATCATTATAATTTCTTTTGCAAGGATAACCATTCTCCTGGAGGGAACTGTAAAACTTATTTTATAGGTTGCTCCTGATGGATCATTTGTGTATCCAAAGTCTGGCCCTTGATTGAAACACCATATCATTGCTACCTCGAAGCATGACTATGATACCCCGCTCTTCAACAAGAACATTTGAGGCGCGATCCTAAATGGTTCTTGCCAATTATCCACACACCGTTGTATGGGTAATGTCATGAAATTTCTCTCCCCTTACCTACCGGGTTTTATACATTATATCATGTCATGGATATCATGCTCTGCTCGTCCTTCCGAAGGATTATACCTTTGAAATATGTGTTTAAACACATTTTCCTTTCCACTGTTTTGTTTAATCTGATAATCATATTTTCTTTCCATTTGTTGGGTTAACGTTTCTTGTGATCTATATGATCTAAGCAGTAATATTCTCCTGCTTAGGTAGACACCTCGGTTTACAACTCTGTCAGTGTGACCCTGTTACTATTGCTGACGACATCCTGGTAACCCCCGATGGATGAGAACTTTGCCTATTGGTCTGCCTCGTTCAACGAGCAGGAAAATGGTTCTCTTCGTCCCTCGCCCTTGGTACCAACGTTGTTGCCAACATAACTGACATGGTATCCTCTGCCATGCTTTGCTACCATGATCGTGCAATATGTCGGCGTCCTTCCTACTTTTGAACCACATGGTGGGCCCATAACCCACAGTTCCACAGGATCGAAACCTGAATCTCCTGCACCCCCTATTCCCAAGGTTGTTCCTCGTGTGTGGCCTCGTATGTAATTCACGAGCCATCTTCCGAGGGATCATCAAATCTGTTACCGGACACAATACTTATTCCCGATTGCTTTGAGCCCCTTTCACGCCCTGTTTCAGGCATCAAACGGTTGCCTGCTCGCTCGAAACTTCCCATGAAACCTCATTACTTTGCTCTCGATATTTTCTTAAGTTTCAATTCGAGAGTTACGTTCTGCCACCTTCCCCGATGATATCGACCAGATAGTCAACCTTGTAGAGGTTCGTTCTCCCGGAATACCCCCCTTATTCTTTCGTAAGAACGATGGAGATCCTGAAGAAAGGACGACAATTTCATCATGATGCGTTGAAGCAGAGGATTGAAGACACCAATGTAATGGATCCACCTCTTCGAGAAGAGCAACCAAAACTGAGAAGATTCGTTAGAACTTTCATAACAAGATCTTTCCCCCTTAGTTCCCCTCTTAAATCTCGGGACGAGATTTCTTGTAGTGGAGGAGAATTGTGATGCCCGGATAATTAGGCTACAGTAATCCCGCGTTAACGATGCCACGTCACCTCGGTTACTGTTGCTAACCTTGTGTTAGTTCGAAACCGATTTGAATTCAAATTTGAATTAAAGTCAAACAATAAAATTTTTTAATTATCAAATCTAAAATGTTCAAATTGTAGCAAATAAATCATAGATGATTATGGTGGAGAAACCACACCTATACAAAATGTTTAAATACTACAAGATGAATAAAACAGTAGCAAAAACAATTATTTAAATGCCTTTTGTAATTAATAAAATTTCAAACTAATTTATCTGAGGACTAGACCTTTTGTGGCTATGGACTGAGCTAAAATACTAATTTGGATACTAAGTGTATATTTGACCAAAAGTAAAATTATAGGAAACAAAACTAAAACAGAAAAGGTAAAATAAATAAGAAAAACAAAAGTGAAAACAAAACAAAACAAATGAACCCCCTCCCCATGGGCGTCGGCCCATCCCACCCAGCCGACAGCCCAATCGGACCACTAGGCCAGCCCACCCACTCCCCATAACCCACTCCCCGGTCAAACCCTAACCCCCGTCGCCCCACTCCCC
>NC_041383.1:25778381-25791138 GCF_002162155.2 Triticum dicoccoides
CTCCCCGATCCAGATCGGGATCGGGGGAACGAACCCAGGACGCGCCCCAGCCGCTCGTCACACGCCGGAACTCCACCGTCGCCGCCTCGTCCCGCCACTGCTTCACTGGAGCCACCCCGTCGCCGGAGCACCTCCTCGTCTTCTTCCCCGTCGGATCGCCCGAGCCTGGAGCCGCTCGACCCCTCTGCGAACCATCGCCGGATGCCGTTGCCGCGGTCCTCTCCATCACCGGCGCCCCCGCCACCTTGCCGGACACCATCTCCGGACAGCCTCCCCGCCGGCCTGCTACCTCTCCGCAAAGGCTCCATCGAGCCTCGTCGACCCTCGTCTCTGCAATGCCGGTGAGGCCACGACCTCCCTCTCCTTGCACTCTCTTTCCCCGTTTCGACGTCGCCGTACCCGCCGTCCCGCAGCTGCGAGCCCTCGTGCTCGCCTGCGGCCTCGCCGGCCCGCGTGCTCACGCCCCCTGACCACCAGTCGCGCCACCCCTTGGTCGCGCGCGCCATGCCACTCACGCGCTCACCCCGCGCACTCCGGCGCTCCGCTCGCTCCCTGCACCTCGGTCGGGGCCGAGCCCCGCCGCTGCCACGTTGCACACCATGGCGCCCCGCTCGCTGCTGCCTCCTGCTGCTGTCGGTAGCAGCCCTTGCACCCCCCTGCGCCACGCTGCCGTCGCCACCGGCTAGTTCCTGCGGCTGCAGCCCCCCTGCCCCTCGCCTCCGCCCACCGTGGCCCTGGCTGGCCGCGCCGGCTTGCCCCGCTGTCGGTGCCCCGGCGGCCTCGTCCCGCCCTGCGAGCGAGTGCCCGCTCGGGTGCTCCCGCACCCGTTCCGCCCGAGCCTGCTAACACTGGCGCCCGCTAAGGCCCCTAAGGCCTATGACAAACGGGGCCCACGTCCCTGGAACGATATTAAAAAAAAGTTAATAAAATAAATAAATAAATAAACATTAATTAATTAGTGAATTAATTGAGTTAATTAATACTGTTTAGCTAAGCTAATTAAAATTAGTTAACCTAATCAATGTAATTAAGCTAATTAATATGTTTAGTTAATCTAAGTCAATGACATATGGGACCCACACATCAGGTTGACCAGTCAACTATGTTGACTACTGACATTAGCATGACATCATGCTGATGTCATTATTTCATTTTCGAATTAATTAAATAATTAATTAAATTCCAGAAATTAATAAAATCTTTAGAAAATCATATCTTTTAATCCGTAACTCGGATTAAAATATTTTCAACATGAAAGTTGCTCAGAACGACAAGACGAATCCGGATACGCAACCCGTTCGTCCGCCACACACCCCTAGCATACCGAACCTGCAACATTTCACCTCCAGTTCATCTGTCCGAAAACACCAAACACCGGGGATACTTTCCTGGTTGTTTCCACCCTTCGCCGGTATCACCTCCTACCGCGTTAGGTCACCCCTAGCACCGCTTATTGTCATGTTATGTTCTGTGATGCCTTGTGTGCTCCGTATTTACTGTTTCTTCCCCCCTCTTCTCTCCGGTAGGCTACGAGACCGACGCTGCTGCTGCCCAGTTCGACTACGGAGTTGACGACCCCTCATTCTTGCCAGAGCAACCAGGCAAGCCCCCCCTTGATCACCAGATATCGCCTATTCTTCTCTATATTGCTTGCATTAGAGTAGTGTAGCATGTTACTGTTCGGTTACTCCTATTCTGTTGCATAGCCTGTCATTGTTGCTACAGTCATTGATACCTTACCCACAATCCTAAATGCTTAGTATAGGATGCTAGTTTATCATCATTGGCCCTACATTCTTGTCAGTCTGCCTTGCTATACTATTGGGCCGTGATCACTCGGGAGGTGATCACGGGTATATACTATACATATATACATACTATAGATGGTGACTAAAGTCGGGTCCGCTCGAAGAGTACCCGCGAGTGATTCACGGATTGGGGGCTGAAAGGACCCTTGTCCCGACGGCCCTCTGTGTGGATCTTTGTGGCGGAGCGACAGGGCAGGTTGAGACCACCTAGGAGAGAGGTGGCCTGGCCCTGTTCGGCGTTCGCGGATACTTAACACGCTTAACGAGATCTGGGTATTTGATCTGAGTCTGGCCATTTGGTCTATACGCACTAACCATCTACGCGGGAGTAGTTATGGGTATCCCGGCGTCGTGGTATCAGCCGAAGCCTTCGTGACGTCAGCGACTGAGTGGCGCGCGCCGGAATGGACTGGAACGCCACTAGGCTAGGTCTGATTCCGGCCGCGTCCGCAACATGCAGGTGTGCTAAGGGCGATGGGCCCAGACCCCTGTGTGCTTAGGTTTAGACCGGCGTGCTGACCTCTCTGTTGTGCCTAGGTGGGGCTGCAACGTGTTGATCTTCCGAGGCCGGGCATGACCCAGGAAAGTGTGTCCGGCCAAATGGGATCAAGCGTGTTGGGTTATGTGGTGCACCCCTACAGGGAAGTTTATCTATTCGAATAGCCGTGTCCCTCGGTAAAAGGACGACCCGGAGTTGTACCTTGACCTTATGACAACTAGAACCGAATACTTAATAAAACACACCCTTCCAAGTGCCAGATACAACCCAGTGATCGCTCTCTAACAGGGCGACGAGGAGAGGATCGCCGGGTAGGATTATGCTATGCGATGCTACTTGGAGGACTTCACTCTACTCTCTTCTACATGCTGCAAGACGGAGGCTGCCAAAGCGTAGTCTTCGATAGGACTAGCTATCCCCCTCTTATTCTGGCATTCTGCAGTTCAGTCCACCGATATTGCCTCCTTACACATATACCCATGCATAAGTAGTGTAGCTCCTTGCTTGCGAGTACTTTGGATGAGTACTCACGGTTGCTTTCTTCCCCCTTTCCCCCCCTTTCCTTTCTTTTTGGTTGTCGCAACCAGATGCTGGAGCCCAGGAGCCAGACGCCACCGTCGACGACGACTACTACACTGGAGGTGCCTACTACTACGTGCAGGCTGCTGACTACGACCAGGAGTAGTTAGGAGGATCCCAGGCAGGAGGCCTGCGCCTCTTTCGATTTGTATCCCAGTTTGTGCTAGCCATCTTATGGCAACTTGTTTAACTTATGTCTGTACTCAGATATTGTTGCTTCCGCTGACTCGTCTATGATCGAGCACTTGTATTCGAGCCCTCGAGGCCCCTGGCTTGTATTATGATGCTTGTATGACTTATTTATGTTTTTAGAGTTGTGTTGTGATATCTTCCCGTGAGTCCCTGATCTTGATCGTACACGTTTGCGTGCATGATTAGTGTACAATTGAATCGGGGGCGTCACATAAGCTTAGCAAGCTTATTAGCTTTGTCCTGTTTGGCGCTAAAATCCTCCAACGCTTGCTGTTGCACCAGAAAGTATGCATCTGAATGCTCCGGGGACTTCCGCAGTCCTTCCGCTTCTTGTCGCAGCACAGCTGATCAATGTCTTTCATCTTGTAGTTGAGACTCAAGAAATCGAACTGATTCAGACAGTGAGTTTGAATAGTTTGTGCAAGTAGTAGTGGCCAGTAACTCGAACACTAAACCAAGACAGGACTTTGGGGTTGTCTCGCTGTCTTCAAGATAGTCTTCCTTAGCTATTTTATCAGCTTTGTTGGAGACTAACAAGGATGTGTGACTATCCTGAACCTTATCTGCATTACTTCCTTTACCATTGCTTAATAAGGCACTCGTCCCCAATATTCTGTCAGCATTCTAAAAGAAGAAACAAGTAGACACATAACAAGTTTAGCATGTACTAGTATATGAAACTCATTTCGGTGAACCAAATCGTTAGTAAGATAGGTTGGATTAAACTACCAAGTCTTCTATTGCCAAGTACTAGTACATAATAAAAGCATCAAACAAACATATATCTATGTCCTATGGTCACTTCATTGTCTTGCCAAATCAAAATAGAGACACGGTTCAAATCATATCAGTTCAAGACAAAGCAACAGTGAAAGAATACAAAGCATGGGAAACTACACGGCACAACAAGATTTCAGATGGGTACCACGGGTCTACATGTACAACAACACTATTGGCTCCGTTGTGATGCTAGTAATGTGCATGATATGAAAGTCAACTGTATACACAATTGAAACTGAAATCAACAGAGCTATTGATAAGAACAACCCTGTTAAAGAAACATGCGTGAACATACCTGCTATGCCATTGGAGTTTCGATTGGATCCTTCAGTTTAAAAATAAGTTTGTATGAGTAAATACAGTGATACAAGAGCAAAGCAATCATAGTTAACAAAGGCGCGCCTAAGCGAGCGCTTAAGCGCGCCTAGTCTCTAGGCATTGGCAAAACGCATTGCGCATAACTACGCTTAATCTGTGCATAACTGCGCATAAGCATGCGCTTTGGTCAGTAAAGCGCAAGGCGGTGGCAAAACGCACAATTAACGCCTAGCACTTTTTTAAACTATGATAGCAATGGAATCTTAAATTAGAACATTTGTTCTTCAGGTTTAGGCACTTGTTCTACATGAACAGAGTATAATAAGATGCAAGAATATAATACTTAAAAATAGAAAATGAGCTCATAGAACTTACCACATTCTTGGTTCGGGACCAGTACAGAAAAAGGCGTTCCCAGTCATCGTCCAGTAAATGTGTCTCAGGAGAACATAAGGGAATTTGATGAGTTTCTTTGCCGGTGAAGTACGTTTTCTTCAAGTAATTCCGATACTGCCACCAAGCATTCTTGAAGATAGCAGAGGTATTAGCACAGGTTACCTCATCCTGAGTTTCCAAATCGGCCCTTCTCTACAGAGAAAAATGGGAAAATTTGCTGTATTATGACCATCATGGAGGTAGGATGTATGGGACAAAGCAAAGTAATTGCCATGAATAACATTACTTAAACATAACTCCTGGACAAAAAGCTGCAACTGGCATTTTCCTTCATCTTTAGTATAATATTTCCAAGATGGAAAGATACGCACATACGATTTAACAACATCAAATGCGATAGCTGCTAAACTATGACTAGCTGGTTGTGCTTCCTCCACAGGAATAGGCGTACTAACTGGTGGAGTTGGGGTTCGCCGTGGTAGTACTGGCCCTTTGGGCACTGGAGCTGCCTTACAAACTGCTCTTGTTTGGGAGCTCTGTGGTGGAGATGGTGCTATGTCAACAGGAACTCGGTTACTATCTGCTGGGGTTGGGGTTAGATTGGGTGAAGCTGGTTCTCTGTCCATCGCAGTAGGGGTACAATCTGCAAGAGTTTGGGTTATGTGTGGTAGGGCTGGTTCTTGTGCATGTACAACCGGGGTGCTATCTCCACTAAGAGGTAGCACTGTTTTATTTGAAGACCGTGTTTTTAGTTCGCTGGATACTAGCATCACCCGTTCCAATTCAAATGGCTGATAAACAGGAAACATAGTTGAATGTACATACATTGTATGAGAGACAGATGCAATAGATAGTGTGGAAAAAAGGCATGAAATAGTTGACATGTATATTGTTTAACTTAAACGGATAGCATGACATAATTTCACATATATGATGTCTATCTAAACTGGATAGCATAGCATAACATAATTCAAAAATATGATGAATAACTAAACAGGATCGCATGACATAATTCACCTACATGGTATCTAAGTAATCATGATCGCATCATTTAATTCACATATGTGATTTATATGCTAAACAGAGGGCATTTGATATGATGTCTGAACTAAGAACATGGTGTTGAATATTGTGTATATGATGTCTAAACTATGCAATGCAAGACACCATATGCATGATATGAGCAGTATAACCGTGCCAAATTTGAGCATACACTTCGGTGGGGGAATAGGACTGGTCATCTGTCTCTGAATCCATCTCTGAGGAGCTATCGGGACCCAACAAGAGATCTTCTTTGACAGGTAGCACTGTCTGCTCTGAAGGCCTTGTTTTCACTCCAGATTTTTCCATCTCCCACCCAAATGGCTAATTCACAGGAAGAGTAGTTTAATGTACAAACATTGTCAATAAATGGAAATGTAATGAAAAAAAGGATGGGCAAGATATCATTCAAATATATGATACCTGGTTAAACAGGATGGCATTGCACATTTCACATATATTATGGCTGGCTAAAAGACATGAGACTGCATAATTCCCATATATGATATAGAAACTAAACAGGTGGCATTACAGAACATGTCTAAACTAAGAAGATGACATATATGATGTCAAAAGTAGGCACTGCAAGGAAACATATGCATGATATGACTAACATCATCATGCCAAGGTAGAGCAAACACCTTGGGGGGTAAATAGGAGTGGTCAGCGGCGTCTGAATCCGCCTCAGAACAGATATCTTCCTCTGGATTACAATCTGGAGAGGGGTGGGGAGGGTTTGCCATTGAACCCACCATGGAGCGATGTCTACAAGACATTGTATTGCCGCGCAAAACTCTTCTCTTTTTCTCTACATGTTCAGCATGACTGTGTACAATCTGACATGCATACAAAAAAATATGGTGAGATTATGTAAGGAGAGCATGCATAAATTTAGAGTGATGGTAACAACCAGTGGATGGATCCAAAAATAATGATAGCAGGCTGATGATTACTTTAAATTAATAAAAAGACAGATGATGATTGCTTTACTATTTGTTTCCCACCGAAGATGAACAACATAGGCATACCCTAGGTGAACCAGATATTAGACAGACATACTATTCATTGCTGCCTCGATATGTGCCCCATAACTAATTTAGTACTCAAGTTTGAACATTAATCTGGACCTGACTTGGGAGTCCAAGAGCTGAACAGGACGATAAAGTAGCAGGTAAGTTTAAGCAATCCATAACATAAGCAGAAAAAAAAGAGTGCTACTTCTCTTGTGGACCCGTGTACTCCTCAGGTTCATCTGCTGAGTCGATGATGGTGATGCCGTTGCGGTGGGTGCCGGCGGCAGGGAAGGAGATCTGAGGCGGCGAAAGACGGTCAGGAGTTGTGATGTCTGGTTTGGTGGATGATTCTGTCGATGGAGTAGCTCAGGTGAGGTGGACGACGTCGCGGCAGGAGCAGGACAAACCACACAAAGTTCCCTTCGACACGTAGTAACTGAAGTAATTCTGTAAGGGCTCATTTGGCGTGCATGAAACGCAGGGATAGGAAAAACGTCGGAATAGGATAGGAAAATGCACATGGTAAACAGAGCATTTGTAAACACATGATTTCTGTCAACTTGGGTGTTTGGTTTACAGGAATTGGAAGAGCCGAGGAATGCAAAGAAACATGGCCAAAATAAAGTGAAACCATATGAAAGCATGTACAGTTAGAATGTTATTCTGGCACTAATGCACTTGGTCTTGTTTTCATGCATAGGATTTTGAAAAGTAGGTCCAGGTGGATGTTTTGCTTCATTCCTTTCAACAAAATGCATGAATAATTGGGTTGGTCGCTGAAGCAGTTGAGGCAGAGGTGGATCATTCTGTCGGTGGAGCAGCTCCGATGAGCCGTAAGATGTCAAGGCTGAAGCAGCACAAGACAGACATCGTCAATCTCAAGTGGGATTCTAATAGCATCTCCAATAGATGATGTAAAATGGATGTAAAATTTACATCACCAAAAACCACCCGACTACAACAGATGAGGTAAAAACTGTTGACTCTGAACTTAACTGTCGAAACTGAAATTTACTGTGGAATCTTAATGCTACTGTCGAAACTGAACGGAATGGTAGCAGAGAGGCACTTGACATGTAGTTTAGGGAGGGCCTGCAGTTCATCTTCAACCTTCACCCCCCTGAGCTGCCAGCCACCACCGGACGAACCGCCGGCCCCAGCGCTGCCTCGCCGCCCCGAAACAACTCCCCACCGCCACCCCGGCCAGCCCTCTAGGCCCCCCGCCCCCACCCTGAACCCTAGGATAGATAGTGGGGTACCTCTCCGGCGAGCGCCCGTCCCCGCTGCGGGTGGTTCTTCCTTAACTCCGGCGAGCCCCCCCAACTCCTGAAAATCGACTGACCCAAAAGTCGATTCAGTCGACTGAAGTGTGGCTAAATCGGAGCAGAGCAGCAGAACGAGCAAGGGGGAGAGCAGCAGCAGCATCTGGGTGAGCGAGCGATCGAGCGAGAGCCGGAGTAGCAGTAGCAGCGCGAGCGAGCGAGCGAGAGCCGGAGCAGCAGCAGCAGATCCGGCTGGTATGGACGCCGCTGTTGAAGGGGCCTCGCACTGGGGGAGAGCCGCCATCGAGATGTCGCCCGCGGCGCCGGCTTCAAGGTAGCCGCTCCATGGGGGTGCGGGATGGAGCACCATCGTCACCGGGAGGTCGAGTTAAGGAGAAGGTGCGATGCGATGAGTGTACAACCTCGTTGGTGGCGCCGAGTAGGCCTCGGCTTCGTTCGAGGAGTCGGTGAGGATGCTGCGGTTCTGGTGGAGCAGGTTAAGGCGGCGCTGTGGGGATGGAGCAGCCGTGATAGACGAGGCGATCGTCGGAGCAGCTCCTTGGATGTGGAGGACGGAGCGGCTGAACCGGCGGGACGACGAGATGGACGACGGATCCTCATTCGGGGAGGTGGACGAGGGACTTCGAGCTGTTTCGGTGGACGACGTCGTCGGGGAAGAGGCTCCGGCTGGGCAGCAGTGAGGTGGCAGACGGAGGAGGGTGGGGTTTCGCGGCTGGAGCGGAGAGGTTATGGCGGCCTGGGATTTCGAATGGCGAAAAGGGGGCGATGGGAGGGGGTGAAGCATGACTTAGGGATGCGCTTGTCCAAAATGTAGGGTGTGTTACAAAAGTACCCCCCACCAATTTGAACTAGCGGCCCTTTTGGCTCAGGGTTAGAAGGGGGATTTCATGTGTCGGGATTTGGCAGCTGGAGGGAGTTTTCACGCGTGTTGTAATTTCGGGATAGCAAGGCGCGGGTTGTGAAGGCGCCAGTTTTGGGAGCACGATATCTGAACTTTCAGGATATAACAAGACGCAGGTTGAATTTTAGGGACAAGCCTAACGTGTAGTAATATTGTACTTGTATGTACGAAAGCAATTCACACTTCCCTCAACCAAAAAGAAAACGAAAAAATAAAACTATTCACACCACACAAAGAGAGAGTCTTATCCCGTTTTACTATACAAATGCTATTCAAAGCTACTCCCTCCTTCCATCTATATAGGGCCTAATGCGTTTTTCGATGCTAACGTTGACCAAATATTAGAGCAATAATATATGACATGCAACTTACACGAAGCACACCGTTAAATTCGTCTGTGAAAGGTTCTTTCAATGATATAATTTTCACATTGTGCATGTCATGTACTATTAATCTTGTCAATAGTCAAAGGCGGTCTTAAAAATCTCATTACGCGCTATATAGATGGAAGGAGGGAGTATGAATCCATGTTATGTCCGATTAATTTTTTTCGCTTGCTGTATAATGCATGTAACCTACTCATACCAACATTTTAGTGCATTCCAAATGTCTATACTACCGCTGCAATTTGAACTAAATTTGAATTCGTTTCTCTATTTCAATAAGAATCTACAATCATGAGTGTTGCCAACTTCAACCATCATTCGTGTATTACCTTAATAACACACCACATGATTACTATAGAGATAGATATGAACTATGTGTACTACATGAACTCGAATTTTTTTGAATACACTTGATGTTGATTCCAAATAATAGTACATTTGATGCACTAACTATATATTCATAATCTAAACCATGTTCCATATGTACACCGTGTTTATCACACAAAGTATAGTGCCCCGCCCCCTACATTATGACAAGTATTTAGAACTGAGCTGCAAAAGCCACACATTAGCCCAAATTATAATCAATGTTCTATGTATTATACGTAGTACTAGCAAGATGCCCATGCGTTCCACAGAACATCAACATGATCAAGGGGCATAATTTGCAAATATGGAGAGGGGTGTGGGTATCTTTTTTCGAACTTGCCATAGTTTCCTTCCTATCCGCCAGATATAAATCGGACGGCCTATATTGCAGGATGGCAGGCACACCATCATCAACTCCGTTGTTTATAAGAGTAGAGATAAAATATATTATATGTAGTATAACATGTTCATAACCATACCATGTGTATCACCGTTATATATATTCACACATGCGTCGGTTTAAAACACTATGATAAATTCTTCAAATATCCGAATTCGCTTTTTATAATGAAGTATATATGATCTCTATTCATCTTTTACACCCACACAACCCTCTTATCTTTGTAGCTAGCGCTAACTTTCTCTCGTGCATGCACACGCCCGCATCCCTCTCACCCTCCCTCAGCATTCTCTAGCTCCATCGCGCAAATTCGTCTTTTCACTTTAGGTCGTTCACCCACGGTGTGTGTAGGCCCCCCAGCTCCTTCTTTATGGCACACATCGATCGATATGCCTCTCTATCCAGGTGTGCCTAGCACAAACACAAGCTTCCCCTCTTCTCTTGTCACCGTCCATGCCTCACTCCCACCACTCTTTTCATCGATCTCGTACTCGCACACTCCTTCCCCCTCGATATAGTATGCCTCTTGTACCACCTCCTAGATGCATCCCTCTCTCTCTATCCTTCTCCTCGTGCCTCATTTGCTTCTAACACGCACATGCATGTACACCGATCGATCTCCCAACATATACCTAGATTGACTTTAACTATCCCCCATCGATCGACGTACCTCACAAGTTATGTCTCTCCTTTCTCTAACAAAGGGCGATTGATCTTCCTATGTAGTTACGTCTGCTTACCACAGCCATATCGTCCCCCCTCATCATTCGTGCATGCCTCCTGACCCGTCTCTCACACGCACGCGCACAGACAACAAGCAGCCATCTCCTCTCTTATTGATATTGCGGGCATGCCCTCCGTTTGTCTAGCTAGCCTATCCCACCAGTTGTTAGAAGCAACTCCACTACCACCCCCTCCAACACTCTAGCTCTCTCCCCCAACCTTATTCCTCTCCTGCACATATGCATGGATGCCGATTGATCTCCCTTAATACATGAGGCAGATCGATCTCCTTAATACATGAGGTAGGCCTCTCTCCTCCTCCACACATATACCAGCCATTGTACCTCTATAGTTAATTGGGCCTCCCTCTTCCCCCACCACACACCGATAGTCGAGTGCTGCAGGTAGGTATCCATGCCACAATGACAAACTGCACATGTCCCCTCTCACATTGCAGTAGGCCAGCCACTCTATATGTTTAACGTGGGCACACACAAATTCGATGGCACTCTTTATCGATCGTGTGCGTGCGCGCGCACACACACACATCATCCCTCTCTTCGATTCTATGGACACCTCAAGCCGATGATACCTCCACTCTCTTCTCGTGGATCGCCCCCTCTATATATATGTTATATCCAAGACTCTATTTCACACACATTGCATATGTTATATTTTTTGATTGACCCCCCGCCCCCCAAAAAACTCTCAAGAACCCACACACTATATCTCTCTAGGTTTGTATCTCTCTCACACAACCCCACGTAGGTGGTATACGTATACAAGAAGAGAATAGGTGCACCGTGCACGTACTCACGCTTTGTGCCTAGCCACACCCGCGCGGCTACACGGTGGAGCTCATTTCTTTATGAAATGGCAGCCCACGTGCTAATTTGAACGCATGTAGCGGTTGTTTACCTAGGGAGGTCGTGTACCACGCATGCACGGAACAAAGTTCAACTTGACGCGTTGCCGTGTTATTTTTAAATAAAGTTATAGCTCTCAATGGCACATACACAGAATGTAAAACGATTTTTATGGAGAAAAAGGTAGTCCGCTCAACTATATACAATGGAGCCTGCCTGCCTGGTTTGTCGCTCTTCAGAGTATCTCACACAAGGCTGTGGTGGCCTCTCTCTCTCTCTCACCATTGGTCACTGATCCCGCCGCATCCCGTCCGCCGGGGGAAAGGGAGTGCGGTGGCCTCTCTCTCTCAACGTTGGTCACTGATCCAACCGCATCACGTCCGTCGGGGGAAGGGAGGAAGTGCATCATTTCTCCGTTCAACGGCGCCGAGGCAGCACATCCCGATCTGCGGTACTCGCTGTTCTCTCTGACCAAGCTCCGACGCGGTAGGGCCTACGCCACCTGCTCGCAGATTCCGCTCGCCGCCGCTCACCTAGTTACATCCCGACGACCTCCAGGTATCCCCTCCGGCCTTGCTCCACTGCCCGTCTTCCCACGTCGCTGCATGTGGATCTTCCATAGTTCTTTGCCCAAAACGTAGCTCGTCCGGCGTACTTTCCATATTGCAATCTCGACCTCACACCGTTTTAGACAAACACAACCGTGTTGTTATCTTCCCTTAGGATAAGGAATATGCTTCTTTTTTGTCGCCGCATGTGTCATCAACTGTTATTGGCCAGTAATTGTTTCCTTTCTACCTCTTTTTTGCAAACAGGGCTATCCATTTCACCTCGTTGCTATTGCAACCTTTTGGTGAACTGCACAAATCACTTTTTTCTTAAGAGTGTTTTGTGCAGTTGTACTAAAATGTCACACGGGCAACGTCTCTACATTTCAGTGCGACTGCACAAAGGGAGATTGGTTTTGCTCTATCCTCCTCATCCAACTCCGAGCCTAATATTCTCCAACTAGTTAGTCTTAAGAGAGACTGTAAAGGTGACCGACTTCTATTTGTGTGTTTATTGTTTCATCAGAAGTCCTCTATTATCGTAATCACACTTAATATCTTTGGAACAGGGACGCTCAGCTCTATTTTAGTGGAACTACACAAAATGATCGGAATGTTGCATGCTCCAGATAGCTACTTTTTTTCCGAACATGCC
>NC_041383.1:25791440-25804333 GCF_002162155.2 Triticum dicoccoides
CAACTCTGTCTTCAGTTGTGATGTAATTATTAGCTCTGATCTGCTAATAATTGACATGCATTAGCAAGGAAGTTAGTTTTTTATTGTTTCCGAAAGAGCATCGATGGCAAGACACACGAAACAAAAGCTGAAATCTCACACCATTGTACAATTTCATGTTGCCGGAAAATTATTTGTATAGTACGTCAATTATGTAAACAAATGATGGAAGCTTGATAGCATTGCCAGAAGCCTCTTCATCATCCGGGTCCATGTGCCATGCACAAAATTATACTCCTTCATTCCTAAATTTTTGTCTTTTTACAAATTTCAAATGGGCATATTTTAGAGTGTAGATTCACTCATTTTGCTTCGTATGTGTACTCCCTCCTTCCTAAATACTCTATTCGTCTTTCTAGAGATTTAAAAAGGTGACTACGTACGAAGCAAAATGAGTGAATCTACACTCTAAAATATGTCTATATACATCCGTATGTAGTAGTCCATTAATCTCTAAAAAGACAAATATTTGAGTAGTCACTCGTTGAAATCTCTAGAAAGACAAATACTCTGGAGTATATTTAAGGACCGAGGGGGTAGTGCACAACCGCATGGGAGAATCAGCCCGGTCGTTGCGCCGCATTGATAGTGAGTAATGAGCAGTCAAATCATAAGCCCCACCTTTCCCACTGTAAGTTGCTCGGAAGAAGCAACCATCAATACGCTCTTCTTTGAATCCGCTCATAATACTCCATCCGTCACTGTTTATAGAGCACACTTCAGAAAAAAGAAAATAAAAATCTGTGGGACCAAGGCGACTAGCGATCGGCCTAAAAAATAGCATTGGTAGTTATAGCACGGCGTCTATTACTAGAGGGAATAATGCGTACACAGATGCATGCAGTGCTTCCACCCCGCGTACACACATGCATGCACTTACTCCACTCCGTAGTAGTAAGTACATGGAGAGAAAATTGTGGACTTGATTGCGGTTACAATGCCCTAATTAATTGAGCATTAAACCAAACGCGTCTAAAGTCTCTCTGGTGGTGGAAATGCATTGAGAGAAATGCATCATAATGAAGCGCGCCCTGTAAACTGTGACAGAGGGAGGAGTAGTATGAAGGTGCAAAACCAAGTACGCGTATGGCCAGTCGGTCAACACACCTCCTCTTGGCATATCACTGACATGTGGGATAGGAGTGTGAGCAAACCAATCTCAATTGATGGCAAAGAGCCAACCCGCCGTTCCTTGAGAGAGACGAGGAGCGAGAACACACAGACGGGCTCGCACGGAGGCCAAGATATATTCGAGCATGGTTGGTTGATCGATATCATTCAGTACATGTTGGGCTGCCGTTTTCCGCCCTTCTCCGGAATAAACGTGTACTTTATCAGAGATAAAAAAAGAGTACATACGCTCCACCATGCGGTTCTAGTAGTAGTACTACTCGTACTACTGCGCTTGGCTCTTCGCCTCTTCGTGAAGTCGGATGGTACTCCGCATGTTGCGTACTACAGTGTATGCCTCTGACAATGTGACACCAAATGGACTGATTCATGTCCACCGAGGGTAGGTTGAATTAGTCAAAAGGCGTAAGCGAGCTTCACCTTGTCCTGCAAGCTTCTCCTCGTTCTGCAAGTTGACGGGACACACCAAAAAGTAGTGCTAGTCCATACTCCCTCCTTTCCGGTCAATATGGCTTAATCTTTTTTGCGGGTAAGTGAGAGAGCTTTATTCATATATCTTAGGACGATCAGCCAAGACACTGGTCACTAGGAAGCGAGGTACCCCGCCAAAAAATAAGTAGGAAGCGAGGTGTTTCATCAAGCCACCTCTCGGCCACATTCAAAGTGCAGCAAGCACGGTTCGCACGAAGATGCGCCGCAAGGTTTGCTGACCTATTTACATGCTAAATAACAAAAAAGAGGAAACATTACCGAGCACTCCTATTTGTAACAGGATGTGAGCCAGAATTAAGCGAGAATTGTGGCGAGTGTTCCATGCAATCAACTTCCATTATCACATGCGAGAACCCTCGAAGAAAACCAAATGTGTTGAAGATTGCTTTATCACATTTTTAAAATCATAATAAGAGTGCAGACGCTCCTCCATCCGGTTCCTAGTACTCCCTCCGTCTGGAAATACTCGTCGGAGGAATGGATGTATGTAGATGGATTTTAGTTCTAGATACATTCATTTTTATGCATATCTTCGACAAATATTTTCGGACGGAGGAAGTACTAGTATAGTACATACCTCTATAGACTATGGTAGTAGTACTAGTACTACTAGTAAACTTTGCGCTTGGCTGTTCGCCTATTCGGGAAGTCGAACAATAATAGCACTAGTAGTATAGTGTATGCTTCTGGCAATCTGACACCGAATTAACTGTTGCACGTCCACCGCCTGAGCGAGGGAGAGCTTGCATTAGTCAAAAGTTTCTCCTTGTCCTGCGAGCCACCGCGCGCAAGCTTCTCCCGTCCTGCAACCTTCTCCTCGTTCGGCAAGTTGATGGGACACAGCAAAGTAATGCTAGTCCCTGCCTCCTCTCCGGTTAATATGGCTTAATTTTAAACAAGATAGATACACTGTCTGTCACTGTATATTTGTAAAAATATGGTTAGTGGACTTCATAATACGCTCATTGCGCTCAATATATATACTTTCTGGTGTTTATACGGTCACTAGCTCACCTTGACTGAGTATGTGTGTGCATGCACGTGTAGGTTGAGCACTTGAGCGTGGCCGTGTGTGCTCTGTCGTGTGCTCGGACATGCATGCATTAGGGCGTCGCGCGCGCTTTTGCATCCATGTGTACATGTGACTGTTGCATACACGTAGGGGGAGTACGTGTAGGGGCCACTAAGGAGCAGTCAAATCACACAGGAAGTTAGTCGGAAGAAGCAACCATCATTTTACTCTTCAATGACACGTACGCAATATAAAATGGTTGATATGGAGAGAAAAAGAAAACCACTATAGCCCTGTTTGGATCCATAGGTTAGAGTTAGTTTGGGTTAGTTTGGACTCAACTAACCCAAAAATATCCAAACAGGAGGGTTAGTTTGGGTTTGATGCATCTAACCCATCCAAAAAATCTAACCCACTCAAGAGATGCTTATTTGGGTTAGTTTTTCTCGGGGCCACTAAAAAAACATAATTTTCTCTCGCTCTTCCCTCGACAGATCACTTCCCACTTCCTCGAAGCTTCTCATCCTCTCCCTCCCTCCCTCTCGCACCGCCCGTGAAGGCGCCTCGCCCACTACTAGGAAAAGGGATATAGATGAAATGGATACTAATGGTGCACCTGACATGTGGTGCGCCACTCCTATATAGCAGTGGCGCATCATGTGCAGGTGCGCCATTAGTGTGGAAGACACTAATGGCGCACCAGGCACATGGTGCACCACTAGTAACAATTTTTTATTTTTATTTTTCCAAACATACTAATGGCGCATCCAGGCACAGTGCGCCATTGCTAGTGCTAACTAGGAATGGCGCACCAGCCACACAGTGCGCCACTACTGTAGTTTTTTTATTCTTTTTTTATGCAAAACTACTAATGTTGCACCGTGGCATAGTGCGCCATTACTAGTTTAAACTAGTAATGGCGCACTATGCCACGATGCGCCATTAGTATTTTTTTTTTGCAAAACTACTAATGGCGCACCACCAACAGGTGCGCCATTAGTAACCAGGGTTACTAATGGCACATTTGCAGGTGGTGCGCCATTAGTAACCTGGGACCAACAAGATATTTTGGACATCCACACCTACCCACTCACTTTCCCCACTTCATTCTCTCCACCTCCTCCTCCAAGATGGTCTTGGCTGCCTCCTCCTCCTCAACTCATTTCCACCATAGATTCGTCCAAATTAAGTGGTTAAATTACCTTTTTTGATAGGTAAGTAAGGGGGAAGCTATCTTTATGTTGTTCTCCCTCCAACAACATGCACATGCACTTTTTATGGCCTAGCTAGATCTATGTATGTTCGTGGTGTTGCATATGTTTGTGGTGTTGCATATATGTTTGTGTTTGCAGGTACCGGTATTTGAAATACGATAATTGCCAATATTTTGCCGGAATGTTGATTCATTTCCGTTTCGGCGAGAATTTTGGCACTATGCATTCTTTTTGGTCCTATTTTTAGGGAAAGTCATGCCAAATTTTTTCTTGGTTCTAAAATATTGTTTTGCTCTACCCCGCGGGCGACCATGGTCTGCACGATGACCGAAGGCATCGTGAATAGGTTTTTGAGCTCCGCGAAGGCTGAGATGCTTCAAAAGAACGAGACAGAGATAAGATGTCCGTGTCGAAGATGCAAGCTGAAGAGCCTTATTGCGGACCCGGATTCCGGGTAGGTGCGGGACCACCTGCTCTTGCATGGTTTCATGGATGGCTATCGGTGGCAAGGTGATGAAGATGACTACGAAGTCGTCCATGTGAGCCGGGCAAGAAATGAGGAAGGGAAGCAAGACAACCACCGCGGCTCAGGCGGGCGAGAAGACAAAGAATCTCCAGGACATGATCACGACGGTGATGCTATACACAGTCATCATGTAGAAGATGCAGGACATGATGATGAGGAAGCTGCCGGAGCAGATGAAGGGCATGATCATGAAGATGAAGATGCCGGCGGAGCATACGACGATGGACCATCGATGGGCTGGGTGCAGGACCCTCATATTCAAGAGCTGCTTCTCAAGCAGACGGATAACGCAAGAGCTGCTGCCCGAGAGAAAGCCAAGCTGGATCAACTGGAGATAGACGCGGTTACTCCATTGTATGAAGGATGCAGGCTCGAGGATAACTGCCTGAAAGTAACGCTCATGGCTCTGAAAATGAAGGTAAAACACAAAATGACTGACGCATGCTTCGACGAGAACATGTCATTCTGGCACGAACGTCTTCCCAAGGGGAACAAGTGCCCGACCAGTTTCGAGGAGGCGAAGAAAATCGTGTGTCCTCTGGATTTACCGCACGTGAAATACCATGTGTGCATGAACAATTGCATCATTTATCAGGACGAGCACGCGGAGTCTACCATATGTCCGGTGTGCAGTGTCACTCGATACAAGAAGAGGAAGAAAGCTCCTCGAAAAGTGGTGTGGTACTTTCCGATCACTCCTCGTCTGCAGCGGTATTTAGCGGACCCTAAGGTAGCAAAGCTCGTGCGTTGGCACGCAGATAGGGAGGAGAAGAAGCGAGAAGATGACGCAAATGATCCGGAGATAAATAAAAAATACAAGATGCCGAGTCACCCTAAGGATGGGAGCCAGTGGCAAGCGTTGAACTTTGAACACCCAGAATTTGGGAAGGATCCAAGGAACATCATGCTGGGCGCGAGCATCAATGGAGTCAATCCGTTTGGCAGCTAGAGAAGCACAGATAGCACCTGGCCTGTGTTTGTGTGGATGTACAACCTTCCCCCTGGTTGTGCATGAAGAGGAAGTACATTCACATGAGTATGCTAATTGAAGGGCGGAAACAACCAGGGAACGACATCAATCTGTATCTGGGGCTGCTGAAAGAGGAGCTAGACACGCTGTGGAAAACGCCAGCCAATACGTGGGACGCCGCAGAGAAAGAATATTTCCCTATGAGAGCCGCACTACTCACGACGGTGCACGACTATCTCGGTTACGGATATCTCGCGGGGCAGGTGGTCCACGGATTTTTTGGATGCGTCAGGTGCATGGATGACACAATGTATCGCCAGCTAGATAGAGATCCTGGGTCTTCGAAAACCGTGTTCATGGGACATCGAAGGTGGCTTCGTGACGATGACCCGTGGAGGAAACGCAAGGATCTATTCGATGGTGAAACCGAACCCCGAAGACGCCCGCGTACGAGGAGCGGCGAGGAAACAGACCAGCTGTTGAAAAATTGGAAAGATTGCCCACTGCCGGGAAATAAGCAAAAGGCGCCAGAGCCGGGAAAGAAGCAAAAGGCGCCAGAGCCGCTGCGAAGGTATGGAAAACGAGGTCTATTTTCTGGGACTTGCCGTACTGGAAGATCCACCGTGTGCCTCACAGCCTTGATGTCATGCATATCACGAAGAACGTGTGCGAGAGTCTGCTTGGTACCCTGCTCAACATGCCAGAGAGGACCAAAGATGGGCCGAAAGCAAGGGCAGATTCAAATCAATGGGCATCAGGGAGGAGCTTCACGCTAATGATGATGATGATGATGATGATGATGATGAGGCGAAGCAAGACACGGAAAGTCGTCGCAAAGGCAAAAAGGCCAAGAAGACCGAAAATGACTACCCTCCCGTGTGCTTCACTCTAATTCAGGAGGAGATCGATCAGTTTTTCACCTGCCTCATAGGAGTAAAACTTCCTTACGGTTACGCGGGGAAGATAAGCAGATACCTAGACACAACGAAGCAGAAGTTCAGCGAGATGAAGTCTCACGACTGTCACGTGCTGATGACGCAGATACTTCCAGTTGCAATCCGTGGCATCATGGACGCGCACGTCCGTGAAATGCTATTTGGCCTATGCAACTTTTTCAAAGTCATCTCTCGGAAGTCGGTTGGCGTGAGGCCCTTGAGTTTGCCGGAATGTCGATTAACTTCCATTCCGGCAAATTCGGGTACTCCATATGTCCTATTTTCAGCAAAGGTCATGCTGAAATTTTCCGTGAATTTTAGCATGACTTTGCTAAAAATTGGACATATGGGGTACTTGCTACTAATGCATGGGCCGGGGTATCTTAGTACTTAATTAAGTAGGATCAACTGCCCCTTTATTCTTGCTGCATTAGACCATAGGTGGCAATAGAGCCAAGTGATTAGGCCCAACTTAGAGTCGACAAACCTTAAATGATGAAACCTTGGCTTTTAGGGTGCCTCGGTGTCGATGAGAACCTAAATGATGTACGCTTAGGCTTTTAGAGTGCCTCGGCATCGACAAACCCTAAATGATAAAAGCTTAGCTTTTAGGATGCCTCGGTGTCGACAAACCCTAAATGATGAGACCATGATCTTGTTCCTTGACAATAACCAACTTTTTGACCAAACTTTTTTCCTATTTAGAGCGAAACATGGCCCACAATAATGAGGCCGGCGGTTCGGGCGGCAAACAATTCTAGGAGCTGTCCCAGGAGTTGGAGGAAGAACCTCACCGCTATGAGGACGCCGCGGAAGACACCGATCCTGACTACACAACCCCTAGTGGCGTCGGGGATGACACCACTGATGGTGCAACCGAGGATGCCACCACTGATGATGGCGGCGCACGCACAGATGGCAGCCAATCGAAGAGGACCGGCGCCCGAGCGTGCTCGGCATCGTCAAGGAGGAATTTACTGAAATGAACTCCGACGGGCATCCTACGGCGCCCAAAGAAGTAGTCAAGGGGTACTCGGTTCAGATCGGGTGCATTCTCCGGGGCACCGTCTCGATCAACACCGAGAACCTAAGGCATAAGGATCGAGGGAATTTGCGCAGCCTCCTCTTCACGAAGCTGCACGAACGATACAAGTTCCCCGCTGAATTTGCAAACACACGCCTCTCAGGGAACAAAGTGAACAGTGCCGCCCTCACAAGGATGAGCACGGCCCTGTCTACTTGGAGAAGCACGGTGAAGGCAATGATTGAAAAAGGTGATAGTTATGAGAAGATCAAGGCGAAATATCCTTTGATCAGCGAAGATGACTACAAGGAGTTCAAGATCAAGTGCGAGAGCAGCACAACCTCCGAATCAAGTCAGTGGGGGAAAGAAATGCGGCAGTTGAACTTAGGGGTCCACCAACTCGGTCCCGGCGGTTACAGAGTGGCGGAGCCTATATGGAACAAGGAGGACGCGGAGCGTGCCGAGCAAGGCCTACCGCCTCGCTTCGAGAAATACCGTGACAAGCAGACCAGGAACTTTCTCAGGGCCCAATACAAGGAGGACCCGGTAACAAAGGAGCTTATCACGGATCCGAAGACCAGGGCGCTTGAGCTTGTTCTGGTAAGGAATACACCCCCGCGTAATTAGGTCCATATGGTTGCATTCTAATTAATCCCCAATATTTCTAAATGGTTCACGTTCCTTTCGCAGGACACTGAAAGCAGTAGCGCGGGGGCGTCTTAGAGCTCCCCTTTTGACACCCCTTTAAATAGGGCGTTGAACGTAATGAAAAACAAGGATAAGCTCAGTAAGACGACGTCAGCTGGTCGTGTGGCCGGCAAAGGCTTGTCCACAAAATGGTCGTCATACTATACCGCTGGTGGGCGAAAGGAGAAAAAGACCAGCTCGGAAAGCCAGTCGTGCGAGGTTGAAGCACTCAAGGCACAAGTGGCACGGATGCCAGTCGTGCGAGGTTGAAGCACTCAAGAGCAAGTGCAACAACAACTGGGAACAACGCTCGCCGCCATGATGCCTATGTTGATTCATGGGCCGACGACGTGGATTGTGGGCGGCCAACAGGGGCCTCCCACGGTTCCCAGCTTCATGGCCAGCAACTCGCACAACGCGCAGGCGGCGCCATTGGTGTCTCCGGCGGAGGCGGTATTCGTGTCTCCGGCGCTGGCATGGGCATTGGAGCTTAATGCACCCGGGTGTACGCCGGCCGGCACCTCGCCAGCAAGCGGCCCCTCCGTCAGTTGCACGCTCGCCGTTGGCGGTGCCTCTACATTAGCCGAGCTCGACGACATCATGGTAACTAAGCCTCTCGGCTGATGACTTCATCTCCTTGCCTTTGACTGGGCATCCCTGACGCCCTACATGTTTTCGCAGGGCATCGCCGACGTTCCTTGCACTCTCCTGCACTTCGTGGGCGGCGAGTTAATCGATGTCGCCAAGGGTAGAATCGTTCAATCGGGCAACCCCGTGTTCCCCGGTAATCCAATGCCACCCACCTTGTATAGGGTTGAACTGGTTCGGGTGCTGCCAGGCTGCGACGAGGTGTTACCTCCGATTCGACCCGCTGGGGCCGACGAAGATGATGTGATGACCCTCAGCGCCTGCATAAGCTGGCCCCTGCTTTGGCCAAAGAGCCAGATTCGTTTGGGGGCGGGGGACACCACCCCACAGACAAGACTGCCAGTCATGCCGGCGCCAAGCCATGGCAAGAACGCTGCAACGGTACCGGACATGCCGGACATCCCTATGGCACAGGATCCGGACATGCATATTGCACAAGATCCGGACAACGACGACAACGAGGATGGTACATTTACCAACGTCGATAAGTACTTTGCCGAACATGGGTACGATGATGAGTTCTGCGGGCCTCTTTCTCAAGAACCCAACCAAGACGACCGTGGTCTAGCTAGTACCGCGGAGAAACCCAATTGCAACATGCGTCGTCTGGCGTTCAGTTCTCAAGAGACGCCTCCAGCTGCCGCCTTCACTGAGCCTCAGATAGCTGAGGTGCGAAATATTATCAGCCCCAACACGCTCAAGAAGGCGGTCTGTGAGCAGAACTCGGTCCCATTACAACAGATCAAGAAGAAGGGACATAAACGAAAGACTAACAAGGGCGCCGGTGCGAGCCAGCCGGCACCGAGTACGATCCATGCTTAGGACGGGCCACCTTCACCTAAGGATATCTCGAGGAGGTTGCATGTGGCGGGTAGGGCGATGCTACCAACAAATATGCTCAATGCTGCAACCGGTGCTATGCGGAGTCTGCATGATAGTGTTCTTTCTTTGGAGAAGCGGCGTCTCTCCCAGAATGATGTGGCATACCCGGTTTTCAAGGCCAAGGTGCCAGAGGGCAAGGGCTTTGTGGATGGCGCCATCGGGGGTACGATCGTCCTGCGGTTTGATGACATCTTTGCTATGTTTAACCTTCATCCGCTGCACTACACCTTCGTTCGGCTGATTTCGCTGAGTATGGAGATGCGGATCATTTGAGACAAGACCCCAGACATCGGGATAGTCGACCCCTTCTACATGCGTGCCAAGATCTTGGGCAGCGATGGGGACCGGCCAGTCGTGAGTTCACACCTCGAAGGCGTCATTCTGGCAAACCCAGATAAAGATAACTTCCTCGTGCCTTACTTTCCTGAATAAGTCATCCCCTCACCGCCCCGTAACATATGATTTCTTAGATTTTGATCGTTCTTTTTTTTCTAACATTCTGTGTTCTGTGCAGTGACACACATTGCACACTCATCCTCTTAAGCCCGAAATATTCCATGGCCACATATTTTGACCCGGGCCGTGACTCCAAGATAGACTACACAAATATTAAGAAAGTTCTTGATGATGCTCTCCCCGGCTATGCCAAATCCGGAGGCACCTTTAAGAGGCCAGTTCGTAGGTACGACAGGCACGTGTTCACCCACAATACGACGTTCCCCTGCATCAAGCAGCCGCCTGGCGGTCAGAAGGATGCCTACTACGCCCTCCATCACACGCGGGCAATCGTATGGGACCATAATCACCTTCTGCTACCAAATAATGTCAAAGATTGGGCCGCAAGCTTGGCGGCAATCCAGGACGCGGAACTCCGACAAGAATTCTTTCGCATCTAGTCGGAGTTTGCAGAAATCATCCATCAAGATGTCCTTCGTACCTCGGGGCAGTTCTACCTCAGATATCAACCGTCCAACAGTGAGATAGACACAACGCTACAAATGCAGGCTGAGAACGCTCGCGACTTCATGACCATCACGAAAGACGGCGACTTCATCCACGCTCCGGTCCCATGAGTCAAGTCGAAAGTAGTGATGCTATGTGTAGTTCTGAAACATCGATTAGCTCATGTTGTAATTAAACTTTAATGAACTTGTATGTCTCTTTGGTTTGGACAGTCATTCAACTTAGATGTAATCGATGCTATTTATTAGTAGGATAATGAATCATGCTATTAATTTCTTGCTTTTCTCTGCCGATCCTTTTGTTGCATACTTATATATTGCTTATGTATTGTATGTTGTTTGGCTTGTGCATAGAGATGCGGTCGTATGTTGTGTACAAGGGTAAGGTTCCCGGAGTCTACGACGACTGGTAGGAGTGTCGGAGACAGGTTCACCGTTTCAGTGGTAACAGTTACAAAGGGTACACCACTAGGGCGGAGGCGGAATCTAGATACGCCGCTATCTAGCGGGAGAGAGGAGGGAGCGTTGGAGGAACTGGATGAAGACCAGTTTCATCGCGGTGATGCTCATCGTGATGACCGCAGCTCTCTTCTATGTGATGGTAGTTTAGATGATCGATATCGACTTGTAATGTGAAGACAAACTCGCTACTCGCGGTCTCGAGACTTGTAATGTTCTATCTTTGTCCGGTCTTTTGAATTCGGAGACTAATATGATGAATTGCATTCGGAGACTCTTCTATTGTATTCGATGAATCTGCTGTTGCTGTGTGGTGCTATCTATATTATGTCCAATAATACATTTTGTAACCTGTGCAAAAATCAGAAAAGTAAAAAAACCCTAATATTCATACTAATGGCGCATCACCAGAAAGTGCGCCATTAGTATGCCAAAGGATACTAATGGCGCATCACACCACAGTGCGCCATTAGTATGCCAAAGGATACTAATGGCGCATCACACCACAGTGCGCCATTAGTATGCCAAAGCACCTGGGTAAATATGGCCCCTGGGAGGCATACTAATGGTGCACCATGGGCTATACTAATGGCGCACCATGATGTCTACTACACAACCTTCTTCTTGTAGACGTTGTTGGGCCTGCAAGTGCACAAGTTTGTAGGACAGTAGCAAATTTCCCTCAAGTGGATGACCTAAGGTTTATCAATCCGTAGGAGGCGTAGGATGAAGATGGTCTCTCTCAAATAACCCTGCAACCAAATAACAAAGAGTCTCTTGTGTCCCCAAGACACCCAATACAATGGTAAATTGTATAGGTGCACTAGTTCGGCGAAGAGATGGTGATGCAAGTGCAAAATAGATAGTAGATATAGGTTTTTGTAATCTGAAATAATAAAGACAGCAAGGTAGCTAATGATAAAAGTGAGCGTAAACGGTATTGCAATGATAGAAAACAAGGCCTAGGGTTCATACTTTCACTAGTGCAAGTTCTCTCAACAATAATAACATAGACATATCATATAACAAGCCCTCAACATGCAACAAAGAGTCACTCCGAAGCCACTAATAGCGGAGAACAAACATAGAGATTATGGTAGGGTACGAAACCACCTCAAAGTTATTCTTTCAGATCAATCTATAAAAGAGTTCATACTAGAATAACACCTTAAGACACAAATCAACCAAAACCCTAATGTCACCTAGATACTCCATTGTCACCTCAAGTATCCGTGGGCATGATTATACGATATGCATCACACAATCTCAGATTCATCCAACCAACACAAAAGTACTTCAAAGAGTGCCCCAAAGTTTCTACCGGAGAGTCAAGAACGTGTGCCAACCCCTATGCATAGGTTCCCAATGTCACGGAACCCGCAAGTTGATCACCAAAACATACATCAAGTGGCACATGATATCCCATTGTCACCACAGATAATCACGACAAGACATACATCAAGTGTTCTCATAAAAGACTCAATCCGATAAGATAACTTCAAAGGGGAAACTCAATTCATCACAAGAGAGTAGAGGGGGAGAAACATCATAAGATCCAACTACAATAGCAAAGCTCGGGATACATCAAGATCGTGCCATAGAGGGAACACGAGAGAGGACACGAGAGAGAGAGAGATCAAACACATAGCTACTGGTACATACCCTCAGCCCCGAGGGAACTACTCCCTTCTTGTCATGGATAGCGCCGGGATGATGAAGATGGCCACCGGTGATGGGATCCCCCTCCGGCAGGGTGCCGGAATGGGCTCCCGAGAGGTTTTTGGTGGCTACAGAGGCTTGCGGCGGCGGAACTCCCGATCTATCTTCTGTTCTGGAAGTTCTAGGGTACGTAGGTATATATGGGTGCAGGGGGTACGTTGGTGGAGCTACGAGGGCCCAACGAGGTAGGGGG
>NC_041383.1:25804861-25822611 GCF_002162155.2 Triticum dicoccoides
GCGCCCCCACCCTCGTGGGCAGCCCGTATCTCCCCTGACGTGCACTCCAAGTTCCCTGGGTTGCTTTCCTTTAAAAAATAACTTCTCCAGTTGATTTCGTTCTGTTTTGACTCCATCTGATATTCCTTTTCCTCGAAACACTGAAATAGGCATAAAACAACAAATCTGGGCTGGGCCTCCGGTTAATAGGTTAGTCCCAAAAATAATATAAAAGTGGATAATAAAGCCCAATATTGCCTAAAACAGTAGATAAAGTAGCATGGAGCAATAAAAAATTATAGATACGTTGGAGACGTATCAAGCATCCCCAAGCTTAATTCCTGCTCGTCCTCGAGTAGGTAAATGATAAAAAGGAATTTTTGATGCGGAGTGATACTTTGGCATAATTTCAATGTAATTCTTCTTCTTTGTGATATGAATATTCAGATCCGAAAGATTCCAGACAAAAGTTCATATTGACACAAAAATAATAATACTTCAAGCATACTAATCTAAGCAATCATGTCTTCTCAAAATAACATGGCAAAAGAAAGTTCATCCCTACAAAATCAAATAGTTAGGCTATGCTTCATTTTCGTCACACAAATATGTTCCCAACTTCTATACCCCCGATGACAAGCCAAGCAATTGTTTCATACTCAAATAATCTCAAACTTTTTCAACCTTCACGCAATACATGAGCATGAGCCATGGATATAGCACTATGGGTGGAATAGAATATGATGATGGGGATTGTGTGGAGAAGACAAAAAAGGAGAAAGTCTCTCATTGACGAGGATAATCAACGGGCTATGGAGATGCCCATCAATTGATGTCAACATGAGGAGTAGGGATTGCCATGCAACGGATGCACTAGAGCTATGAATGCTCAACAAAAGAAAACTAGTGGGTGTGCATCCAACTTGCTTGCTCATGAAGACCTAGGGCATTTGACGAAGCCCATCGTAGGAATATACAAGCCAAGTTCTATAATGAAAAATTCCCACTAGTATAAAGAGACAACTTATGAGACTCACTACATGAAGAACAAGGTGCTACTTTGAAGCACAATATATGAGACTCACTACATGAAGAACAAGGTGCTACTTTGAAGCACAAGTGTGGAAAAAGAGATAGTAGCATTGCCCTTTTTTTGGGGCCTTTTTTGGCCTTTCTCTTTTTTGTTTGTTTGTTTGGGCAATGCTCTAATAATGATGATCATCACACTTCTATCGATTACAACATAAGGATTACAACTCGAAACTTAGAACAAGATATGACTCTATATGAATGCCTCTGGCGGTGTACCAGGATGGTGCAATGAATCAAGAGTGACATGTATGAAAAATAATGCATGGTGGCTTTGCCACAAATACGATGTCAACTACATGATCATGCAATGGCAATATGACAAAAGTAATGTATGTCATGAATATGATGATGGAAGTTGCATGGCAATATATCTCGCAATGGCTATGGAAATGCCATGATAGGTTGGTATGGTAGCTGTTTTGAGGAAGATATAAGGAGGTTTAAGTGTGATAGAGCGTATCGTATCACGGGGTTTGGATGCACCGGCGAAGTTTGCACCAACTCTCAAGGTGAGAAAGGGCAATGCACGGTACCGAAGAGGCTAGCAAAGGCGGAAAGGTGAGAGTGCGTATAATCTATGGACTCAACATTAGTCAAAAGAACTCATATACTTATTGCAAAAATTTAGAAGTCATCAAAAATCAAGTACTATGCGCATGCTCCTAGGGGGATAGATTGGTAGGAAAAGACCATCGCTCGTCCCCGACCGCCACTCATAAGGATGCACAAGCCAGGTACACTTCATGTTTCAAATTTGTTACACAACTTTAACCATACGTGCATGCTATGGGACTTGCTAACTTCAACACAAGCATTATTTGAATTCACAATTACTCAACTAGCACGACTTTGATATTATCACCTCCATATCTCAAAACAATTATCAAGCATCAAACTTATCTTAGTATTCAACACATTCATAAGAAAGTTTCACATATCTTGAATACCAAGTATATTAATATTAAGCAAATTACCATGCTATTAACGACTCTCAAAATAATCTAAGTGAAGCATGAGAGTTCATCTATTTCTTCAAAATAAAACTACCACCATGCTCTAAAAGGTATAAGTCATGCACTAGAGCAAATGACAAAACTACTCCGAAAGATATATAAGTCAAGGTCAATGAGTAGCTAAATAATTATGCAACTATGCGAAGACTCTCTCTCATTTAATAATTTCATATCTTGATACTTTATTCAAACGGCAAGCAAAGCTAAAGAAAACGACATTGCAAGGATAGCACAACTCATGTGAAGAAGCAAAAACTTAGGCTCAACCGATACTAACTGATAGTTGTTGAAGAAGAAAGGTGGGATGCCTACCGGGGCATCCCCAAACTTAGATGCTTGAGACTTCTTGAAATATTATCTTGGGGTGCTTTGGGTATCCCCAAGCTTGAGCTTTTGTGTCTCCTTAATTCCTCTCATATCATGGTTTCTCTTTTTATCAAAAGCTTCATTCACAACAAACTCAACAAGAACTCGTGAGATAGGTTAGTATAAACCAATGCAAAACCTTATCATTTTCTACTGTAACAAATCACTTAAATAATTATTCAACATTGCATACTAAATTCCTCTTCATATTTAATACTCCTATCCTCAAATAGAATCATTAATCAAGCAAACATATGCAAACTATGCAAACATAACAGCAATCTCCCAAAACAGTACAGTCTGTAAAGAATGCAAGAGTATCAATACTTCCCTGACTCCAAAAGTTATGAACTAAAATTCCCACTGTAATAAATTTATCAGATCTCAATATGCAAAAGTATTCAACATTATACTCTCTCTGACTTTTCTAGGGAATTTTTGCAACAACGGTAAACTTTCTGTTTTTCAAATAGCAACATGTATACTAGCAAAATAAGCATGGCAAAGGCTATCCTTGACTTCTTTATTGAAACTAAAGATGCAAAACATTATTCTAAATAACAGCAAGCTAATACTAACAAAAGAAAATGACGCTCCAAGCAAAACACATATCATGTGGTGAATAAAAATATAGCTCCAAGTAAAGTTACCGATGAACGAAGACGAAGGAGGGGATGCCATCCGGGGCATCCCCAAGCTTAGGCTCTTGGTTGTCCTTGAATATTACCTTGGGGTTCCTTGGGCATCCCCAAGCTTAGGCTCTTGCCACTCCTTATTCCATAGTCCATCGAATCTTTACCCAAAACTTGAAAACTTCACAACACAAAACTCAACAGAAAACTCGTAAGCTCCGTTAGTATAAGAAAATAAAACCACCACTTAGGTACTGTAATGAACTCATTCTAAATTCATATTGGTGTAATATCTACTGTACTCCAACTTATCTATGGCTCAAACCCTCCGATACTACTCATAGATTCATCAAAATAAGCAAACAACACATAGAAAACAGAATATGTCAAAAACAGAACAGTCTGTAGTAATCTGTATCAAACGTATACTTCTGGAACTCCAAAAATCCTACCAAATTAGTAAGTCCTAAGAAATTCGTGTACCAATCCATAGAAAAAAGAATCTGATCAGAAGCACGTTTCTGTGAATTAACAAAACTTATTTACTGGGTGCAAAAGTTTCTGATTTTCAGCAGGATCAACACAACTATCACCGTAAGCCATCCTAAAGGTCTTACTTGGCACTTTATTGAAACAAAACCAATAAAATATGATTACTACAGTAGCATAATCATGTGGACACACAAAAACAGTAAGGATAAATATTGGGTTGTCTCCCAACAAGCGCTTTTCTTTAATGCCTTTCTAGCTAGGCATGATGATGACAATGATGCTCACATAAAAGATAAGGATTGAAACATAACGGGAGCATCATGAAGCATATTACTAGCACTTTTAAGTCTAACCCACTTCTTATGCATAGGGATTTTGTGAGCAAACAACTTATGGGAACAATAATCAGCTAGCATAGGAAGGCAAAACAAGCATAACTTCAAAACTTTAAGCACATAGAGAGGAAACTTGATATTATTGCAATTCCTACAAGCATATGTTCCCCCCTAATAATAATTTTCAGTAGCATCATGAATGAATTCAACAATATAACCAGCACCTAAAGCATTCTTTTCATGATCTACTAGCATAGAAAATTTACTACTCTCCTCATAAGCAAAATTCTTCTCATGAATAGTAGTGGGAGCAAACTCAACAAAATAACTATCATATGATTTAAAATTAGGATCAAGATGACAAGTTTCATGGTTATCATTATTCTTTAAAGCATACATGTCATGACAATAATCATCATAGATAGGAGGCGTGCTTTCATCATAGTAAATTTGCTCATCTAAGCTTCGGGGACAAAAAATATCATCTTCATCAAACATAGCTTCCGCAAGCATGTGGCTTTGCATATCATTAGCATCATGGATATTAAAGGAATTCATACTAACAACATTGAAATCATGCTCATCATTCACATATTTTATGCCAAGCATTCTATGTAATTCTTCTTCTAGTACTTGAGCACAATTTTCCTTCCCATCATTTTCACGAAAGACATTAAAAAGATGAAGCATATGAGGCATCCTTAATTGCATTTTTTGTAGTTTTCTTTTATAAACTAAACTAGTGATAAAACAAGAAACAAAAAGATTCGATTGCAAGATCTAAAGATATACCTTCAAGCACTCACCTCCCCGGCAACGGCGCCAGAAAAGAGCTTGATGTCTACTACACAACCTTCTTCTTGTAGATGTTGTTGGGCCTGCAAGTGCACAAGTTTGTAGAACAGTAGCAAATTTCCCTCAAGTGGATGACCTAAGGTTTATCAATCTGTAGGAGGCGTAGGATGAAGATGGTCTCTCTCAAACAACCCTGCAACCAAATAACAAAGAGTCTCTTGTGTCCCCAAGCACTAGTAGAAAAAGGGTCAAACGTGCAGCACATTAGTGCCGGTTTGTATTAGAGCCGGCACTAATGTATACATTAGTGCCGGTTCCAACGGCTAGCCGGGCCGCTCTCATTAGTACCGGTTCGTGGCTAACCTTTAGCACCGGTTCATGCCACGAACCGGTACTAATGAGGGTGGTGGCAGGATGTTGTCAGTCTGGGCCCCCTCCAGCACCTTTAGTACCGGTTCGTGGCACGAACCAGTACTAAAGGTCCTCCTGCATATAAACCCTTCGTCCAGCTCACTCTATTCTTCCCCCTTTCCCCTCTCCTCTCCTCTCTGTTCTTCCTCTTCTCCCCTCGAGCTCATCACACATTTTGCCCAAAATTTGTCAAGATTTGAAGGCCCCCATCCATTCAAGTGATCACAAAGGTTAGCAACTTTGTCCTTTCATCTCTCATTGCTAGATTAGCTCTTGCAATGCTTTATATAGTTACTAATTTGTGAGTTTAGTAATTTGGGAGGAAATATATATATGTCTAGTATTTGATTTATATGCAATTTGAGGTCAAAAGTAACACTTAGTTTGCATATGTAGGTGTGGTTTACTTAGTGCCTTCTAAATCTCCATCGTAACCACCGTCGATCGCCCGCACCGTCCCGTCGCCGGCACCACCTTGTGGTGAGCCTCTTGTTCATGAAATTTTATATAAAAAATTGATGTTTGTGTGATTTGGATATATAGTTAATCATGTAATAATTATCTTACTCGTATGTTGTTTGTTATACATAGTGCCATGGTTTTGATATCCGTCCCCGTCGGCCCTCGTCCTTGTTATGATTCGGATGTGGTATATTCTCTTTTAAAACTATTTGTTGCATTTCGTGTTTATGACAAATTATGCCCATCAAGTTGACATAGATATTTTTATCTAGGAGGTATGTGAACCGGAAATTCCAATTGACCCTATTGTCGAGAGGTTAAATTTAGTTGAAAGAGAAAACGAGTACTTGAAAGAAAAATTGAAAAGAATTGAGGGGGAGAAGATGGAATTGGAGTTGCATGTTGCCGATGTCGTCGATGATCACAAGATCAAGATGGAGAAAATGCGCTTGAAGAATAGAAAGATTAGAAAATATGCCATCGATAGTGAGGCTTGGTATCATTATGCTGTTGGATCAATTGTTACCTTAGTTGCGATCTTGATCGCATTTGTTGTTGCATTTAAATGCTTTAGCTAGAGAGTTATTTGTTTGTTGCATTTAAGTGTTGTATGAACTTTATGTATGAACTTGTATTAATTTGGTCTATTTGGTGTTGTGTAATGAAGATGAGCCGGCAATGGATGTACGATGACCGATGCTCTCCCCAGTTCGTTGAGGGCGTGCATACTTTTCTGCTTGCGGCTGAGGCAAACAAGCGGGCGGATGGTTTTATGCCTTGTCCATGTGCTGGCTGTAAGAATGGTCACAATTACTCTACGTCAAGAACCATTCACGTCCACCTGTTTGAGTCCGGTTTCATGCCCCACTATAATGTTTGGACCAAGCACGGAGAAAGAAGGGTTATGATGGAAGACAATGAAGAAGAAGAGGACGACGACAGCTATCCTGGCCATGGGTTCCCTAAATACGATGATACAACAATGGGGGAAGAAGCTGAGCCGGTAATGCGGGAAGAAGCTGAGCCGGCAATGCGGGAAGAAGCTGAAGAAGAGGCATCAGATGAGCCCGTTGATGATCTAGGTCGGGCCATTGCCGATGCAAAGAGAAACTACGCAAGTGATTTGGAGAAGAAGAAGTTGCAGCGCATGTTAGAGGATCACAAAAAATTGTTGTACCCGAATTGCGTAGGTGACAAGAAAAAGCTGGGCACCACACTAGAATTGCTGCAATGGAAGGCAGAGAATGGTGTATCTGACAAGGGATTTGGAAAGTTGCTGGTAATGATAAAGGATATGCTTCCAAAGGACAACGAATTGCCCGAGAGTACGTACGAAGCAAAGAAGGCTGTCTGCCCTCTAGGGTTAGAGGTGCAGAAGATACATGCATGCCCTAATGATTGCATCCTCTACCGCGGTGAGTACGAGGATTTGAACGCTTGCCCGGTATGTGGTGCATTGCGCTATAAGATCAGCCGCGATGAGCCTGGTGATGTCGAGGGCGAGCGCCCCAGGAAGAAGATTCCTGCCAAGGTGATGTGGTATTCTCCTATAATACCACGGTTGAAACATTTGTTCCGAAACAAAGAGCATGCCAAGGCGATGCGATGGCACAGAGAAGACCGTAAGAAAGACGGAAAGTTGAGAGTACCCGCTGACGGGTCGCAGTGGAGAAAAATCGAAAAAAGTACAGGAAGGAATTTGCAGATGACGCAAGGAGTGTATGGTTTGGTCTAAGCGCAGATGGCATTAATCCTTTTGGGGAGCAGAGCAGCAACCATAGCACCTGGCCTGTGACTCTATGTTTGTATAACCTTCCTCCTTGGTTGTGCATGAAGCAGAAGTTCATTATGATGCAAGTGCTCATCCAAGGCCCTAAGCAACCCGGCAACGACATTGATGTGTACCTAAGGCCATTAGTTGAAGAACTCTTACAACTATGGAATGGAACAGGTGTACGTGCGTGGGATGAGCACATGGGGGAAGAATTTGACCTAAAGGCGTTGTTGTTCGTGACCATCAATGACTGGCCTGCTCTCAGTAACCTTTCAGGACAGACAAACAAGGGATACCGCGGATGCACGCACTGTTTGGATGATACCGACAGTATATATTTGAATAGTTGTAAGAAGAATGTGTACCTGGGACATCGTCGATTTCTTCCGAGCAGGCATCCCATAAGAAAGAAAGGCAAGCATTTCAAAGGTGAGGCTGATCACCGGACGAAGCCTCGCCACCGTACTGGTGCTGATGTACATGATATGGTCAAGGATTTGAAGGTGATATTTGGAAATGGTCCTGGCGGACAACCTGTTCCGAAGGACGCGGACGGCCGCCCACCCATGTGGAAGAAGAAATCTATATTTTGGGACCTGCCATATTGGAAAGACCTAGAGGTCCGCTCCGCAATCGACGTGATGCACGTGACGAAGAATCTTTGCGTGACCCTGCTTGGCTTCTTGGGCATGTATGGGAAGACAAAAGATACACCTGAGGCACGGGAGGACCAGCAATGTATGCACGGAGAAGACGGCATACATCAGGGTCATGCAAGCTACGCTCTTACCAAAGAAGAGAAGGAAATCTTCTTTGAATGCCTGCTCAGTATTAAGGTACCGTCTGGCTTATCGTCGAATATAAAGGGAATAATAAACATGGCCGAGAAAAAGTTCCAGAACCTAAAGTCTCATGACTTCCACGTGATTATGACGCAACTGCTTCCGGTTGCATTGAGGGGGCTTCTACCGGAAAACGTTCGATTAGCCATTGTGAAGCTATGTGCATTTCTCAATGCAATCTCTCAGAAGGTAATCGATCCAGAAATCATACCAAGGTTACAGAATGATTTGGTGCAATGTCTTGTCAGTTTCGAGTTGGTGTTCCCACCATCCTTCTTCAACATCATGAGGCACGTCCTAGTTCACCTATGCGAAGAGATTAACGTTTTGGGTCCTGTATTTCTACACAATATGTTCCCCTTTGAGAGGTTCATGGGAGTCTTAAAGAAATATGTTCATAACCGTGCTAGGCCAGAAGGAAGCATCTCCAAGGGCCATCAAAATGAGGAGGTCATTGAGTTTTGTATTGACTTTATTCCTGACCTTAAGCCGATTGGTGTTCCTGAATCGCGGCATAAGGGCAGACTGGATGGAAAACGCACGCTAGGAGGGGAACAAATAATATGTATGGACGGACATTCTCTCACTGAAGCACACTACACAGTTCTACAAAATTCCACCTTGGTGGCTCCGTATATGGATGAACACAAGAATTTGCTACGCTCCAAACACCCGGAGCGGTCTGATGACTGGATTACACGTGAACAAACCAGGAGTTTCGCCAACTGGTTGCAGACATGTACCATGCATGACACCTCTATTGAAGATGACCTGTACTTGCTGTCCCAGTTACCATCTTCGAATATAATGACTTTCAAAGGGTACGAGATAAATGGTAATACATTTTACACGATCGCCCAAGATAAGAAGAGCACCAACCAAAATAGTGGTGTCTGCTTTGATGCAGAAACCAAGACGGGAAAGGAAACATATTATGGTTATATACAGGACATATGGGAACTTGACTAGCGACGTGGTTTAAAGGTCCCTTTGTTTCGGTGCAAATGGGTCAATATGACACGAGGCGGGGTAATGGAAGACCCGCAGTACGGAATGACAACAGTGGATCTCAACAATCTTGCGTATGCAGACGAACCATTCGTCCTAGCCAATGATGTGGCACAGGTTTTCTATGTGAAGGACATGTCTACCAAGCCAAGAAAAAGAAAAGATAAGGAAGCGAATGCATCGTACGATGAGCCAAAGCGGCACATAGTTCTTTCTGGGAAGAGAAACATCGTGGGAGTGGATGACAAGACAGACAAGTCAGAAGATTATAAAAAGTTTGATGAAATTGCTCCATTCACAGTGAATATTGACCCGAGCATCCCGTTAAATGGTGAAGATTTTCCATGGTTACGGCGCAAAGGGACACACGCGAAGAAAAAGTTTCACACCCAAAGATCTGGGATGTGATCGGCTTCACTATCATCACTTTCTTCTGTGTTTCACACCCAGGAGGGAATGTCTGTAATAGTTAGGGTAGTTATGTGTTTTGGCATTTGAAACGCGAAGAAATTTTATGTGCAAACAAATTCTTTTCATGCATTTACTGATTTTTTTTCCAGCTAAATGACCCTGAAATTGAAAAGCAATTCAAATGAACTCAGAAAAGGTTGAAAGTTGGCATGGTATCATAATTTCATACAAATAGCATGTGCAAGAAAGTAGAGAGGGTTACGGCAAAAACTGGATGCACTTCGTGTACAAAATGGACAATCTCTTTCGAAGTATCAGGGTTTCCAACGAAAACTGAACTGTTACAAAGGCATTTCATTTTTTAAATAACCTAAGCATTACTAAATTGAATATAATGATAAAACACACTAATATTAAACATAAGAAAAAAGAATCACTGAAAAACTTTTTTCAAAGTTAAGTTATTCACAAACTAGTGATTCACACAAATTTCAAATAATTCAAAATTTAAACTATTCAAATTTGAAATCTACCGGCACTAACAGAAAGTTTGTAATTTTTTGTACCTAAAGCAAAAATATTCACAAAGAAACTCTAAATACAGCAAAAAACAACTCAAAAATAAATAAAACAAAAAAATAAAGCAAAAAAAAATTAAGAAAAAAAAGCCCGCCTACTGGGCCAAAGCGGCCTGCATACGACTAGTGACACAACCTTTCGTTGGGCCAGGATGCAGGCCCGCGAAGGCCCAGTAGGCCCACAAGGCGTGGAGGACAGGTAGGCCCAGTAGGCCTGATTAGGAGAGGAGCTCGAGAGAGCTACCGCACTGGGGCTTATAAACCAGTGCGGTAGCCCCTCGACTAGCGAGGTGGGACTAAACTTCTGCACCGCACCTGCGCCAGCGCACCACCTTTAGTACCTGGTCGTGGCACAAACCGGTACTAAAGGGGGGGCCTTTAGTACCGGTTTGTGCCACCACCCGGTACTAAAGGGGGTCGCTTTCCGCCGCTTGGCCTGGCCAAAACAGACCTTTAGTACCGGTTGGTGGCTCCAACCGGTACTAAAGGTGCCTTCTATATATACAACTGCTACGAAAATTTCAGTTTCCCTCTGTTTTCGTTCCTCTGTTCCGTCGTCTTCGTCGCCGTCACCGCCGCCCTCGATCGTCTCCAACGTCGCCGCTCGTCTCCGTCGCCGCCCCCGTCCCCGTCGCCGCCCCCGTCCTCGTCGTCGCCCTCGTCTCCGTCGCCGCCCCGGGCCCGTCCCCGTCGTGCCGTCCCCGTCGCGCCGTCCCCGCCGTCGCCTCGCCGTCGCCTCGCCTCGCTGTCGCCTCTCCTCGCCGTCGCCTCTCCTCGCCGTCGCCTCGCCTTGTCGTCGCCTCGCCGTCGCCTTCGCCCGCTGTGAGTCCTCCAGCCCCGAGCCCGTACACACACACACAAGCATGTTTAATTAGTTTAGATAATTAGTCTTTAATTAGTTTAGATTATTTAGATTATTATTTTGTATGTTTAATTAGTTTACATAATTAGTGTTTAATTAGTTTAGATTATTTAGATTATTATTTTTTCACTATTATATATGTATGAATGCATGTTAGATGGATATAATTAGTGCTTAATCAGTTAGAAATTAGTGTTATATAGAAATGTTAGAAATTAGTGTTATATAGAAATGTTAGAAATGTTAGAAATTTTAGTGTTATTTAGATTATTTAGATTAGCATAATTAGTGTTATATAGAAATGTTAGAAATTTTAGTTATCAAAATCCAATCATTAAAAAAATGTTACTTTTTGCGGGCATATAGCTAGTATTTGTTCTCGACGATGCCCGGCCCGCATCCTCGCCGTCGACCCGTTCGCGACGACGTCCAGCCGACCCATGTCTGGGACTGGGCTCCGCCGGGCTGGCACTGGGAGGTGCTGCTTGGAGGCGCGTGCCGCTTGATGAGGAACCCGGCCGCGGGTCCCGTCGTCGACCCTGATCTCGTTTGGTGGCGTTCGCGTGGGCCAGTTTCGGTGCGGAGGGACCCGGCCCCGCCGGAGGTGGTACGTCGCCGTGTCAGGGAGGAGGACAAGCACGTCCATCGCTACATGGTTGCGTTAGAGGGCGGCAGGTTCTCCAATATGTGGCAGTATCTTCGGGGATCTCACTTCAGCTATGATCCTGTGAGGGTTCCTTCTCTTTGGGTGTCCACCGCCCGCGCCGGAGGAACCGCGAGTGTCCTAGATTCTTCTGTAGTATTTGATGTTTATTAGCTAATAGCCAGTGATGTACTATTCAATATTATATATTATTCGAGACGATGTATTCGAGATTATATCTATTATTCTAGACGATGTATTCGAGATTATATCTATTATTCGAGACGATGTAATTTGAATACTAAATTGTTTTATATTTCTTTTGGATTAGTTAAACAAAAGCTATGGCAGACAATACCGATAGAGAGGGAGAACAGACCATGTTCGATATGATACGCGGGCCAGATGATAATCAGAATGAAGAAGATTATGACGGCTCCGAATTTCTAAATAACACCGGAGAGGGTGATATGATATTCGATCGCGAGGACGAAATTGATGAAGTCATGAACTATGATTATGACGATGACGAAGAACATGTTGATCCTGAAACAACAAACACCGACGAGGTATATATATTTATATAAGCAGGCATCTGGTGATCATCACATGTTTTAAATGACTTGAAGATATATTAACGAATCGATCTTTGTTCTTTCAGCCATCCGGATCGAGCAAATCTTCAGGCAAAATGACGAAATGAGGCCCGAACAAAAAGTTGAAGCCGGGCGTAAAGTACAATATCGAGGCATGCGGCCCTACTGGCAAACCATTAGCGCCTAAGAAGATTGCGGACAAGTTCGTTCGTCAGTGCGGAGTTCTTGTGAAGGACCAACTCCCGATCAAACTTCAAGAATGGAGAGCGCCAGCAAAGCCACGTCCAGATGTTACTTTTGTCAACAAGAATCAAAAAGATCTGCTTTGGGATACTCTCATGGAACATTTCACCCTACCAGATCATTTCACAGAAGCAGATGTGCAGAAAGTCAAAGAGGCTGCTCTTAGGATGATGGCGATTGCATTCAAGAACTACAAGAATCGTGAATTGAACAAGTACGTCAAGGGAGGAAGGAAGACTCCAGTATTCAAGGGAACACTGGAGAACCAACGTGATCATTGGGACGATTTCGTGAAATTCAAGGATTCGGAATTAGCTAAGGAACGGTCGAGAATAAACAAGAAGAATGCCGAAAAAAGGATAAGTTCCATAAGCTGGGGCCAGGTGGCTATGCGGTGGCAATGTCTAAGTGGGATAAGTCTGAGAAAGAGATGGAGGATGCAGGTGTCACTCCGGCTACTAAGAGCTGGCCCCCAGGGTCAGGACTTGGTTCTATGCGCATGGGGGGGGAGTTGGACCTGGAGACAGGCAATGTTTCGACGAGGGCAAGTCTGAAGGGAGCCGACGATGCGATACTTGTTGCAATAGAAGAGGCACGAACGGGGGTGTTCCAGCCCAACAGAGAGAACGACGAGCTTACGCGTGCCCTGGGAAATCCTGAACACCCAGGAAGAACACGAGGCAAGGGCGCTATGCCGTGGTATGAGGGGTTTTCAGACTGGAACAACGACTACAAAACCCGTGCGAGAAAAAAGATTGCGGAGGAGAAGAAGAGGAAGATGGAGGAGGAGCAGAGGAAGCGGGACTATGAACGCCTTCAAGGCCTAGAAGCAAGTCAAGCGGAATTGGCAGTCAAATTCCAGCGGCAGCAGGAGCAGATCGACTCACTTACCCATCAAAGGGGGTCTCAGCAGCTGCAGCAGCTAGCGGATGATCCAACATTGGATAGCACCAGCCCATCCATGCCGAGAAGCAGCGTGGGTTCCGTCCCGGACGACGCAATGCTGGGTAGATACCCCGTGGATGACATCACGGAGAACACTAACTGCGAGCTACACGTCAAAATGAAGAACATATCCATGAAGGTGGCGGACGGCTGTGCTTTCACAAATCCCCCCGAGGCAACCTTCCATTGCAACCCGATTCCAGCGGGCTATGCTCGTGTCTTGGTTGATGAGGTGGTGGACCCACCATATTCGGGGCTACAGCTTGACATTGCTGGAGGTGACGGCGAGCGCTTTCTCGGAGAGGCCAAACATCGTATCATCCTATGGAAAAAGGATTGCATCATCTTTCGAAGGCCACCGACACCGCGTCAGCCGAGTCCTCATCTAAGTCCGCCACCGAGTTAGCAGACTCCCGCTCCTGCAAGTCCACCAAGTCCGGAAAAGTGTCAGGCCACTCCTCCTCCTCCAAGTCCGGCAAAGTGTCAGGACAATCCTCCTCCTCCAAGTCCGCCACAGCGTTAGACGTCCACTCCTCCTCCAAGTCCGGCATAACCTCAGGCCACTCCTCCTCGTCCAACTCAGTCTCGTCAGCCGTCTCCGCCACCTCAGCAATCGCAGAAGAGACACCCCGCAGCTATGGTGCGTAGCGGTACGAGTCGAGGTAGTACAGGAAGTACAGGCGGAGGCAAGCGATATAAATATGGTCCAAGCCTCAAGCCTCTTCCGCAGAGGTCTTATGACAGGTCCCAGGAGGAAATCACAGCCATATCGAAGGCCAAGGTGGAAGCCCATTTTGCACCGAAACCGCCACCGCCGCCAAGGGAGAAATTGCCTGAGGAAACGATTGACCACTTCATTCGTATGGCTCAACCACCAGCTCCCAAGCCTGTTGACACAGACTATGAGCGCCACATCAGGAAGTTAAATCGAGCACGTCTACAAAGGGAGGCGAGCACGTCTACATCGGGATCGAGCAAACAAGAAGCAGCTGCCAAAAAATGCGGGAAAACCATTCCCCAGCTGGGAGAACAGGCGGCGCAATCGATCCCCTCGCTTGTTGTGCCAACAACAGGTGACAGTACACGCGCCCAATATTATTGTGGGCAAACAGTGCATGTTCCCCAGGTGGGCAATGTGGTAATAACGGAGGAGCATATAATGCAGGCTGAAGTTCTCAACATCACTGTTGGAGAACTCCTCGAGATCGAGCCCATGCCTTTGCTTAGAGAGGATGAAGTAAAACGGAAATATGTCCGGGGCCAACCTTTGGTCGCGCCAGACAAGGTCAAGAACCTCCCAACGAGAATGTATGAATTGCATCAATGGTACATGAACATTACCAAGATTTCAGAGCGATTGTCCCTCATGGTGAATGTCAAGCAGGACCATTACTACCATGAGAAAGCTGTGTCCGTTGAGTATTTAGAACTGTTTCAGTTATACAGTCAAGACGCACTCGACAAATCTATCGTCAGTTGCTATTGTCTGTAAGTGATTTCTTTCTATAATTTAAGTCTCAAGCCAGTTGTAGTGATCCTTTTGATCAATCATTACCTGTAATTATCCTCACTATATTCTTTTCTGTGGTATTATGCAGGATGAAGATATATGAAATGAGAAAAGGTGGACGCTTTGGCATTGGGTTCATTGACCCAAACACCGTTAATGAATACACATGGAAGATAAATAAACGTTGTGCAAAGGAAGTAGAGGACAGCATGCTAGAGTTCTTGAAGCGCCTCAAATACAATGAAGATATACTACTTCCTTACAACTTCTAGTGAGTCACACTGTCTTGTACTACAAATTCTCTGTTTTTGCCTACTAGCTAGCTACATGTTTTTGCTTACATATGCCCGCTTAATTAAGACATGTAAACGTGTGTGCATGCAGATTTCACTGGGTCTTGTGTATCATTAAAGTTGACGCCAGAACAGTTGAAGTACTGGACTCACTAATCTCAGAAAAAACTGACTATAACATCTTGTATGGGATAGTCAACAGGTAATTTCAATCATTATTAACTATATATCTCGGCCTATTTAGTTCGTCATTTCATGATATGAACTATTTAATAACCCCTTTATTCATTTTCTTTGTCGGCGGGTAGGGCTTGGGCAAGGTTCATCGCCGTCACGCCCGGCGAATGGAAACAAAAGCTTCAATGGTTTCGACCCAAGGTAAGCAATTAAGTAGTACTAGCTAGCTAGCTAGCTACCATCTCTTTAATTATCATGCTTGATTAATTTTTCTCTGATCAAATTCCATTCTCGTAAAGGCCCTGAAGCAGGCGCAAGGGACTGATCTGTGTGCATTCTGCGTTTGCGAGAACATTCGCATGATGGCGTCCGAAAGGAGCAGATCTCAAAGACAGCAATGGGTACGCTTGTCAGAACACTATTCACAATTTTTACACCATTATCGATATCTAGTCACACAACTAATACACATGCATATTGATCTCCTTCTTAATAGTTCAAAGAGGTGCGGGAGAAGATCATAGAAAGGGAGCGCGTAGAAGCACTTCAAGAGGAAATAGCGGGATTTTTGCTCGACCAGGTCATAAATCCGAATGGAGAATTCTATTACCCGCTACCGCCCCCATGAAAACCACTTCCAATTGTCATCATGCTCCGAAGGCACCAATTAGGCTAATGCCACTGGCTCCGAAGGCAACATTCATATGTAGGAGAAATTGTATATAGCTGTACATGTGTGTATGTGTGAATTAATTAATATGGTGGTTTGTGAGACATTGATGATATATATATGCATGATTGGTTCTACTAGAAATTATATATATATATATATATATATATATATATATATGCATAACGTGTACAATGTGTAGTATCATAAAATACCAGCAAACGAAAAAGAATTAAAATGGAAACACAAAATTAAATGAAAAAGAAATCATAAAACTAAAAAACCCCCAAACCTTATAGTACCGGTTGGTCTTACCAACCGGTACTAAAGGGCTCCAGGCCCCCGGAGCTGGCTCGTGCCACGTGGTTGCCCTTTAGCACCGGTTCGTGCTGAACCGGTACTAAAGGGGGGGGCCTTTAGTGACCACAAATTAGTGCCGGTTATGTAACCGGCACTACAGGGCCTTACGAACCGGTGCTAATGCCCGGTTCTGCACTAGTGAAGACACCCAATACAATGGTAAATTGTATAGGTGCACTAGTTCGGCGAAGAGATGGTGATGCAAGTGCAAAAAAGATAGTAGATATAGGTTTTTGTAATCTGTAATAATAAATACAGCAAGGTAACTAATGATAAAAGTGAGCGTAAACGGTATTGCAATGATAGGAAACAAGGCCTAGGGTTCATACTTTCACTAGTGCAAGTTCTCTCAACAATAATAACATAGACAGATCATATAACAAGCCCTCAACATGCAACAAAGAGTCACTCTGAAGCCACTAATAGCGGAGAACAAACGTAGAGATTATGGTAGGGTACGAAACCACCTCAAAGTTATTCTTTCGGATCAATCTATAAAAGAGTTCATACTAGAATAACACCTTAAGACACAAATCAACCAAAACCCTAATGTCACCTAGATACTCCATTGTCACCTCAAGTATCCGTGGGCATGATTATACGATATGCATCACACAATCTTAGATTCATCCAACCAACACAAAAGTACTTCAAAGAGTGCCCCAAAGTTTCTACCGGAGAGTCAAGAACGTGTGCCAACCCCTATGCATAGGTTCCTAATGTCACGGAACCCGCAAGTTGATCACCAAAACATACATCAAGTGGCACATGATATCCCATTGTCACCACAGATAATCACGACAAGACATACATCAAGTGTTCTCATAAAAGACTCAATCCGATAAGATAACTTCAAAGGGGAAACTCAATTCATCACAAGACAGTAGAGGGGGAGAAACATCATAAGATCCAACTACAATAGCAAAGCTCGGGATACATCAAGATCATGCCATAGAGGGAACACGAGAGAGAACACGAGAGAGAGAGAGAGAGATCAAACACATAGCTATTGGTACATACCCTCAGCCCCGAGGGTGAACCACTCCCTCCTCGTCATGGATAGCACCGGGATGATGAAGATGGCCACCGGTGATGGGATCCCCCTCCGGCAGGGTGCCGGAACGGGCTCCCGAGATGTTTTTGGTGGCTACAGAGGCTTGCGGCGGTGGAACTCCCGATCTATCTTCGGTTCTGGAAGTTCTAGGGTACGTAGGTATATATGGGTGCAGGGGGTATGTCGGTGGAGCTACGGGGGCCCAAC
>NC_041383.1:25823014-25840816 GCF_002162155.2 Triticum dicoccoides
CTCGTGGGCAGCCCGTATCTCCCCTGACGTGCACTCCAAGTTGCCTGGGCTGCTTTCCTTCCAAAAATAACTTCTCCAGTTGATTTCGTTCCATTTTGACTTCGTCTAATATTCCTTTTCCTCGAAACACTGAAATAGGCATGAAACAACAAATCTGGGCTGGGCCTCCGGTTAATAGGTTAGTCCCAAAAATAATATAAAAGTGGATAATAAAGCCCAATATTGCCTAAAACTGTAGATAAAGTAGCATGGAGCAATCAAAAATTATAGATACGTTGGAGACGTATCACGCCACAGGTGTGCCATTAGTAAAAAATACTAGTGGCGTGGTACTAGTGGCGCACCAGTAGTGCGCCATTAGTAGGCAAAACTGGCGCGCCACTAGTAGGTCTTTTCCTAGTAGTGGCCGTATCCGTGCTCCATCTAACCCTGCCATCCAAACACCTGTTGGGCTAGAGTTAGTTCAGGGTTAGTTTAGGGTTAGAATCTAACTCTAACCTCTAACTGTGTTAGAGTATCCAAACAGTTATCGCTTAGCCATTACGGGACAAGACGCATTTAATGCGTCCCTTAGGTGTCCTCACTTTACCGCCGCCTCGCTCTGTTCCGACACGCGCCCGGGCCAACGAGGCGGTCAGTGCCATGTAGGCTGGCAGGCTGCTGAGGTGGCGCGGTGGTAGGGCCTTCACGAAGATTTGCATGCCACCATGTACGCATGCACTGAGTTGGCTTGGAAGCCTCACGTCGACACGCAGGTGCCTGCCTAGCTGGTGGGATGGCAACTGCATGGGAGTGGCGGCGGAAACTTGGCGGGCGTGGGCCTGTGGCCCCGCGGATGTCTTTGGCAAGGGCCTTTCTGGGGCCCTAGCAAGGGTCTAGCCGCGGCGTTGTGGTCGTCCCCGACAAGGATCTTGCCGGAGGTCTTGTGGGTTTCCTCGGTAGTCGTCTCCTAATCCTCATCTGACTTGGAGTGTTTCTTGTCTTCACAAAGATCTACATGTCAACATGGAGTCGCCTTCCGAGCCTTGGTCCCAACGTGGTTGGTGGTGTTGGAAAACCTGGGGCCCAAGGGTGGTGCGCCCCGCCGGCGTTGGGCAAGTTGCCCTAGCAAGGTCCTTGCCGGGGCCATGGGAGCCGCCCCGGCAAGGGTCTTGCCAAGGGAACCCACCTCACCTTCTTGCTCTTCGTGTCTCTGTCTTGGCGTTGCTTTGACCACCTTGTGGTGCTGATTCCCTGTCCATGCCCCGCTTAAGTGTGGCCGTAGGCGTGGCTCTGACTACCCGTGCACAGGTAAAGGGGTACAAAGTAGTGCCCCTACTTCTGTACACCGACAGGAGCCCCCGGGTCTGGGCCATACATAAGCGCACACGTTGTTGGGCTAGGTCCAAAACGGTGCGCGGGTAGGCGGGGTTGATTTTATTGAGGTGATTTTTCCGCCCGCTGTGCTTACCCACGATCCGTGTTGAATGCGTGACGCGGGGATCGTGCGCGGGGGTGATCGAAGCACGCTGACGTCATCTTGCGGTGAACAGTAAAGAGGCGGCTTGTGTGTCCCTTCAAGACTGCAGGGCCACCGCTCATTTACTCTCCATGCCTGGGAACCATCGTTCCACGCGTCCCATTACGCCCGCCCCCTGCGCCACGTACGCTGCATGCACGGTGCAGGGCGGGTGATAGGCGCGCGGAATATGGGAAGGCGTGCGTGCGTGGGTCGATACCCACGCGCCTTCAATTGGGCGGGGAGGGCGGTCGATGGCCTCGCCCCACTACAAAAAAATACACTTCTGTGATGATACGTGTTTGTCACAGTAGGTCGCATTTTTTGTCATGCATGTACATCCATGACGGTTTTATGACAGAATCAAGATAGTCATACCTGTGCTGTCGTAGAAGTGTTCCATGACATTACCAAAATTATCATCACGGAAGTGTCCACTTCAATGACGATAAATCGCGCGTCACAGAAGTGCTTTCGTCAAGGGTGACCGACACATGGCATCCACCGTAACGGAACGCCGTTAAGCTATCGGGTTGGGTTTTGGATCCGATAACCCATTAACAGCCCCGACCAATGGGGATTTTCCACGTGTAAAATCATCATTGGCTGGAGCAAACATGTGTCGGCTCACCGTTGGGACAGATGTCATCCACTCATTGGACGGAAGGTGCCTATGATACGGCGACACGTGGCACAGCCCAACAGAGGCCCATTCTTGTGAAAAGGCCGGCCTGTTTGACTTGGTCAAAAGTTGGCGGGCCGGCCCACGGAAAGCCATTTAACGTCCTGTTCCCATATAGCCCATTTACAGCCCGCTAACCCAGGGACCGTTACGACCTCTCCGAATTAGGCCCGGTAGCGTCATCTGGGCCGTCCAATATGATTCCAGCCTGTTTTAACTTCCGGCCCATGTGTGGCCCATGACTTCTTTCGGCCCATATGAGGCCCTTTGTAACTCTTGGCCCATTAACGGCCCATGGTGAAACTGGCCCATAATGAACAGTGTATCACTTTATACCCATTAACGGCCCGTTATTCTATTGGGCCGTTTCCAGCCCAAGTTATCTTTCGGCCTTCTCAGGGCCCATTGATTCTTGGGCTCATTTGCAGCATTCGGTTACATAGGACCCGTTACTGTGATTTTCTGCTTGTGGGCCAAATTCAACCCGTCGTTACAGTCGGCCCGTTTGTGGACCGGTAATACATTGGCTGTTTTCATGTCAAAAAAACCTGTTGGGCTGTTTTCATAGAGTTATCAAATACGGCCTATTAACGACCCGTTATGGTCCACGAATACTATGACCCATGATTGGCGAAATGATGATACGCCCCGTAGAAGGCCCATGGATCCTACGGCCCGTATGAGGCCCATGGATCGTACGACCCGTAGAAGGCCCATGGATCGTACAGCCCGTAGAAGGCGCATGGACCCTACGGACCATAGAAGGCCCATGAATCCTAAGGCCCGCATAGAAGACCAATGGATCCTATGACCCATATAGAAGGCCAATGGTCCTACGGCCGGAAGAAGGCCCATGGATCATACGGCCTGCAGGAGGCCCATGGTTACAATAGTCCGTGTGTTGCCATGATTATTTTGGCCAGTTACCAAAAATAGGCTATTGTGGCCACTAGAAAAACACATAAAAAGAACTGTAGTGACTACAAGAAAACAACTAAACAAGACAATAAGGAAATAAATAAGCAAGCAATTAACGCTAGCCTATTACCGCTATTACACATATTACATCCGCCGGGCATCAAAGTTTGCCACCAGTGCAAATATAGGGAACAAAGCAGCATATTACATATACTGGCCGTCAAAATTGGCCACCAGTTCAAATAAAAGCGGCAGCAAAACAAGAGCATAACTGAAACAACTTCAGAAGAGCTCAAGAAACGTCATCCTGGGTATCCACCATGCTGGCAATAAGCTTAGCAAGCTTATTAGCTTTGTCCTGTTTGGCGCTAAAATCCTCCAATGCTTGCTGTTGCACCAGAAAGTATGAATCTGAATGCTCCAGGGACTTCCGCAGTCCTTCCGCTTCTTGTCGCAGCACAGCTGATCGATGTCTTTCAGCTTGTAGTTCAGACTCAAGAAACCGAACTGATTCAGACAGTGAGTTTGAATAGCTTGTGCAAGCGGTAGTGGCCAGTAACTTGAACACTAAACCAAGACAGGACTTTGGGATTGTCTCGCTGTCTTCAAGATAGTCTTCCTTAGCTGTTTTATCAGCTTTGTTGGAGACCAACAAGGATGTGTCACTATCCTGAACCTTATCTGCATTACTTCCTTTACCATTGCTTAGTAAGGCACTCTTCCCCAATATCCTGTCAGCATTCTAAAAGAATAAACAAGCAGACACATAACAAGTTTAGCATGTACTAGTATATGAAACTCATTTCGGTGAACCAGTTCATTAGTAAGCTGGACAGGATTAAACTACCAAGTCTTCTATTGCCAAGTACTAGTACATAATAAAAGCATCAAACAAACATATATCTATGTCCTATGGTCACTGCATTGTCTTGCCAAATCAAAATAGAGACACGGTTCAAATCATATCAGTTCAAGACAAAGCAGCAGTCAAAGAATACAAAGCGAGGGAAACTACACGACACAACAAGATTTCAGATGGGTACCACGGGTCTACATGTACAACAACACTATTGGATCTGTTGTGATGCTAGTATTGTGCATGATATGAAAGTCAACTGTATACACAATTGAAATTGAAATCAACAGAGCTATTGATAAGAGCAAACCTGTTAAAGAAACATGCGTGAACATACCTGCTGTGCCATTGGAGTTTCGATTGGATCCTTAAATTTAAAAATAAGTTTATATGAGTAAATATAGTGATACAAGAGGAAAGCAATCATAGTTAAAAAGGCGTGCCTAGGCTCTAGGCGTTGGCAAAACGCATTGCGCATAACCATGCTTAATCTGTGCATAACTGCGCATAAGCATGTGCTTTGGTCAGTAAAGCGCAAGGCGGTGGCAAAACGCACAATTAACGCCTAGCCCTTTTTTGAACTATGATAGCAATGGAATCTTAAATTAGAACATTTGTTCTTCAGGTTTAGGCACTTGTTGTACATGAACATAGCATAGTAAGACGCAAGAATATAATACTTAAAAATAGAAAATGAGCTCATAGAACTTACCACATTCTTGGTTCGGGACCAGTACAGAACAAGGCGTTCCCAGACATCGTCTAGTAAATGTGTCTCAGGAGAACATAACGGAATTTGATGAGTTTCTTTGCCAGTGAAGTACGTTTTCTTCAGGTAATTCCGATACTGCCACCAAGCATTCTTGAAGATAGTAGAGGTATTAGCACATGTTACCTCATCTTGAGTTTCCAAATCAGTCCTTCTCTACAGAGAAAAATGGGAAAATTTGCTGTATTATAACCATCACGGAGGTAGGATGTATGGGACAAAGCAAAGTAATTGCCATGGATAACATTACTTACACATAACTCCTGGACAAACACCTGCAACTGACATTTTCCTTCATCTTCAGTATAATATTTCCAAGATGGGAAGATACGCACATACGATTTAACAACATCAAATGCGATAGCTGCTAAACTACGACTAGTTGGTTGTGCTCCCTCCATAGGAATAGGCGTACTAACTGGTGGAGTTAGGGTTCGCCGTGGTAGTACTGGCCCTTTGGGCACTGGAGCTGCCTTACTAACTGCTCTTGTTTGGGAGCTCTGTGGTGGAGATGGTGTTGTGTCAACAGGAACCGGGTTACTATCTTCTGGGGTTGGGGTTAGATTGGGTGAAGCTGGTTCTCTGTCCATCGCAGTAGGGTTACAATCTGCGAGAGTTTGGGTTATGTGTGGTAGGGTTGGTTCTTGTGCATGTACAACCGGGGTGCTATCTCCACCAAGAGGTAGCACTGTTTTATTTGAAGACCGTGTTTTTAGTCCGCTGGATACTGGCATCACCCGCTCCAATTCAAATGGCTGATAAACAGGAAACATAGTTGAATGTACAGACATTGTATGAGAGACAGATGCAATAGATAGTGTGGAAAAAGGCATGAAATAGTTGACATGTATATTGTTTAACTAAAAGCATGACATAATTTCACATATATGATGTCTATCTAAATTGGATAGCATAGCATAACATAATTCAAAGATATGATGAATAACTAAATAGGATCGCATGACATAATTCACCTACATGGTATCTAAGTAATCATGACCGCATTATTTAATTCACATATGTGATTTATATTCTAAACAGAGGGCACTCTATATGATGTCTGAACTAAGAACATGGTGTTGAATATTGTGTATATGATGTCTAAACTATGCAATGCAAGACACCATATGCATGATATGAGCAGTATAACCGTGCCAAGTTTGAGCATACACCTCGGTGGGGGAATAGGACTAGTCATCTGTCTCTGAATCCATATCTGAGGAGCTATCGGGACCCAACAAGAGATCTGCTTCGGCAGGTAGCACTGTCTGCTCTGAAGGCCTTGTTTTCACTCCAGATTTTTCCATCTCCCACCCAAATGGCCGATTCACAGGAAGAGTAGTTTAATGTACAAACATTGTCGACAAATGGAAATGTAATGAAGAAAAGGATGGGCAAGATATCATTCAAATATATGATGCCTGGTTAAACAGGATGGCATTGCACATTTCACATATATTATGGCTGGCTAAAAGACATGAGACTGCATAATTCCCATATATGATATAGAAACTAAACAGGTGGCATTACAGAACATGTCTAAACTAAGCAGATGACAGATATAGTGTCATGGAAGTAGATCGGTTTTGTCGAAACGCCGTTGGTCCACCCAAATGGGAGTGTGAGGCCATGGGTTCCGTGGTGTGGGTACAGTGCGCTACCTCTGCAGAGTGTGTGTTTAAGCTATCGATAGCCGCGTCCGTACTAGGTCACATCGTTTGATCAACACTCACGTGACGGAATGACTTATAGCTGACTTATATGATATATGTGAGCAGTAACAGTTTGGCAGAATGTTGATGGTGATGTTGATATGATCTTGAGGATGATCATTCAGTTTGTGATGTGGTAACGAGGTGACCGTGTGGATATGTTGATCACAAGGTGATCATGTGGATGTTTTGATCACGAGGTGATCGTATGGACCACGAGGTGGTCGAGATGGTATATTGCTTGACCGGTTAGCCAAGAATGAGATTGTTGTTGAGAATGAGATGTTGGTTTATCAGTATGGCAGTAGTTTCATATCATGCTTAGAAGTTGCTGTTGTATCATGGTAGTTATTAATTTAATTAACCTGCTTAATGCTATGTTGTTGTCTTGCCTTGATGTTTTCGTTTGTTGTGAGCTTGCAATCACATTCAATGTACCGACCTGGCGTGTCATCCAGATTGCAGGTGATGCCGTGATTGCTTGATTGCTTGTTGTGGTTTTCGTTCGAGCGAGCTAGATCGTGTCCCAGCCAGAGTCCCTGTGGAGTGGAGTTCACCACCTTTGTCGTTGTTCCACTGCTAGAAGATTTCTGCTGCTTTGAGTTGTTCTGCTGCTAGCATAGAGCAAGTGTAGTATCGCAGGCGTAGTGTTGCCTTGCTGATGTGAACCTTTGTAACATCAGACCATTGTATTTATTCTTGTAATAAGAGCTGATTTGTTCTATGTCAAGCAGTGCCGTATTCCAGAGACTTCTCCTCGATCTCTGGGCTGGAATACGGGGCGTTCCGGTTTCTCTGAGCTGGGGTGCCACATCAACCACCAGGTTTTGAGGATCCAAAGCTTCCTGACCATGTCTTCAGACTCAATAAGGCCCTCTATGGCCTCAAGCAAGCTCCTCGGGCGTGGTATGATACTTTGAAGGAATTCATCATGAAGAAAGGCTTGAAACATGGTTCACTTGACCCAACTCTTTTCACCAAAACATATGATGATGAACTATCCGTGTGCCAAATATATGTTGATGATATTATCTTTGGCTGTACTAACCAATGTTACAGTGACGAATTTGCCTATATGATGGGAGAACTGAAATTCTTCTTAGGTCTTCAAATTAGTCAACAATGCAACGGCATATTCATATCTCAAGAGAAATATCTCAAGGATGTGTTGAGGAAATTCAGCATGCAAGATTGCAAAGGCATCAAAATCCCTATGCCCACAAATGGCCATCTATGCACCGATGAAAATGGTAAAGACTTCATTCAAAAGGTATACCGCTCCATGATTGGATCTTTATTATATCTATGTGCATCTAGGCCAGATATTATGCTTAGTGTTTGCATGTGTGCCCGATTTCAAGCTACACCAAAGGAATCACACCACAAGGCTGTGAAACATATTCTCCGATATCTTGCTCACACTCCAACACTTGGATTATGGTATCCCAAGGGCTCGGCTTTTGATCTCATTGGATATTCTGACTCTGACTATGCTGGTGATCGGGTGGATCACAAGTCAACATCAGACACATGTCATTTCCTCGAACGATCCTTGGTATGTTGGTCCTTGTCGGTGTCAAAACCAGCGGATCTCGGGTAGGGGGTCCCGAACTATGCGTCTAGGCGGATGGTAACAGGAGACAAGGGACACGATGTTTTACCCAGGTTCGGGCCCTCTTGATGGAGGTAAAACCCTACGTCCTGCTTGATTAATATTGATGATATGGGTAGTACAAGAGTGGATCTACCACGAGATCAAGGAGGCTAAACCCTAAAGCTAGCCTATGGTATGATTGCTGTAATGTATGTTGTGTCCTACGGACTAAAGCCCTCCGGTTTATATAGACACCGGAGAAGGCTAGGGTTACACAGAGTCGGTTACAATGGTAGGAGATCTACATATCCGTATCGCCAAGCTTGCCTTCCACACCAAGGAAAGTCCCATCCGGACACGGGACGGAGTCTTCAATCTTGTATCTTCGTAGTCTTGGAGTCCGGCGGACGATGATAGTCCGGCTGTCCGGACACCCCCTAGTCCAGGACTCCCTCAGTAGCCCCTGAACCAGGCTTCACTGACGATAAGTCCGGTGCACATAATGTTTGGCATTGCAAGGCGGGTTCCTCCTTTGAATAATCCAGAGAAGATCATGAACACCAGGATAGTGTCTGGCTCTGCAAAATAAATTCCACATTCCACCGTAGAGAGAATAAAATGTCCACAAGTCCAATCTACTGACGTATTTTGCGGCATGTCGTCACGCCACTACCAAGCCTTTACTTGAATCGTTTTTTATTATACCACCTCATCACGTTTAGCGAAGCGGTTTCCTTGGCACGTCTTGTCGAAGCAGAGATCGTGTTCCCCTTATTCCGGGATTCTCATCAATACGGACGTGGGTAACCCAACCGCGCCATTGATGGTGGCGCTTGGGAGATAAGCGAGTTTTACCAGGCTGGTGGGGGACGCATAGTCTTCGCCCGCCTATATATAAGGGATAAGGATTCACCTTTTCACCCACGCCTTCTTCCTCCTTTGCTTATCCACATCCGCGCACTAAAGCTCCAACGCCCAAGCTTGCGCATCTCATCTAAATCTTCCCCGACCATGTCCGGAGGGAGAGGCAAATGGTTGACTTCCACCGTTAAGGAGGAGTACATCACAAGCTGCGCAGTGCCGGATACCTTTCCGGCGATATCGCGCACCGGCTGCCCGAGGAGGGGCAGCTCATCCCTACCCCCGGGCCCCATGAGAGGGTCGTTTTCCTTCCCCACTTCCTCCGCGGACTGGGCTTTCCACTTCACCCCTTTGTCCGGGGGCTCATGTTCTACTACGGCCTGGATTTCCACGATCTGGCGCCGAACTTCATCCTCAACATCTTGGCGTTTATCGTCGTGTGCGAGGCCCTCCTCTGCATCCGGCCCCACTTCGGCTTGTGGCTCAAGAACTTCAACGTCAAGCCGAAGGTAGTGAAGGGCACGCAGGCGGAGTGCGGAGGTGCCATGTTGGGCAAGATGCCCAACGTCCTCTGGTTCGAAGGGGCCTTCGTGGACTCCGTCAAGGGGTGGCAATCGGGGTGGTTCTATATCACCGAGCCGCGCGACCCTACGTGGGCGGCAGCCCCCGAGTTCAGATCTGGTATCCCTACGCAGCTCACCTCCTGGAAAGAGAAGGGCTTTTTGTGGGGTAATCCGAAGGAGCTGACGGGACTCCGAGCCTGTATCCAGAAGCTGGTGAACAAGAAGCTTAGGCTCGTCGACGTGGTCCAAGTCATGCTCGTCCGCCAGATCCTCCCATGCCAAGAAAGGGCATTCAATCTGTGGGAGTTCGATCCGGAACAGCACTAGGCGCTGAGCGGGCTCTTCGACACGACGTACGAAGGCGCCTGGAGGGTGCTGTTTAAGGGCGCCGAAGCCCCCGCATCCGCGACAGAAGATCGCGGATTTCACTCACAGTATCCGGCTGACGAGGTAAGTGATTCTACCCCTTTATGGGACACTTGTGGTAAATAGATTGATTCTAAGAGGGTTTCAATCTCCCTTTTCCTTTGACAGGAATGGATGAAGAAGGCCAAGCAGCTCATCTGCCCGGCTCCCATGCCAGAAGACCCAGTGGATGCCCGTCTAGCGGGGCTGCTGGTTCCGGCACCCCACGTGGTGCTGGAGAAGAAGGCCAAGAAGGTGGCCACGGGCACTCGAAAGAGTTCCCGTAATCAAGCGTCCGACGACGAGGCGGACTCCTCCCCCGAAGACGAGGAGGAGGAAGAAGACTCTCTCCCGGAGGGGGAGAGAGGAAGAGGAAGGCTTCCCCAACAGGGGAGGCCGAAGGGTCCAAGAGGGGGAGAACCATTCCCCCAGAAAGCTCCACCAACACCGACGTTGGCGACGAGGAGTGGCCTTCAAGGGCCAGGCCTCCGGCGAGATCTTAAGTATCCGGATCCCTGATACGCAATTTCTTTCGTGTCACATAGTGCCCTACTAATGCCGCATACTGCCCGCAGTCCGGCCGATGATGATTTCCCCGCTTCATCGAGCGGGTCGTTGGCCCCGTCGGATGTGGATTCACTTCTGACTGCCTCTACCCCCCGCGCCGATGAGGACGCCGAGGTGGGATCCCAGAAAGGGACCCATCAGGAGGAGGCTCCGGAGGCGCCGCAAGGCAGCCTCCCGGACTTTGCGCCGGACTCTACGTCGGAACCTGCAGTGGTTCCAGAGTCCGGCAGGCGGCCCCTTCGAAAGAAGGGCAAGACCGTGACACCAGCGGCCTCCGTCCAACCGGAGGCGCCGGACAACTTGCTGGAGGCGCTCAAAGGCGCTTCTATCGAGGAAGAACACCGCACTGTTATGAGTGCGGTGATTCAGAAGGTTCAGCTCGCCAAGAGCGGGCTGACCGAAGCCTGCAGTAGCCTTCTAACAGGCTTTGAGGTAAGAAGTTAAAATTATGTAACGTAATACCGCATAGATAGTAGCCCCTGATGCTCGGTTTGGCGTTCAGAAAGAAAAGCCGGACTGAGGATCTAAAAAGATATTCGCAGGTTGCTAATAAATTATGTCAATATGGGTTTGCAGGCTGTGCTGCTGACCTCTGCCGCATTGACTGCGGAGGTTGGTACATTAAAGCAAGATCTCGAGCGGTCCGAGCGAGAGCTCGGCCATGCCAAGAGGCAGCTCGAGGAATAAGAAGGTGAGTAGCACCGCTTTGAATTTTTACCTTACAGAAAAGGATTTTGGTCGCAATAAAATTAACAAGGATAATATGGGTATTGCAGGGGCCACAAATGAGGTGGCAGCCCTGAAGGAGGCTGTGTCCGCGGCCGAACACAGTGCGGCCGCGGAACGGGTAGAGCGAGAAAAGCAGGAGGCACAGGTGGCGGCAGTGCGGCAAGAGCTCCAGGCTCTCATGGAGAAGCATGAGAGCTTGGAGCGCGACTCCAAGACTAGAGAGTCCGAGCTTGCCTCGGCTCTCGAAGGTGCCAAGTCCGCCAAGGCCGAGGCCGATAAGGCCCTTCAGGAGGTTGAAGATGTGAAGAAGATAGCGGCGGGTAAGGCATTTCTCATGCAAAGGAAGCATGTTAATGTAAACTACCTGACACTTACCCGCATTCGGAGCTCTCCAGGGGCGTTTGCAGATCTGCCGCGTAGTGTGTCCGATGCCGCTGCATTCTACCGTGGCGAGGAGGGGAGCTCGACGGAGAAGGTCTTCTGGTCTCAGTACACTGAGGCCGGCCATCCGGTGCCCCCAAGCGACCAGCTGAAGCAGCTGGTCGAACTCCACAAGGTACCTGAGGAGGCCATGAAGGGCCTTATAGTCCGGCTGTGGCCTGGACAGGCCATGCCTGGGAGCTACTTCGGCCTCGTGCGGCGGCTGGTGGCTGCGTGCCCCTGGGTGGAGGTCATCAAGCGCTCCGCCTGTATTGAAGGTGCTCGTCGGGCCCTTGCCCGCACAAAGGTGCACTGGGGCAGGCTGGATGCGGAGAAGCTTCTTACCGACCCGCCGCCACCGGGCAAGGAGTATCGTACGCCCGAAATGTATTATAAAACTATCCTGAAGGGAGCCCGCGATATTGCAGATGAATGCCCTAGAGATGTAATTTTTGAGTAAACTCGCTATGTATTATCCTGTGCGCTGAAAACTTTGTTCATGTGCGCTTTAAGCAACGCTTGTTTAATTTAAAATATTACCTTCTGTGCAGCCGTTTATGAAATCTGAGAGATGGCAAGTCGTTGGCTTCGGCCCCCAAGCCGCAAGTGCTGGGGTGTTTGGGATAACTTGAGCACTCTTGTTCCCATTTTTGGGTCCATCTAGGGAGGCGCTCAACACAACGAACAAGGCAACCGGACTTATAATGCTTGAACACTCTCACTTAGCCATAGAATTCTATAATTTTAAATTTCGGCAAAGCCCCTAGTATTCGGAAGACCGAATTCGGGGCGCTATCCACGCCTTCGTCGGACATTATCCGGAACTTCGCTCGAAGCGGCGTGGGTCTTTAAGGACCCGAAAAGACCTCTCGAACAGCGACCAGTCTCTCGCCTTATCATGCCGGTCAGTTTTAGCTTTCTCCACTGAGGCGCTCGCCCGGCTCAACCGGGGCGCAATCGCAGTGGTTCTCACAGTGCCACCTTAGCCGACGGAACGGAACGTAAGGCACCAAAACGTGGGAGCCGGGCAAACCCAACTATTGACCCAAGACATGATTCGGAGCCGATTCATATAATGCTATAAGTTCGGGGTGCCGCACTTGTGAAAGTGTTCGGACTTATCACACCATAATGTGGGGAACATAAGCCCCTGGTGTATTAGGCCATACCAAAATATACGGGTGCAAGATGTCATGTAATGAACACATATATGTAATAACAGGCAAGAAAGTGCTGCGTCATTTATTAAAGGAAGTCTGCTATGAGTGCGGACTGATACAAATAATGCGGTAAGCAAGGGTTTTGGACTAGTTAAACATGTCCCCCTCCAGGGATGGGCTGCGGACATGGTGTATATAATCAAATTTAATGCTCGTAATTGAGACCACTTGAGTGTTCGTCGCCGCATTCTTTCTTCCCCGGCTGTTGCATCATGAGTTCGGCAGGTTCACTGCCGGACAGGGCCTCTGACTAATGGAGTCCTGTGTATACAAAGAAGGAAAATAATAATAAGAAAGAGCCGCACACTTGCGAGCCCTTGGTGTGGTCGAGCCGCACTCTGGGTCTATTGTGGTCGTGCCCCTTCCCCTACGCCCATGGTATCTCCAAAGCGTAATGATGTACGCGGAGGGTTGTTCTTGCGATCGTGCGAGGGCGGCGGTTAGGGCCGCATTGCTACGCGTGCTCGGATCGTGCCAGGTGGTCTTGGTTGGTGTTGCTTCGGGCGCGTTTGGCTGTATCCGGCCGTTTAACGGCCGGACTCGGAAATTGCCTGAAAAGGCTGCTCTGTACTTCTGCCGTGAGAGCCGCTGTATGTTCCTCTGTTCGGAGGGAGCGTTCCGTATTTCCGTTGACCGTGAGGACTCCACGAGGGCCTGTCATCTTGAGCTTGAGGTATGCATAATGCGGCACCGCGTTGAACTTTGCAAACGCGGTTCGTCCGAGTAGAGCGTGATAGCCGCTTCGAAATGGGACTATGTCGAAGATTAACTCCTCGCTCCGGAAATTATCCGGGGATCCGAAGACCACTTCCAGTGTGACTGAGCCTGTGCAATTGGCCTCCACACCTGGTATGACGCCTTTAAAGGTTGTCTTTGTAGGTTTAATCCTTGAGGGGTCTATGCCCATCTTGCGCCCTGTATCCTGATAAAGCAGGTTCAGGCTACTGCCGCCGTCCATCAGGACTCTCGTGAGGTGAAATCCATCGACGATTGGGTCTAAAACCAATGCGGCGGATGCTGGTCGGATGGTCTCTTCGATCGAAAGTGATCGGACAAGAGGACCATGGATTGAACTTCGGGGCGACTGGTTCCATCACGTATACGTCCCTTAGTGCACGCTTCCACTCCCTCTTGGGTATATGGGTTGCATAAATCATGTTCACCGTCCGGACTTGTGGGGGGAAACCCTTCTGTCCTCTATTGTTCGGCGGTCGGGTCTCTTCCTCGTCGTCGCTGTTTAGCCCCTTGTCATTGTTTTCGGCAATTAACTTGCCTGCCTGCTTGAACACCCAGCAATCTCTGTTGGTGTGATTAGCTGGCTTTTCAGGGGTGCCGTGTATCTGGCATAAGCGGTCGAGTATTCGGTCCAAATTGGACGGACCCGGAGTGGTTCTTTTGAATGGCTTCTTCCGCTGACCAGGTTTAGAGCCTCGGAATCCGGCGTTCACTGCCGTATCCTCCTTATCGTTGCCGTTAATGCGGCGTTTATTTTTGCTTTGACGCGACCTGCCATTGTGGTCCTTAGTATCCGGACTACCAGAATTTTTTCTGAGGTTGTTGCTACGAGCTAGCCAGCTATCCTCTCCCGCGCAGAAGCGGGTCATTAATGATGTGAGGGCTGCCATGGATTTCGGCTTTTCCTGTCCTAGGTGCCGGGCTAGCCACTCATCGTGGATGTTATGTTTGAAGGCTGCGAGGGCCTCTGCATCCGGACAGTCGACGATTTGGTTTTTCTTTGTCAAGAACCGTGTCCAAAATTGTCTGGCCGATTCGTCTGGCTGCTGAATTATGTGGCTTAGGTCATCGGCGTCTGGTGGCCGCACATACGTGCTCTGGAAGTTGTCGAGGAATGCGGCTTCCAGGTCTTCCCAACACCCAATTGACTCTGCGGGCAAGCTGTTAAGCCAATGCCGAGCTGGTCCTTTAAGCTTGAGTGGGAGATACTTGATGGCATGGAGGTCGTCGCTGCGGGCCATATGGATGTGAAGGAGATAATCTTCGATCCAAACCGCGGGGTCTGTTGTGCCATCGTAGGATTCGATGTTTACGGGTTTAAACCCTTCAGGGATTTGATGATCCATTACTTCGTCAGTGAAGCATAGCGGGTGTGCGGCGCCTCTATATTGGGCAATATCACGACGTAGCTCGAGAGAGCGTTGTCTACTGTGTTCGGCCCGGCCGGAGTTATTGTATCTGGCGCGACGGTATTCGTCGTGGGTCGTGGGGCGCCCCCGTGATCCATAGATGGATCTGGATTGCCTTGCTTTGTCCTCCAATATATCTCGCAAGTCCGGCGCGTTCCCTCTTGGCTTCGCACTTTTGGAGCGATGCCGGGGTACGGTCTTTGTGGAGGGCCTGGATGCCTCTCTGTCGCGACCACGGGGTGGTCGGTCTGCCGTATCGTGCGCTGGTGATGAAGGTATGTATGCTTCCTCCTCTAATCGGGGGAGCAACTTGCGTCTTGGGTAGCTTTTGGAGGGGCGTTCGAGTTTATACTCTTTGGTCGCGAGGACCTCGGTCCATCGATCGGCCAGCAGGTCTTGATCAGCTTGAAGCTGCTGCTGCTTTTTCTTTAGGCTATTTGCCGTGGAAATAAGCCAGCGTTTGAAACGCTCTTGTTTGACGGGATCCTCGGGCATGACGAATTCGTCGTCGTTGAGGCTTGCCTCGTCTTCGGATGGAGGTATATAGTTATATTCCTCGACCTCTTCGTCTGCCGCCCTCTCGTGAGGGCTTGCTTCTGCATCCTCCTGCGCTGAGTCTTGCTGGAGGGGATTATCTTCGGTACTCTCTGGGGTATTATTATCTGCTGTGCCGGAATCTCCATTCCTGTTGTGGCGGGATTTAGAGCGGCGCCGCTGACGCCGGCGCTTGGGCTGTTTCTTTAAGGAATCTGCCTCCGCTGCTTCTTCGCCGTCCCCATCTTTTGGGGTGTCCACCATGTATATGTCGTATGACGAGGTGGTCTTCCAGTGCCCTGTAGGCGCTGGTTCCTGTTCGTCTCCGGCATCGTCGTCCATAGCATCGATGTCTTCGGAGTCGTAGTCTAGCATTTCGGTTAGATCGTCGACAGTGGCTACAAAGTGGGTGGTGGGTGGGCTCTGAATTTCTTCGTCGTCCGTATCCCAACCATCCTGGCCATAATCCGGCCAGGACTCTCCGGATAGCGAGAGATGCTTTAGTGAATTTAGGATGTCGCCAAAGGGCGAGTGTTGGAAGATGTCCGCGGTGGTGAATTCCATAACCGGCGCCCAATCAAATTTGATTGGCAGGGGCGTGGGAGGTCCGGAGTCCGGCAAGGAGTCCGGCGCCTCGGAGTCACGAGCTTCGCGAGGGACAAGGTTAGTGTTTGGCTCCATCGCCGTGGAAGTTGAAGCCCCCGAGGCGGTGTCCAACCACCAGTCCTCGATCTGGGCGATCGACTCCGGACTAAGGACCGGAGCGGATTCTTGTGCGGCCACCAATGCGCTGTTTGGCGGCAGAGCTAGATCATGCCCATCGTAACAGTGCGGCACGCTTGGCTGTGGCTCGAGCCCGTCGAAGATCAAGTCCCCGCGGATGTCGGCCGTGAAGTTTAGGCTTCCGAACCTGACCTGGCGGCCAGGGGCGTAGCTTTCGATCTGCTCCAGATGGCTAAGTGAATTAGCCCCCAGTGCAAAGCAGCCGAATACGAAGATCTGTTCGGGGAGAAAAGTCTCACCCTGGACAGCGTTGTTGATTGACGAAGCCATCGAGCCTATCGATGACGACACAGAGGAACTCTCAATGAAAGCACCAATGTCGGTGTCAAAACCGGCGGATCTCGGGTAGGGGGTCCCGAACTGTGCGTCTAGGCGGATGGTAACAGGAGACAAGGGACACGATGTTTTACCTAGGTTTGGGCCCTCTTGATGGAGGTAAAACCCTACGTCCTGCTTGATTAATATTGATGATATGGGTAGTACAAGAGTGGATCTACCACGAGATCAAGGAGGCTAAACCCTAAAGCTAGCCTATGGTATGATTGCTGTAATGTATGTTGTGTCCTACGGACTAAAGCCCTCCGATTTATATAGACACCGGAGAAGGCTAGGGTTACACAGAGTCGGTTACAATGGTAGGAGATCTACATATCCGTATCGCCAAGCTTGCCTTCCACGCCAAGGAAAGTCCCATCCGGACACGGGACGGAGTCTTCAATCTTGTATCTTCGTAGTCTTGGAGTCCGGCGGACGATGATAGTCCGGCTGTCCGGACACCCCCTAGTCCAGGACTCCCTTAGTCCTCGAAGAAGCAGAACTGCGTATCACTCTCTACTGCTGAAGCTGAGTACATTCCTGCTTGTTCTTGCTGTGCTCAATTGCTATGGATGAAGCAAACCCTCAGGGACTATGACATCAATGTGAAGAATGTGCCACTGTACTGCGATAACGAGAGTGCCATCACGATTGCCCACAACCCAGTTCAGCACTCGAAGACAAAAGCACATCCAGATTCGTCATCATTTTCTTCGAGATCATGTGTTGAAGGTAGACATCTCCATCGACCACGTGAATACTAAAGATCAGCTGGCAGATATTTTCACAAAGCCCTTGGACGAGAAGAGATTTAGCAAGTTGCGGTGTGAGATAAATATCTCAGAATCTTCGAATGTCCTTTGAAAGGACACACATCCTAACACTTATGCAAAATTGATGACTTGGACACATGACGTAACGTTTTTCTTTAATCAATGAAGACTAACCCACTAAGTGTTAAGAAATTAATGAAGAATTTGATTCTCAGAACCCTACGACAATTGTACACGGTGTCCGAAATCATCATTCTTATACGGTGGGTTATGCCACCAACCAAAGTTGAAAATCTTTAAATTTGAGTTTCCCTCAGTTTTGCAATTTCTTCGAATTTTCAAATTCTTCAACTTTGCAATTTCCTCAGTCTTTCCGATTGGTGTACTTCATTGCCTATATATATATATATATATATATATATATATATATATATATATATATATATATATATATATATA
>NC_041383.1:25841086-25842643 GCF_002162155.2 Triticum dicoccoides
TATACTAACCTGACCTTCGGGCTATCTTCGCAACCGTGGCTTCCCCTGCGAGTTTTTCTGATCATTCGTGGTGTTTGAGGTGTAAGTGTAATGTGGACACGTTTTTTAGAGTCTAAATGCTTGTTTTGATTCGGATTCTAGCACATTGGCGGATTTGCTCTCGGGGTCATGATGAACTTCTGTCTGTTACAAGTTTAATGCATGTTTTGGATGCTGTCGATGTTCTGGAACGATGCGGATTAGGTTTTGGTACGAGTTTGGAGAACAAATTCTTTGTTATTTCAAAAAAAATTTGAAATCGCCCGTGTTCTTCATCCGCCCAAGATGCAACCCGCGTTTCTGTTGATTTCTAGTTTTTATTTATAGTTTGCTTTCTGATTTGCGTACTTTAGTGGAATTCGAGGCTTACTAATTCATAATTTTTAATCGGGAGGGTCCTTACGGTTTGATTTCTAGCAATTTGATGTTTGCACTCCCGCGGGTTTTCTGATGTTATTTTAGCGGGTTTTTTTCCCTCTGGTCATTCCAGTTGTCGAAAGGTAGCTGCCAGATCATTTCCAAGGGGTGTGCGGACGTGTTGCAATCTTGGGCAGATGATTTTATCCTTTGGACGAATTTGTTTGTTCATTATTTCTAGATCTTATAAGGGTAGTTGTACAAGCTGGACTTCTGCGTTCATACCTGAACTTCTTCTTTTCCTTCGTTAGATTCTGTTGGGGCTGGGCCAGCTCGGATCGGGATCGGGGGAGGATCAGGTGGATCGTGTTGGTTTTCTCCGGGTTTCTGTGCTGGACTTCTGTGTTTTCATACCTGAACTTCTTCTTTTCTTTCGCTGCAATATAATGCAGCAAGTCCTTTGTATCAGAATCCGTTACTAGATTTCTTCTGCAATTTTTTGTTGTAGCTAGTGTGTAAGCGTGGAGCTGGACTTCTTTCTAATTGATGGTTGAACTTCTGGTTTTCCACATTGCATTCCATGTTTCGCAAGGCGAAGGTGCATCGTGCTATATATTTCTTTTTTATAATTTTAGTTCCTGAGATGTTATTTTCAGAGTTTGTCTCGCGGGCAATCATGGGATTAGTCCAAGTATGCATGCACCTTTTTTGCGGATCATCTAATGGTCGTTGTACAAGATGGACTTCTGTACTGTTCATACCCGAACTTCTATTTTTCCTTCTTTTGCAATGTAATGGAGCAAGCCCCTCTGTATTTCTTTCTGTTTTTATGTTATTTTTCGTACTTTTGCATTGCTTTGGATTTTTTTGATAGTCCCATGAGCAACCGTGTAATTTTCGTACGGATATGCGTATATTTTCTATATTTTCTAGTATGTTTTCGTACTAATAGTAGTTGGTGGCCTTCAGTGAATAACTAGCCTGAACTTCTGTATGCTAATCGTTTTTATAATGTTAATTTTGAGGTTTTCACAAAAACCCGAAATTCTCTATCTTTTCTATTTGAACTTCTTTTAAAATATAATTATGTTTTGTTATTTTAAGATTTAAGTAATTGTAGACATTGAAATAGGCATTGGGCCTATTGACAAATGCGGTAGC
>NC_041383.1:25844190-25846935 GCF_002162155.2 Triticum dicoccoides
GAGCAGGGGGGAGGGGGTCGGGACCCCCCTCCCCTCCCCCTGCGAGGCCGAGACAGGAACGAGCCGGAGCAGGCGACGACGCGGCGTGCCGCGTCGTCGCATGCGGAGGCGAGTCCGTCACATCCGTGAACCCACTATCTATCTTAGGGTTTTTAGGGTTTAGGGTGCGTGCGGTGGGGGGTGGAAACAGAATAACCGCATTGCGTCCTGTCAAATCCTAGCGCGCAGCAATGCGGTAGCGTGTGGCCGAGCAGGGGGGGTCGGGACCCCCTCCCCTCCCCCTGCGAGGTCGAGACAGGAACGAGCCGGAGCAGGCGACGACGCGGCGTGCCGCGTCGTCGCATGCGGAGGCGAGTCCGTCACATCCGTGACCCCACTATCTATCTTAGGGTTTTTAGGGTTACATATGAACTTCATCTGTTTTTGTACTTGAGCTTCTTCTTTTTATTTTTTTGTGGTTTATTTATTCTTATTGCTTTACTTCTTTTATTAGAGTACTTGAACTTCTGTTCTTTATTTTTTGAACTTCTTTTCTCTTGTTTTTTAGTAGTGTATTTTGCCATCTATTTTTTTGGTTTTGAGGATATTAGCTTTGCTGTTTTTATGATCTTATCTCATCATTATAGATGCATTCAAATGGTGCATTTATTTTATCTACACATGTATTTACTATTTTAGCTGTTGGGGGGTAAAACTGCAAATTTGATGTAGCTGCAAGTCCCAGGACAAATACGCATTAACGCACCATGTGCCTTGCCACCACCTGTCAGAAATTTCCTCTCCCTCTGTCGCTCGCTCTCTCTTCCCTCTCCGACGCTCCACTGCCTCCTTTAACTGCTACTCCCCACGATCCCTCCGCCCCTGTCCCGTGCGCTCGCGAGTGGAGTAACCGGCGCACTCCCCCGCTCCTATTACTCCCCCGCCCCGCGCTCTCCCTCGCCCAGCCCGGTCTCCTCTGCTCTGAAGCGAGGGCGGCAACTGCTTGCGCGTGGCGTTGTGGGGAGTGAAGAACCGTCGCGGATTCGTGCTTGGAGAGGTACAAACGCTGCGCCCCGCCCCCTTCCCCCTAATGCTTGTATTCACTTTCGCCAGATCCGTGGAGGCCTGCCCTGTTTGCACTGTTTGCTCTCGCATCCGCCTCCTACCCCTTTTTTCTGATGGTTTGGTGGGACATTAGGTAGGGTTCTTGGGCGTGTGTTGGTTGGAATGCATTCCCTCGCGGCCAGATTTGTTTGTGATATGCCTGTGTGTGGATTTTCATTTCCCCTTTGTTGAGTTTAGCAGTCAGGTGCATGTCAGAGAGGTTGTGGTGTGATTGTTAATGCTAGATCTGTTGTATCTAATGGCATTAGTGCTGTGGATTTGGAGGTCTAGGTTATGTTTGGGACATTGTAGTTAGTTTGTGGATAAGTTTTTTGTTGTGCTTGCCTATATGTGCTACTGTCATCTATTTCATACTTGTTGGTTCTAGTTGTTTGTAGTTGGTTCTAGTTGTTTGTAGTTGGTTCTAGTTGTTTGTAGTTGGTTCTAGTGTTTGATTCAGTTTCCTTTTTTGCATTTTGTTGTATGTTTTTGTAGTTGCTAACTATATGGAATTCATCTTCTGTGTTTACAGGTTGTTCTAGTGTTTGGGCATTCATCGAGGCGGTTGTGTTGCCATGGCTTCAAAATCATCTCCGGGTATCTTAATGTAGTTGTATCTTTTTTTTAAATAGTAGTTTTGTTATATGTGTCTGCCCATATCTTCATTTGGTATTTATGTTGGACTGCCGGTCTTAGTAGTGTGAACTTCTAACAAGTTTTGTGTGTATGCATTGTTACACATAGTTTATGTGTGTGCCATTTCATGTTTAAAATGTATATCTTTGTTTTTTGTTTTGTTGTTATCATCTTCATGGCATTGATATTTAGTTTGCCTGTGAAATACTATTCGTGGTCATGCTACGTCTTTTTTATGTGCTATTTGCTTGGGTCACATAGTTTAATTTGGTTGATCTTCTGTTATGCACATTTTGTTTTACTGCTTTGTTATGTATTGTTGAACTTCTGGACATTCATGATGTATGTAGTAGCACCTCTGGTGTAGATTGTTTTTATGTTTAGTTTGTATATTTTTTGTTAGTTTTTTGTGTTTACTGCTTTGTTAGGTATTGTTGAACTTCTGGGTATTGGACATTGTTCTAGAAGTCCTTTTGGTGTAGGATTGCGGATTAGAACTCAGCTGCCTTTTTACTTGCATTTTTTGTAGTTGGTGATGAGTTGAATAGTTCTGAAAAAAATGCCTGCGATCAAGATGGAGCTTCAGAGGTTAATACTGATGCTCCAATATCTGATGCGGCTAAATCACCCAATATCTGATGCGAAACTCAATTCATCACAAGAGAGTAGAGGGGAGAAACATCATAAGATCCAACTACAATAGCAAAGCTCGGGATACATCAAGATCGTGCCATAGAGGGAACACGAGAGAGAACACGAGAGAGAGAGATCAAACACATAGCTACTGGTACATACCCTCAGCCCCGAGGGTGAACTACTCCCTCCTCGTCATGGATAGCGCCGGGATGATGAAGATGGCCACCGGTGATGGGAACCCCCTCCGGCAGGGTGCCGGAACGGGCTCCCGAGAGGTTTTTGGTGGCTACAGAGGCTTGCGGCGGCGGAACTCCCGATCTATCTTCTGTTCTGAAAGTTCTAGGGTACGTAGGTATATATGGGTGCAGGGGGTACGTCGGTGGAGCTACG
>NC_041383.1:25847169-25877411 GCF_002162155.2 Triticum dicoccoides
ATCTCCCCTGACGTGCACTCCAAGTTCCCTGGGTTGCTTTCCTTCCAAAAATAACTTCTCCAGTTGATTTCGTTCCGTTTTGACTCCGTCTGATATTCCTTTTCCTCGAAACACTGAAATAGGCATAAAACATCAAATCTGGGCTGGGCCTCCGGTTAATAGGTTAGTCCCAAAAATAATATAAAAGTGGATAATAAAGCCCAATATTGCCTAAAACAGTAGATAAAGTAGCATGGAGCAATCAAAAATTATAGATACGTTGGAGACGTATCACACCACAGGTGTGCCATTAGTAAAAAATACTAGTGGCGTGGTACTAGTGGCGCACCAGTAGTGCGCCATTAGTAGGCAAAACTGGCGCGCCACTAGTAGGTCTTTTCCTAGTAGTGGCCGTATCCGCGCTCCATCTAACCCTGCCATCCAAACACCTGTTTGGCTAGAGTTAGTTCAGGGTTAGTTTAGGGTTAGAATCTAACTCTAACCTCTAACTGTGTTAGAGTATCCAAATAGTTATCGCTTAGCCATTACGGGACAAGACGCATTTAATGCGTCCCTTAGGTGTCCCCCTCACTTTACCACCGCCTCGCTCTTTTCCGACACGCGCCCGGGCCAGCAAGGCGGTCAGTGCCATGTAGGCTGGCTGGCTGCTGAGGTGGCGCAGTGGTAGGGCCTTCACGAAGATTTGCATGCCACCACGTACGCATGCGCTAAGTTGGCTTGGAAGCCTCACGTCGACATGCAGGTGCCTGCCTAGCTGGTGGGCTGGCACATGCATGGGACTGGCGGTGGAAACTTGGCGGGCGTGGGCCTGTGGCCCCGCGGATGTCCTCGGCAAGGGCCTTTCTGGGGCCCCAGCAAGGGTCTAGCCGCGGCGTTGTGGTCGTCCCCGACAAGGATCTTGCCGGAGGTCTTGTGGGTTTCCTCGGCAGTCGTCTCCTAATCCTCATCTGACTTGGAGTGTTTCTTGTCTTCACAAAGATCTACATGTCAGCATGGAGGCGCCTTCCGAGCCTTGGTCCCAACGTGGTTGGTGGTGTTGGAAAACCTGGGGCCCAAGGGTGGTGCGCCCCGCTGGCGTTGGGCAAGTTGCCCCGGCAAGGTCCTTGCCAGGGCCATGGGAGCCGCCCCGGCAAGGGTCTTGCCAGGGGAACCCACCTCGCCTTCTTGCTCTTCGTGTCTCTGTCTTGGCGTTGCTTTGACCACCTTGTGGTGCTGATTCCCTGTCCATGCCCCGCTTAAGTGTGGCCGCAGGCGTGGCTCTGACTACCCGTGCACAGGTAAAGGGGTACAAAGTAGTGCCCCTACTTCCGTACACCGACAGGAGCCCCCGGGTCTGGGCCATACATAAGCGCAACACGTTGTTGGGCCAGGCCCAAAACGGTGCGCGGGTAGGCGGGGTTGATTTTATTGAGGTGATTTTTCCGCCCGCTGTGCTTCCCCATGATCCGTGTTGAATGCGTGACGCGGGGATCGTGCGCGGGGGTGATCGAAGCACGCTGGCGTCATCTTGCGGTGAACAGTAAAGAGGCGGCTTGCGTGTCCCTTCGAGACTTCAGGGCCGCCGCTCATTTACTCTCCATGCCTGGGAACCGGCGTTCCACGCGTCCCATTACGCCCGCCCCCTGCGCCACGTACGCTGCATGCACGGTGCAGGGCGGGTGATAGGCGCGCGGAATATGGGAAGGCGTGCGTGCGTGGGTCGACGGCCTCGCCCCACTACAAAAAAATACACTTCTGTGATGATACGTGTTTGTCACAGTAGGTCGCGTTTTTTGTCATGCATGTACATCCATGACGGTTTTATGACAGAATCAAGATAGTCATACCTGTGCTGTCATAGAGTGTTCCATGACATTACCAAAATTATCATCACGGAAGTGTCCACTTCCATGATGATAAATCGCGCGTCACAGAAGTGCTTTCGTCAAGGGTGACCAACACGTGGCATCCACCGTAACGGAAGGCCGTTAAGCTATCGGGTTGGGTTCTGGATCCGATAACCCGTTAACAGCCCCGACCAATGGGGATTTTCCACGTGTAAAATCATCATTGGCTGGAGCAAACATGTGTCGGCTCACCGTTGGGACAGATGTCATCCACTGATTGGACGGAAGGTGCCTATGATACGGCGACACGTGGCACAACCCAAGAGAGGCCCATTCTTGTGAAAAGGCCGGCCTGTTTGACTTGGTCAAAAGTTGGCGGGCCGGCCCACGGAAAGCCATTTAACGGCCTGTTCGCATATAGCCCATTTACAGCCCGCTAACCCAGGGCCCGTTACGACCTCTCCGAATTAGGCTCGGTAGCGTCATCCGGGCCGTTCAATATGATTCCAGCCTGTTTTAACTTCTGGCCCATGTGTGGCCCATGACTTCTTTCGGCCCATATGAGGCCCTTTGTAACTCTTGGCCCATTAACGGCCCATGGTGAAACTGGCCCATAATGAACAGTGTATCACTTTATACCCATTAACGACCCGTTATTCTATTGGGCCGTTTCCAGCCCAAGTTATCTTTCGGCCTTCTCAGGGCCCATTGATTCTTGGGCTCATTTGCAGCATTCGGTTACATAGGACCCGTTACTGTGATTTTCTGCTTGTGGGCCAAATTCAACCCGTCATTACAGTCGGCCCGTTTGTGGACCGTTAATACATTGGGCTGTTTTCATGTCAAAAAAACCCGTTGGGCTGTTTTCATAGAGTTATCAAATACTGCCTATTAACGACCCGTTATGGTCCACGAATAGTACGACCCATGATTGGCGAAATGATGATACGCCCCGTAGAAGGCCCATGGATCCTACGGCCCATGTGAGGCCCATGGATCGTACGACCCGTAGAAGGCCCATGGATCGTACGGCCCGTAGAAGGCGCATGGACCCTACGGACCGTAGAAGGCCCATGAATCCTAAGGCCCGCATAGAAGACCAATGGATCCTACGGCCCATATAGAAGGCCAATGGTCCTACGGCCGGAAGAAGGACCATGGATCATACGGCCTGCAGGAGGCCCATGGTTACAATAGTCCGTGTGTTGCCATGATTATTTTGGCCAGTTACCAAAAATAGGCTATTGTGGCCACTAGAAAAACACATAAAAAGAACTGCAGTGACTGCAAGAAAACAACTAAACAAGACAATAAGGAAATAAATAAGCAAGCAATTAACGGTAGCCTATTACCTCTATTACACATATTACATCCACTGGGCATCAAAGTTTGCCACCAGTGCAAATATAGGGAACAAAGCAGCATATTACATATACTGGCCATCAAAATTGGCCACCAGTGCAAATAAAAGCGGCAGCAAAACAAGAGCATAACTGAAACAACTTCAGAAGAGCTCAAGAAACGTCATCCTGGGTATCCACCATGCTGGTAATTAGCTTAGCAAGCTTATTAGCTTTGTCCTGTTTGGCGCTAAAATCCTCCAATGCTTGCTGTTGCACCAGAAAGTATGAATCTGAATGCTCCAGGGACTTTCGCAGTCCTTCCGCTTCTTGTCGCAGCACAGCTGATCGATGTCTTTCAGCTTGTAGTTGAGACTCAAGAAACCGAACTGATTCAGACAGTGAGTTTGAATAGCTTGTGCAAGCGGTAGTGGCCAGTAACTCGAACACTAAACCAAGACAGGACTTTGGGATTGTCTCGCTGTCTTCAAGATAGTCTTCCTTAGCTGTTTTATCAGCTTTGTTGGAGACCAACAAGGATGTGTCACTATCCTGAACCTTATCTGGATTACTTCCTTTACCATTTCTTAGTAAGGCACTCTTCCCCAATATCCTGTCAGCATTCTAAAAGAATAAACAAGCAGACACATAACAAGTTTAGCATGTACTAGTATATGAAACTCATTTCGGTGAACCAGTTCATTAGTAAGGTGGACAGGATTAAACTACCAAGTCTTCTATTGCCAAGTACTAGTACATAATAAAAGCATCAAACAAACATATATCTATGTCCTATGGTCACTGCATTGTCTTGCCAAATCAAAATAGAGACACGGTTCAAATCATATCAGTTCAAGACAAAGCAGCAGTCAAAGAATACAAAGCGTGGGAAACTACACGGCACAACAAGATTTCAGATGGGTACCATGGGTCTACATGTACAACAACACTATTGGATCTGTTGTGATGCTAGTATTGTGCATGATATGAAAGTCAACTGTATACACAATTGAAATTGAAATCAACAGAGCTATTGATAAGAGCAAACCTGTTAAAGAAACATGCGTGAACATACCTGCTGTGCCATTGGAGTTTCGATTGGATCCTTCAATTTAAAAATAAGTTTATATGAGTAAATACAGTGATACAAGAGCAAAGCCATCATAGTTAAAAAAGGCGTGCCTAGGCTCTAGGCGTTGGCAAAACGCATTGCGCATAACTATGCTTATCCTGTGCATAACTGCGCATAAGCATGTGCTTTGGTTAGTAAAGCGCAAGGCGGTGGCAAAATGCACAATTAACGCCTAGCGCTTTTTTAAACTATGATAGCAATGGAATCTTAAATTAGAACATTTGTTCTTCAGGTTTAGGCACTTGTTCTACATGAACAGAGTATAGTAAGACGCAAGAATATAATACTTAAAAATAGAAAATGAGCTCATAGAACTTACCGCATTCTTGGTTCAGGACCAGTACAGAACAAGGCGTTCCCAGACATCGTCTAGTAAATGTCTCAGGAGAACATAACGGAATTTGATGAGTTTCTTTGCCAGTGAAGTACGTTTTCTTCAGGTAATTCCGATACTGCCACCAAGCATTCTTGAAGATAGTAGAGGTATTAGCACAGGTTACCTCATCTTGAGTTTCCAAATCGGTCCTTCTCTACAGAGAAAAATGGGAAAATTTGCTGTATTATAACCATCACGGAGGTAGGATGTATGGGACAAAGCAAAGTAATTGCCATGGATAACATTACTTACACATAACTCCTGGACAAACACCTGCAACTGACATTTTCCTTCATCTTCAGTATAATATTTCCAAGATGGGAAGATACGCACATACGATTTAACAACATCAAATGTGATAGCTGCTAAACTATGACTAGTTGGCTGTGCTTCCTCCACAGGAATAGGCGTACTAACTGGTGGAGTTGGGGTTCGCCATGGTAATACTGGCCCTTTGGGCACTGGAGCTGCCTTACTAACTGCTCTTGTTTGGGAGCTCTGTGGTGGAGATGGTGCTGTGTCAACAGGAACCGGGTTACTATCTTCTGGGGTTGGGGTTAGATTGGGTGAAGCTGGTTCTCTGTCCATCGCCGTAGGGTTACAATCTGCGAGAGTTTGGGTTATGTGTGGTAGGGCTGGTTCTTGTGCATGTACAACCGGGGTGCTATCTCCACCAAGAGGTAGCACTGTTTTATTTGAAGACCGTGTTTTTAGTCCGCTGGATACTGGCATCACCCGCTCCAATTCAAATGGATGATAAACAGGAAACATAGTTGAATGTACAGACATTGTATGAGAGACAGATGCAATAGATAGTGTGGAAAAAAGGCATGAAATAATTGACATGTATATTGTTTAACTAAAAGCATGACATAATTTCACATATATGATGTCTATCTAAATTGGATAGCATAGCATAACATAAGTCAAAGATATGATGAATAACTAAATAGGATCGCATGCATAATTCACCTACATGGTATCTAAGTAATCATGACCGCATTATTTAATTCACATATGTGCTTTATATTCTAAACAGAGGGCACTCGATATGATGTCTGAACTAAGAACATGGTGTTGAATATTGTGTATATGATGTCTAAACTATGCAATGCAAGACACCATATGCATGATATGAGCAGTATAACCGTGCCAAGTTTGAGCATACAACTCGGTGAGGGAATAGGACTGGTCATCTGTCTCTAAATCCATCTCTGAGGAGCTATCGGGACCCAACAAGAGATCTGCTTCGACAGGTAGCACTGTCTGCTCTGAAGGCCTTGTTTTCGCTCCAGATTTTTCCATCTCCCACCCAAATGGCTGATTCACAGGAAGAGTAGTTTAATGTACAAACATTGTCGACAAATGGAAATGTAATGAAGAAAAGGATGGGCAAGATATCATTCAAATATATGATGCCTGGTTAAACAGGATGGCATTGCACATTTCACATATATTATGGCTGGCTAAAAGACATGAGACTGCATAATTCCCATATATGATATAGAAACTAAAAAGGTGGCATTACAGAACATGTCTAAACTAAGCAGATGACATATATAGTGTCATGGCAGTAGATCGGTTTTGTCGAAACGCCGTTGGTCCACCCAAATGGGAGTGCGAGGCCACGGGTTCCGTGGTGTGGGTACAGTGCGCTACCTCTGCAGAGTGTGTGTTTAAGCTATCGATAGCCGCTTCCATACTAGGTCACACCGTTCAATCAACACTCACGTGACGGAATGACTTATAGCTGACTTATATGATATATGTGAGCAGTAACAGTTTGGCAGAATGTTGATGGTGATGTTGAGATGATCTTGAGGATGATCATTCAGTTTGTGATGTGGTAACGAGGTGACCTTGTGGATATGTTGATCACGAGGTGATCATGTGGATGTTTTGATCACGAGGTGATCGTATGGACCACGAGGTGGTCGAGATGGTATATTGCTTGACCGGTTAGCCAAGAATGAGATTGTTGTTGAGAATGAGATGTTGGTTTATCAGTATGGCAGTAGTTTCATATCATGCTTAGAAGTTGCTTGTCAGGACCCCGACTCAATGCCACATCGATCTAGCATGTAACACCTCATATCACTTTGCGGCCTCACGCATGGTATCCCCACGTGTGTCGCCTTACCTTTGCCCGGGACTGTTTGCGCCTTTTGGCACACGTATATGATAGTGTCGCTAGCATCCATATGATAAGGAGCTCGGGCTGACATGGCTAGTCGTAAACCCAAAGTGGCACAAACTTACAAGGACAGGCATCCATGACCCAGCATCGAACGTGTCGGTCATCAGCGAGTGAATCCAGGCTGTAGCACTGGGCTAACAGGACTCCGGTGAACCGGGCTGTAGCGGGCTAACAGGACTCCGGTATTCATCGCGTGACATTTCCCCGAAGGGACAGACACAGGAATGAAGAAGGACACATGCCGGCCATCCTAAGTGTTCCGGAGCAGTAGCACGCTACCATGGCTCAGTGGAAGCACTAGGAGACATTTCCCGGTAAGAGAGGCTACTAAGGATAAACAACTAGATAGTCAGATCCCACACATAGCAATACACATTACACGTACACATAACATGCAAGTATGTGCTGTACAACATGGCATCACAGCATAACTCAACAACTCATATAGATAAAGGCTCAGAAGAGCCGTCATAGCATTAATTGCAAACAGGGGTCACAAGACCCATCATACAGAGCATACAAGCAACAAGCGGAAGCATTACATGTCTGGGTACAGACATCTACAAATGAAAAAGGCTAAAGAGCCTGACTATCTACAACATCCGATCAAGATCGTAGCTGAGGTACAAGCTACTCGTCGAAGCCCACGAGAACACTAGTAAGACCGAAGTCTCCGCTGCAAAAACATAAATAAAGCAACATGAATACAAAGGTACTCAGCAAGACTTACATCAGATCCTATCATACATGCATTTTTATCAAGAGGGTATTGTGGGGTTTAGTTGCAGCAAGCCAGCTTTGACTCTGTGGCTATCCTGTTCTACGACTACCAGAGCTTCTTTGAGGTGATATGACGCACACGAGTCCACTAATCACCACATAATACACTACTATGGATTCATCCTCGTCTCCCTACGAGAAGGCCATCCATAGCACTCACACTTGTCTTGAGCATTTTAGAGTATCCACTTCAAGTTTTCTATGTACCATGTAAGCATCCAAGAAGTCCATAACCGCGGACCCGGCTATTCGAATAGATCATGTTAACCCTGCAGGGGTGTACTTCTTCACACATGCTCTCGCCACTTACCGCCATGTACACGTCATGTATCTCGGCAACCTTCAAGCGGAAGCCTGGCGAGGGTGTCGGCCACGACCTGACTAACCACACAAGACTCTAGCCCAGGTTTATCGCCTATTCGGGTTCCATCTGCAAGGAGATCCGGCCGGGGTGTCGCTCACGGCCCCAAACGATGTGGGCAGGGTTCCCGAGCCCACCATCCGGGTGCCACTCGGTACACTAGGCCACGTGTGCCTAGTCTGTCCCAAGCCCACCCTGCCGGGTGCCACTTGGTAGAAAAATAGCACTACCTACAAACACCAGAAACTAGTTGCGACTCCTAGACTGAGATCAAGTTGGTTAATAAGTCGAGAGGGCTTGGAGCGCCCGGAGTCCAATGTGTGGTAGTATCGAGTCATTGGACAACATACATAGAACTCAGTGCTTAAGGACGGTTCTAGTGAGACAACCCACCATGTAGTCCTACATGGCCTCTCACCGCTACCTTTACCAAATCGTGTTCACACGTTCACTCTCAGCATCAGAACATAGAGCACTGTACTCCAATTCATTCCCAATGAATCGGACCTGACACAACTCTAAGCAATAGCAGGCATAGCATGGTAGGAACACAACATGGCTCAATCAACTCCTACACATGCTAGTGGGTTTTAACTATTTACTGTGGCAATGACAGGTCATGCAGAGGACTGGGTTCAACTACCGCAGCACAAAGTAGCAGATGAATCGTTGTTGTCCTAATGCAGTAACTAAGAACAAGAGCGAGAGAGTAGGATTGTATCGGAATGAACAAGGGGGGGGGGGTTTCTTGCCTGGTAGATCAACAAGGGGGCACTGCTCCTCAGACAGGTACTCTGGAACACTCTCCGGAGGAAGACCTATCAAGAAGGAACGGTGTCGACAATCAATACACAACATATGCAACAATATGATGCATGATCATGGCATGTAGATGTGATGCTGTTTGTGCTAATGCGTCTAGCATTCTATTTGGAAGAGATCCATTTGAACCAAGGGTTCAAATGCAACTCTAAATTAAGTCTCTTAAAATGCCATAATGTGTTTTCTCATATACAACATGTATAAGTTGGTTTTTCATGCATGAAACTAGTACAGATGGAAAGATTGAATTTTTCTGATAATTTTTCATATTTAAATTGTTTCAATCTGAGCTACAGTTGAATTTCTATGATTTTTTGAAGTTTTGCTAATTTTCTGGAATATCCTGATTAATTTTAAATCCAGAAAATGAATAACTGCGTCAGCCTGACGTCAGCGTGACGTCAGCGAGTCAACAGGTCGGTCCAGGTCAAACCTGACCAATGGGACCCATATGTTAGTGTCTAACCTAACTAATCTAGTTTAGTTAGTACTAACCTAACTTAATTAGCCGGGGGGGTTATTAGCAATAACCTAAACAGGGTTAGGCCGGCGGAGTCAAAGCGGTCAAACTCGCCGGCGTTTAGCCGCCGGCGAGGCCGAACGCGGCGGAGGGCTCGGGACCGCGTCTCCGGCGACCAAAAGGGCCGCGGAGACCATCTGCAAGGAGCCCAGGCTCGCGCGCATCCAACGGGACACGCGGGAGACCGTGGGGGTCCTGGAGCTCGCCGGAGCAGAGCTCGCGGCGGCGGCCGGAGTTCGGCCAGGTGCGCGCGGGGTGCTGTGGGGCTCGGGGGAGGCTGCGAGCGGGTCCGTGCGACTCGCCGGAGTGCACTGAGTGCAACGGCGAGCTCGTCTGCGAGCTGCAGCGGCTGTGGCCACGACGATGAGGAGCTGCGGCGGCGATGGCTTCGGTCATGGTGGAAACAACGGCTACGATGCGGAAACGAGGGGGAGAAGAGAGGGGAAACGGGGAGATCCTCATGGCGGACTCGACGGGCTTGTCAGCGAGCTCGGGGACGCACTGGAGACGGCGGGGCGGCGATGGGGATCCACGGCGGTCGGAGGCGAAGATGGCGTCGGCGACGGCTCCACGGGGCGCTCCGGCTTGTGTGGCTCGGCGGAGAGCTTCAGAGCGAGGAGGCGGAGCTCCTGCGTGTGTCGGAGAGGCGAGGGGGAGGCGGTGGCTACGGCAACGGCGTGCGGCAGCGACAGTGGCGTTCGGCCGTGCGCGTGAGAGAGAGAGACAGAGGAGGGGATGAGGGCGAGGGAGAGTGTGAGAGAGGTCGGGGGCTACGTGGCGACGCTGCAGGGAGTCACGGAGCAAGCAGCGAGGCATGAGGTGGCCGGGCGCGTGGCCGCGTGCGGTGAGCGCGTGCTTGGCGTCCTCCTGGCGCGGTTGAGACGACGACTGGCAGTTCCAGTTGGCTGGGCCGGCCTGTTAGGTCGCTGGGCTGCACAGTGCCCAGCTGCACAGGGAGGTAAGTGCAGGTGGGTTTCTTCCCTTTTTATTTCTTTTTCTATTTTTCTGACATTTGTTTGGTTTAAATAAAATACTAAACCATTTTATTTTCTTATGCCAATTTTTGTAGGGGCTAGTGGCATTATTCCAGAGCTCCTCAACAACTGGCATAATTTTTGGACATATATTAAATATATAACTAATATATTTCCAATGCAAATATTTATGCATTAATTCCAAATGGCCAAAATAAATACTTGTGAGCTCCTAAAAATATTGGTTTGATTTTTATCTCTGTCCAATATTTTCAGAGAGCAACATGAGCATTTTCTTGGCCCCTTTTGGAGCAATTTTTATTTGGGTCATTTCCAGAAATGATTCTGAGGGTTTCACAAATCCTCATTTAAAATTTAAATGAAATTTAAACATGATGCACAAATGACTAGCTAGTCTAAGTCATACCAGAACTAGGGATGTGACAACTCGCCCCCACTTAAAAGAATCTCGTCCCGAGATTCAAGGGTCGACGGAAAGAAAGCGGGGTACTCCAGTCGAAGACGATCTTCTCGCTCCCAAGTAGCTTCTCTCTCGGGATGATGAGACCACTGGACCTTGAGGAACTTGATGTTATGACGTCGAGTGACACGCTCCGCCTGATCAAGAATGCGAACTGGATACTCTCGATATGCGAGGTTATCTTGGAGATCAAGCGTTTCGTGGTCCACTCCGCGGATAGGATCCGAGAAGCAACGCCTGAGTTGAGAGACGTGGAAGACATCATGCACTCTGGAAAGATGTGGGGGTAGTTCCAACTGGTAGGCAACCTCTCCTCGTTTAGCGAGAATGCGAAAAGGACCAAGGTAACGAGGAGCCAACTTGCCCTTCATACCGAAACGATGGGTACCCTTCAAAGGAGTAACCCGAAGGTAAGCTTTGTCGCCAATTTCATAAGTCATATCCTTATGATGACGATCATACTGGCTCTTTTGACGAGACTGGGCTGTTTTCAAATTCTCACGAATGATGCAAACTTGCTCTTCTGCCTCCTGGATCATGTCCGGTCCAAAGAATTGTCTTTCACCGGTTTCGGACCAGTTCAAAGGTGTTCGACATCTTCGTCCATAGAGAATCTCAAAAGGAGCTTTCTTGAGACTGGATTGATAGCTATTGTTATACGCAAACTCGGCGAAAGGAAGACATTTCTCCCAATCCATACCGAATGAGATAACGCAAGCTCTAAGCATGTCTTCGAGACTTTGATTGACCATTTCCACTTGACCACTCGACTGAGGATGGAAAGCGGTACTGAAGGAAAGATGGGTTCCCATGGCAGTTTGGAAACTCTCCCAGAAATGAGAAGTGAAAAGACTGCCACGGTCTGAATTGATCTCTAGTGACACTATTCAAGAAATATATAAGTCAGCGAGCTGATTAGCGGTGATGCTCTCTCGAACAGGAAGGAAGTGAGCCACTTTGGAGAGACGATCAATGACTACGAAGATAGCATTATTCCCTCTCTTGGTCCTGGGAAAGCCGATGATGAAGTCCATACCAACTTTATCCCATTTCCATTCAGGAATGGCTAAAGGCTGAAGGGTCCCAGCAGGTCTTTGATGCTCTGCCTTAATGCAACGACAAACATCACAGTTAGCAATAAACTGAGCAATTTATCTCTTCATCCTAGTCCACCAGAACCTCTGGCGTAGGTCCTGATACATCTTAGTACTACCGGGATGAATCGTGAGAGGAGATTCATGCGCCTCCTTAAGAATCCATTTTCGCAGATGTTGATTCTTGAGAACCACCAAGCGGTTCTCAAAGAAAACGACACCTCGATCATCCATAGAGAAACATCCACCAACTTCCTTCTTAATGTTTCTCTTGATCCGGGAAATTCCCGTGTCCTGCTTTTGAGCAGCGACAATCCGATCCTCAAGGTCAGGTTTCGCCACCAAGGTAGAGGGGAATCCATGAGGAGCAATGTGAAGGTTAAGCTTACAGAAAACTGTATTCACACTGTGGGGACCACTCAAACATTTTATCCTTCTTGAGAAGTTCCGTGAGGGAATCCATGAGGAGCAATGTGAAGGTTAAGCTTACATAATTCCTCATGGAGAAGTGGTTGACCCTGCTGCAACATGAGATTGTTGCAATAGGATTTACGGCTTAGCGCATCAGCCATGACATTGGCTTTGCCTGGGGTGTAGGTAATCCCTAGATCAAAATCTGAGATCAACTCCAACCAACGTCTTTGCCTAAGGTTTAGATCTGGTTGGGTGAAGATATACTTGAGACTCTGGTGATCGGTGTAGATCTCGCAACGTTTACCAAGGAGGTAATGTCGCCAGGTCTTGAGTGCATAGACTACGGCTGCAAGCTCTAGATCATGTGGAGGATAATTCTCCTCATGTGGATGCAACTGATGAGATGCATAAGCAATCACATGACGATCCTGCATAAGAATGCAACCTAGTCCCTGTCGTGAGGCGTCGCAGTAGATAACAAAGTCTTTAGTGAAATCCGGTGGCACAAGTATGGGAGCAGAAGTCAGGCGTCTTTTCAGTTCCTGAAAACTGTATTCACACTGTGGGGACCACTCAAACTTTTTATCCTTCTTGAGAAGTTCCGCGAGGGGTTTGGCTACTTTGGAGAAGTTTTCAACAAAGCGGCGACAATAGCTGGCTAGACCAAGGTTTCAGGTGGAGTCCAATCAAGAACGGCCTTAACTCTCTTGGGATTGACAGCAATACCCTTACCAGAGATTACGTGGCCTAGGTAGGTCACTTCTGGCAACCAAAATTCACACTTGGAGATCTTGGCATAAAGACGGTGCTCTCTGAGTTTTTCTAACACAAGTCTAAGATGTTCGGCATGCTCTTCCTCGTTCTTCCAGTAAATAAGAATATCATCGAGGTAAACCACGACGAATTTATCTAAGTACTCCATGAAGATCGAGTTCATCAAGCGGGAGAATGTAGCTGGAGCGTTGGTTAGACCGAAGGACATGACGGTGTACTCGTACTGGCCATAATGAGTGAGAAAGGCTGTCTTGGGAATGTCCCCATTTCTAATCTTGATTTGGTGGTAGCCTAACCTCAAATCCATCTTGGAGAAGACTGAGGATACAGCGAGCTGATCATATAGGTCGTTGATCCTGGGGAGCGGATATTTGTTCTTTATCGTGACTGGGGGAGTCCTGGACTAGGGGTGTCCGGACAGCCGGACTATCATCGTCCGCCGGACTCCAAGACTACGAAGATACAAGATTGAAGACTCCGTCCCGTGTCCGGATGGGACTTTCCTTGGCGTGGAAGGCAAGTTTGGCAATACGGATATGTAGATCTCCTACCATTGTAACCGACTCTGTGTAACCCTAGCCTCCTCCGGTGTCTATATAAACCGGAGGGCTTTAGTCCGTAGGACACAACATACATTACAACAATCATACCATAGGCTAGCTTTAGGGTTTAGCCTCCTTGATCTCGTGGTAGATCCACTCTTGTACTACCCATATCATCAATATTAATCAAGCAGGACGTAGGGTTTTACCTCCATCGAGAGGGCCCGAACCTGGGTAAAAACATCGTGTCCCTTGTCTCCTGTTACCATCCGCCTAGACGCACAGTTCGGGACCCCCTACCCGAGATCCGCCGGTTTTGACACCGACATTGGTACTTTCATTGAGAGTTCCTCTGTGTCGTCACCGATAGGCTTGATGGCACTACAACCAACGACGCTGTCCTGGGCGAGACTTTTCTCCCCGGATAGATCTTCGTGTTCGGCGGCTTCGCACTGCGGGCTAATTCGCTTGGCCCCTGGCCGTCAGGTCAGATTCGGAAGCCTAAACTTCACGGCCGATGTCCGCGGAGACTTGATCTTCGACGGACTCAAGCCACAGCCGAGCGCGCCGCACTGTGATGATGGGCATGATCTAGCTCTGCCGCCGAACAGTGCCTTGGTGGCCGCACACGAATCCGCTTCGGCCATCAGTCCGGAGCCGATCGCCCAGATCGAGGATCGGTGGATAGACGCCGCCACGGGGGCTTCAACTTCCACGGCGATGGAGCCGAACATTAATCTTGTCCCCCGCGAAACTCGTGATTTCGAGGTGCCGGACTCCTTGCCGGACTCCGAACCTCCCGCGCCCCTACCAATCGATCCGGATTGGGCGCCGGTTATGGAATTCACCGCCGTGGACATATTCCAACACTCGCCCTTTGGCGACATCCTAAATTCGCTCAAACACCTCTCGTTATCAGGAGAGTCCTGGCCGGACTATGGCCAGGATGGTTGGGGTACGGACGACGAAGAAATTCAGAGCCCACCCACCACCCACTTTGTAGCCACTGTCGACGATCTAACCGACATGCTAGACTATGACTCCGAAGACATCGACGGAATAGACGACGATGCCGGAGACGAACAAGAAACAGAGCCTATAAGGCACGGGAGGACCACCTCGTCATACGACATATACATGGTGGATACCCCAAAAGAGAGCGATAACGAGGACCAACGGGCCGCGGCAGAAGATAACCCCGCCGATAAACAACCAAAATGGCGGCGCAGACGCCGCCCTAAGTCCCGCCTCGACAACAACAACGCTCCTAAGGACCCCACAATACAGCAGGGCACACAAGTGGACGACGAACACGCAGACAAGCAACCGTCCGAACAGGACGAGTCAGATAATCAGTCCAGGCCCGACGAAAACAACAGTCCAGACGATCTCATGCCGGACACGTCGCCGGAGAGTAAAAACCTTCGAAAAAGACTCGTCAACACTGCAAGAAGCTTGAAGAAGGAAAAGCGGAAGCTCAAAACAGCGGAGGACACACTCAGAATGAGGTGGAGCAAAGTACTCAAAACCGCGGATAAATACGGCAATGACAACCAATCAAAGAGCTACCCGAAGCGCAAGCTGCTACCAGAATTCGACGACGAGGCCATAGAGCCCCCACAGTCAAAAAAATAAAGAGGATGCCTGGTCGGATAGACGGCCGGATGACATGCCAAATTCTGAAAGCGGCACATAAACCAACCAATGAACTTGGAAGGACAAATGGCCCAGCCAGGTCCATCTACGGGCCAAAGGAGAAGGCCCCAGGAAGAAAGGCAACACGTCAAGTGTCTGAAGATAGCGGCACACCCAAATATAGGGGCGCCGCACACCCACTATGTTTCACCAATGAAGTGCTGGACCATGAATTTCCAGCAGGATTTAAACCTATAAACATAGAGGCCTACGATGGAACAACAGACCCTGGAGTCTGGATAGAAGATTACATACTACATATACACATGGCCAGAGGAGATGATCTCCACGCCATAAAATACCTACCCCTCAAGCTCAAAGGGCCAGCCCGTCATTGGCTTAAAAGCCTCCCAGAAAACACTATGGGAAGTTGGGAAGAGCTCGAGGACGCGTTTAGAGCAAATTTTCAAGGGACTTATGTCCGAACTCCGGACGCAGATGATCTAAGTCATATAACTCAACAGCCCGGAGAGTCAGCGCGCAAATTCTGGAACAGGTTTCTCACCAAAAAGAACCAAATAGTCGAATGTTCGGACGCTGAAGCCTTAGCAGCTTTTAAACACAATGTCCGAGATGAATGGCTTGCCAGACACCTCGGCCAAGAAAAACCGAGGACAATGTACGCGCTAACAAGCCTCATGACCCGCTTCTGTGCGGGAGAGGACAACTGGCTAGCAAGATGCAGCACCAGCGACCCAAGTACATCCGAGATAAGAGATGGAAACGGAAAATCACGGCACAGAAAAGAGCAGCACCGGAATAAAGAGAAAAGCCCAAAGAGCACGGCAGTCAACGCCGGATTCAAAAGCTCGCGGCCAAACAACAAAACAACGCTTCTTAAGGATGACGGCGATGAGCTGTCCAACTTAAACAAGATTTTGGGTCGGATATGTCAAATCCACAGTACCCTCGGAAGGCCTGCAAACCACACCCACAGGGATTGTTGGGTTTTTAAACAGTCCGGCCGACTAAACACCGAACACAAGGGGCTCGACGCGTCAAGCGAAGACGATAAACCCCACCAGCAGAGCACCGGAAAACAAAAGACTTTCCCACAAGAGGTCAAAGCAGTAAACTCACTTCATGTGATAATACGGAAAAATAGTGCGGCACTTCCTAAAAAGAGGCTCGCACGGTCCAACCCAGCAGACCATAGAGATTGGATATCAACACTAATCACTTTCGACCACCTAGACTATTCCAGAAGCGTTCGAAACGCAGGACGGACTGCCCTGATATTGAATCCCATAATCGACGGACTACAATTTACTAAAGTCCTAATGGATGGAGGCAGCGACTTAAACCTGCTCTATCCAAACACAATCCGCAAGATGGGGATAGACCCTACCAAAATCCGACACAGCCGCACTTCCTTCAAAGGAGTGACGCCAGGCCCTTATGCCAAGTGCACAGGCTCCCTATTACTAGAAGTCGTGTTCGGTTCACCGGACAACTTTCGGCGCGAAAAACTAACTTTTCACATCGTCCCATTTAAAAGTGGATATCAAGCACTCTTGGGACGAAAGGCTTTTGTCCGTTTCAATGCCATACCGCATTACGCGTCTCTTACACTCAAGATGCCCGGTCCGCGTGGCATCATTTCAGTGCGAGGGTCACTCAAAGACCCCGGACTCGGATAGACGAGTCCGGCCTCAGCAGGCTAGGGGTTCCCTAGCCGCACACCTCTTCACAGGGGGCTGCGCGCACAAACAACCGCGGGTTCATACAAACCCCGCTTTACTTATTTATATTTCTTCTGTTACACATATATTTTTCGCACGAATTGTTTTCAAACTAAGCGTTCCTCTTTTTTTACAGATGAACAATGTGCATACCCGTCCAGGATAACGGCGCAACGGAGACACAGGCGCAGACGTGCAGTAGGGACCCGTTGTGAGGATTCTTTTCAGATTAAGACCCTGCGTAAACCTTTTTTACTGTCTCTTGTTGTTATTCTCCCTTGGTTTCTTCCTATAGCCAATGCGGAGCCTGACATTTTGGCATCGGCCGTGTCAGAAGACCATGCCCGTACCTGGACACCAGGGGCTTAGGGCATTGTTCTGCCCATTATTATAAAGACCGAACACCTTAGGGAGTGTTCGGCGTCTCGAGTTAGGCATTATATGCATCAGCTCCGAATCATGTCTTTGCTCAAATGTTGGGTTTGCCCGGCTCCTGTGTTTTGCTGCCTTACGTTCCGTATCATCGGCTAACGCGGCACCTGGAGAACTACTGCGATTGTGCCCCAGTTCGGCTGGGTGAGCACCTCAGTAGAGAAAGCCGAAAACCGACTGTCATGATATAGCGAGAGACTGGTCAACCACTCGATCGACCATCGGAATGTTTAGAATTCCCCGCTTTGACGAAGGACCGTTTCCCGGTTAGGCACACACGCGCCCCGAACTCGGAGAAGTGCGGTGCCCCAAGGGGCTATATCGTAGCCCCACCCTCGAACTCCACTGGCTAAGTGAAAGTGATAAAGCATTATAGTCCGGATTGCCTCGTTTGGTACGCTACCACCTCCTTAACAGGACCGAGACGTGGGATTAAGTGTGAAAACGCGCTATTTTTGCGAACACCCCCGCACCTTGTGCGTGGGGGCTGAAGCCGAAGATTGCAATCTTTCAGGTTATACAAGTGTATACGTAAACGGCCGCATAGGAGAAGTTTTACTACTTGGGACACACAAGTATAAAAAGCAGTTATAGCATAATCATCATTTTACAAGCTAAAATGTTCATTTGAACGTGACATTTTTTGAACACTGCGACTCTATTACACGAGCGCCACGCATAACTTCCCCGAAACAATGCTCGGCGGGGAGCCGGCTTTCATCCGAACCCTGGGCGGCAACAGCGGTGGCATCCATCTCCGTCCAATGCGCCTTCACACGGGCAACAGCCATCTGCGCGCCCTCGATGCAGGCCGACCGCTTCATCTCCTTGATATGCGGCACCGCTCCAAGGAATTGCTGCAGTAAGCCGAAGTAGCTCGTCGCCTTGGGCCTCTCTGGCCAGACATGAGCCACGATGTCAATCATGGCAAGTCCGGACAATCTATTTAGCTCGGCCCATTCGGCCAACCGGTCGGTCAATGGAAGTGAGCGATCCGGACTATGGAATTGAGACCAAAAAAACTCTTCCGTCTTGTGATCCTTCTGGCTCCGGAAGTGCTCAACGGCATCAGCCGCACTTGCTGCTAAGTCCATATACGGATCCTCCGGACTCCACAGCCGATCAAATTGAGCATACTTTTGATCCATAAATCGGCGACGCAGCAGATAAGGCTTGCCAGCCACGATATCTCCGGCCTGGCGCAGCTCCTCCCTCATGGCCCACATTGCAGAGCGGGCATCCTTGGCCTCGGCGGTGGCCTTCCTCATGTCTTCCCGCTCCGATAAGTGCTCGTTTTCAAGAGCCTCATTGCGGTCAGCAGCATCTTTTACTTTCACGGCCAATTCGGCCACCTCTTCCCTGCTTAGGCAGTGTGCAGCCTTTTCGGCTTTCAACTCCTCGGCCGCCCTCGAGGCAGCCGCGTCACTCCTTCGGGCTTGCTCCTTAGCTTGAGCAAGTTCGGCCCGAAGGCTCTCCACAGCAGCAGCACCGTCTGTACAACAACATATAATTTATCAGAGGAGGGCTTTGACCCCCTTAATAAAGCGACTGCGGAGAACTCATTTACCTTGCGACTCGTCAAGTCGCCGGTTGACAAGTGCGATGTCCGCATCCGCCACATCAAGTTGCCGCATCAACTCGGCAACTCCACTAGTCCGGCTAGCCCTCGGACTATCCGCCACCTGCATAGGAATGGCGACATTAATTACTTGCGATTTTGATCCTCGGCACGCTGTCGTCTTCGACAACCTACCGAGTCTCCGGGGCTACTATCTATACAGGGCGCATTTTTATGTGCAAAACTGTTAAAGGACAAAAGGGTGCGTCATTCTCGCGTACCTCAAACCCCGCCAGCAAACTCATAGAGGCATTGCGCAATCCGCTCTCGGCGGACGAAATCCTTCCAATCACCATACGCATCAACGCACGGTGATCTTCTGAGATGGACGCCCTCTCAAGCAGATTCTTCAGTTCTCCCACCCGGATACTAGCGGGTGCCGAACTCTCTGGCCCCTCCGGACTCGGGGATACCCTCCGTGACGATACTTCAGGCTCGTCTGCCTTATCTGACGGCGCAGCAGACGGAGGCGTTTCGCTCTCCATCATCTCCGGAAGAAGGTCCCCCGAAGATGAACTCATCTGAGAAGGCTGCAGATCCGAACTGCAAGATAAGTATTTCGGTTACCCACAGAAGCACAAATGGAGGTATTTCCTTACTAATTAACTCCCCTTTTCATACTCACAGCTCGCTGGAGGGCTGATCCTTGGGCGATGATTGTACGTCCGGATTCTCCCCGGACGCCGGACCCCCCGGTGAAGATCTCTTCCCCCGCTTAGGGGCTTTGGCCTCCGGATCTTCGGAGGCGGTCCTCTTTTCCCCCTGGAAGGAGGGGTTTTTGATTCCCCCCTCTTCATACGCCCCTTTGGGCGAAATAACAGCTCCTCTATTTTCCCCATCGCTCCCTTCCATGGGCGCGACCTCCAACATTCTGACCAGCACGGGCTCCAGTGCGGTCTCTGGGAGGGGGCCCGGACACCTTATCAGCCTCGATCGCGCCACTCACTCCTGTGAAGAGTAATGGGTCAGGAGGCGAACTCTAGAAAAGCAGATAAACAGAACGTCTGGACTCTGAGCTATTTACCTGAGTATCCGGGCGATTGCGGCTTAGGCCTGCGTCCTCGGCCAATTCCGGACGCGCCACCTGCGGTCCGAAGAACAACTTATACATCTCCACGGGTGTCGCACCCATGAAGTGTTGGATAATCCGAGGTCCCTCCGGGTTGAACTCCCATAGACGGAGAGGACGGCGTTTGCAGGGCAGAAGATGCCTGATTAGCATAACCTGCATCACCACAACCAGATTGATCTCCCTCGCCTGGAGGTCTCGAATCCGGCCCTGCAATAAGGGCACGTCTTCGGACGGCCCCCAATTGAGCCCTTGGTTGACCCATGACATTAGTCGGCATGGAGGTCCCGGGCGGAATGAAGGTGGCGGCTTTTGCTTGCTGCCCTTCGGAGCGGTGATATAGAACCACTCCTGCTGCCACAGTCCGAGTTCCTCTTGGAAGGAACCCTCGGGCCACGGGGCATCGGCCCTTTTTCTTATGGCCGCCCCGCCGCACTCCGCTTGACGCCCCCCGATCATCTTCGGCTCCACATTGAAGGTCTTCAGCCACAGGCCGAAGTGGGGAGTGACGCGGAGGAAGGCTTCACAGACGATAATGAATGCAAAGATATGGAGGATGGACTCCAGAGCCAAATCGTGAAAGTCCAGCCCGTAGTAGAACATGATCCCTCTCACGATGGGGTCCGTCGGGAAGCCTAAACCCCGACGGAGGTGGGATACGAAGACAACGTATTCGCCGGGCTTGGGGGCGGGCACGGCCTGCCCTTGGGCAGGCAACCTGTGCGAAATCTCGTAGGACAGGTACTTGGCCTCACACAGCTTCAATACGTCCTCCTCCGCGACGGAGGAGGGCATCCACGGCCCTGGAGGTCAGAGCCGGACATGGTTGAGAATCCGAAGCGCTCGAATCTGAGGCTCTGGGTGTTGTAACTGGGAGCGAAGAGGAGATTCGATGCGAGATTGAAGAACAAGAACGAGCCATGGTCCTCTTATAAAGGGGAAAAATACCAAGAGCCGTCTCCGTGACCGTTTGGGATTCACCTTCGATAGAGGAGGCGTGGCGACGGGAACGGTTGGGTTACCCACGCACGTATTGATGAGAATCCCGGAATAAGGGGAACACGATCTCTGCTTCGACAAGACATGCCAAGGAAACCGCTTCGCTAAACGTGCTGAGGTGGTATAGTAAAAAACGATTCAAACAAAGTCTTGGTGGTGGTGTGATGTCACGCCACATAATACGTCAGCAGATTGGACTGGTGTACATTTTATTCTCTCTATGGTGGAATGTGGAATTTATTTTGCAGAGCCGGACACTATCCTGGTGTTCATGATCTTCTCTGGATTATTCAAGGGAGGAACCCGCCTTGCAATGCCGAACATTATGCGCGCCGGACTTATCGTCATTGAAGCCTGGTTCAGGGGCTACTGAGGGAGTTCTGGACTAGGGGGTGTCCGGACAGCCGGACTATCATCGTCCGCTGGACTCCAAGACTACGAAGATACAAGATTGAAGACTCCGTCCCGTGTCCGAATGGGACTTTCCTTCGCGTGGAAGGCAAGTTTGGCAATACGGATATGTAGATCTCCTACCATTGTAACCGACTCTGTGTAACCCTAGCCTCCTCCGGTGTCTATATAAACCGGAGGGATTTAGTCCGTAGGACACAACATACATTACAACAATCATACCATAGGCTAGCTTTAGGGTTTAGCCTCCTTGATCTCGTGGTAGATCCACTCTTGTACTACCCATATCATCAATATTAATCAAGCAGGACGTAGGGTTTTACCTCCATCGAGAGGGCCCGAACCTGGGTAAAAACATCGTGTGCCTCATCTCCTGTTACCATCCGCCTAGACACACAGTTCGGGACCCCCTACCCAAGATCCGCCGGTTTTGACACCGACAGTGACCAAATTAACGGGACGATAATCTACAACCATCCGGTCCATACCATCCTTCTTCTTGACGAAGAGGACGGGGCAAGCCCAAGGAGAAGAACTAGGACGGATGAAACCCTTTTGCAAGGACTCATCAAGTTGTTTCTTAAGCTCGGCTAGTTCTAAGGGTGCCATCTTGTAAGGTCTCCTAGAGATTGGAGCGGTTCCTGGGATAAGATCTATGATGAACTCTACATCTCTGTCAGGTGGAACACCTGGCTGTTCCTCTGGAAAGACATCCGGAAAGTCACGGACTACCGGGATATCTTCAAGGTCTGGAAGAGGTCTGGCATTAAGAGAATAGAGTTGGCTCTTTGCAACTCTGGTGGAGACAATGACTATCTTGCCAGATTGGTGTGTAAGCTGAACAGATCTGGTGTAACAATCAATCTTGGCATGATGAGCTGTCATCCAGTCCATACCCAAGATGATGTTAATATCTGAAGACTTGAGGGCTACAAGTGATGCAAGAAATACAAGTCTATCAACAAGGATTTCATTACCATAGCTAATTCTGGTGGTTTGCCATCTAGACCCTGGGGTTTGGATTTCAAGCGGAGTTGGCATATCACAAAATGACATGTCGTGCAAACGAGCATAGCCTTCAGAAATGAAAGAATGAGATGCTCCGGTATCGAACAGAACCGATGCTGGGTGACAATTGACAAGGAGTGTACCAAGAACGACATCTGGATCATCATGAGCGTCTTTAGCTGAGACGTGATGCACACGTCCACGTTCAGTGGGAGCTGGCTTGGCACTGATCGTCTTGCTTGATGGCTTACCACGGCCAACAGACTTCTCAGGCGGGGGTGGAGCATAACTAGTCTGAGAGCAGTCACGTGCATAGTGTCCTGGCTTCCCGCATGTGAAGCAAGTCCCTGAAGTTGGTCGTGGACCCGCACTGACAAGCGGTCTACCAGTAGGCCTGGGTGGAACATACGACTGAGCTAGGGGAGGCACCACATGAGATGGCCTCGGTGAATATCCGGAAGGAAGAGCGGAGTTTGGAATCCAAATCCGGCGCTTCTGAGAACTAGAACCGGAGGAAGATCCCAAATCATGGGTGTGCTTACGAGACTCCTCGTAAGTGAGCTGAGCTGTCTCTACATTAATGGCCTTGTTCACAAGAGCTTCGAATGTATCACAATGATGCAGGTGGAGATCACGACGCAACTTGGGGTTGAGACCCTTCCAGAACCCAGCCTGCTTCTTGGCGTCCGTGGACACTTCTTCTGTGGCATAACGGGCGAGGTACCCAAACTCTCTGCTGTAAGCATCAACAGCCATCTTACTCTGGGTGAAACTACAGAACTCTTCTCTCTTGCAATCGATGAGGGCCTGAGGAATGTGATGCTCGCGAAAAGCCTCAGTGAAATCCCTCCAAGTAGGAATCTGGCCAGCTGGAAGCATAGCCTCATAGTTCTACCACCAAAGACTAGCAGGACCTTCCAGGTGGTATTTGGCATAGGTGACCTTGTCATCTTCAGCTACGTTCGCATAACGGAGCTTGTGTGTGATACTACGGAGCCAGTCATCTGCATTGAGTGGCTCGATGGAATGATGAAAGGTAGGTGGGTGCAAGCGAATAAAGTCATGAATGGTCACAGATCCTTTGAACTGATGTGCGGTGTTCTCCTCGATACGTGCCAACAAGCGATTAGACTCACGCTTGTTCCTCTCCATCTCTAACATGAACTCTGTCAACGAAGGTTGCTCGGGAGGATCCTCATCCCTACCATCTCCGTGGTTCTGGCTACGAGCAACATAAGTTCGCTTAACTGATGACATCCTGAGAACGAAATCAAGGACGGAGTCAGCATCAACTATAGGCTATAGAATGTAGGACAAAGAAATTAGTAACTCTCGAACTCCTAGGGCAATTCCGGCAGCATAACGGCAGTAAAATGCTCAGAATGAGACATCCTGCTAAAATGGAGTAGTAACATACTCAACATCATCACTCAAGGTTCTGAGATCATACTAAACAGGCTACACCGGAAGTACTCGAAACTGGGGTATGACTCTGATCAACCAATCCTATGGAACTACAGAGTAGTAACACGTGATCCTAATAGAAGGAAGAGAAGCCTAGTTCCTTAACCCCGCAGGAACGATAGGATGACTCAGATTAGAAGGCCATGAGGTATAAGGAGTAAAAAGAGCCTTACGTTCCTTCCCACAATCAATTCCCTTACATAACTAGAGAATTTCTAGACTCAACTTCAACCAGTTTGGCTTGGTAATCCTACAGGCAGTCAGGCTCTGATACCAAAGCTGTCAGGACCCCGACTCAATGCCACATCGATCTAGCATGTAACACCTCATATCACTTTGCGGCCTCACGCACGGTATCCCCACGGGTGTCGCCTTACCTTTGCCCGGGACTGTTTGCGCCTTTTGGCACACGTATATGATAGTGTCGCTAGCATCCATATGATAAGGAGCTCGGGCTGACATGGCTAGTCGTAAACCCAAAGTGGCACAAACTTACAGGGACAGGCATCCATGACCCAGCATCGAACGTGTCGGTCATTAGCGAGTGAATCCAGGCTGTAGCACTAGGCTAATAGGACTCCGGTGAACCGGGCTGTAGCAGGCTAACAGGACTCCGATATTCATCGCGTGACATTTCCCCGAAGGGACAGACACAGGAACGAAGAAGGACACATGCCGGCCAGCCTAAGTGTTCCGGAGCAGTAGCATGCTACCATGGCTCAGTGGAAGCACTAGGAGACATTTCCCGGTAAGAGAGGCTACTAAGGATAAACAAGTAGATAGTCAGATCCCACACATAGCAATACACATTACACGTACGCATAACATGCAAGTATGTGCTGTACAACATGGCATCACAGCATAACTCAACAACTCATATAGATAAAGGCTCAGAAGAGCCGCCATAGCATTAATTGCAAACAGGGGTCACAAGACCCATCATACAGAGCATACAAGCAACAAGCGGAAGCATTACATGTCTGGGTACAGACATCTACAAATGAAAAAGGCTGAAGAGCCTGACTATCTACAACATCCGATCAAGATCATAGCTGAAGTACAAGCTACTCGTCGAAGCCCACGAGAACACTAGTAAGACCGAAGTCTCCGCTGCAAAAACATAAATAAAGCAACATGAGTACAAAGGTACTCGGCAAGACTTACATCAGATCCTATCATACATGCATTTGTATCAAGAGGGTATTGTGGGGTTTAGTTGCAGCAAGCCAGCTTTGACTTTGTGGCTATCCTGTTCTACGACTACCAGAGCTTCTTTCAGGTGATATGACGCACACGAGTCCACTAATCACCACATAATACACTACTATGGATTCATCCCCGTCTCACTACGAGAAGGCCATCCATAGCACTCACACTTGCCTTGAGCATTTTAGAGTATCCACTTCAAGTTTTCTATGTACCATGTAAGCATCCAAGAAGTCCATAACCGCGGACCCGGCTATTCGAATAGATCATGTTAACCCTGCAGGGGTGTACTTCTTCACACACGCTCTCGCCACTTACTGCCATGTACACGTCATGTATCTCGGCAACCTTCAAGCGGAAGCCTGGCGAGGGTGTCGGCCACGACCTGACTAACCACACAAGAATCTAGCCCAGGTTTATCGCCTATTCGGGTTCCATCCGCAAGGAGATCCGGCCGGGGTGTCGCTCACGGCCCCAAACGATGTGTGCAGGGTTCCCGAGCCCACCATCCGGGTGCCACTCGGTACACCAGGCCACGTGTGCCTAGTCTGTCCCAAGCCCACCCTGCCGGGTGCCACTTGGTAGAAAAATAGCACTACCTACAAACACCAGAAACTAGTTGCGACTCCTGGACTGAGATCAAGTTGGTTAATAAGTCGAGAGGGCTTGGAGCGCCCGGAGCCCAATGTGTGGTAGTATCGAGTCATTGGACAACATACATAGAACTCAGTGCTTAAGGACGGTTCCAGTGAGACAACCCACCATGTACTCCTACATGGCCTCTCATGGCTACCTTTACCAAATCGTGTTCACACGTTCACTCTCAGCATCAGAACATAGAGCATTGTACTCCAATTCATTCCCAATGAATCAGACATGACACAACTCTAAGCAATAGCAGACATAGCATGGTAGGAACACAACATGGCTCAATCAACTCCTACACATGCTAGTGGGTTTTAACTATTTACTGTGGCAATGACAGGTCATGCAGAGGAATGGGTTCAACTACCGCAGCACAAAGTAGCAGATGAATCGTTGTTGTCCTAATGCAATAACTGAGAGCAGGAGCGAGAGAGTAGGATTGTATCGGAATGAACAAGGGGGGGGGGGTTTGCTTGCCTGGTAGATCAACAAGGGGGCACTGCTCCTCAGACAGGTACTTTGGAACACTCTCCGGAGCAGGACCTATCGAGAAGGAACGATGTCGACAATCAATACACAACATATGCAACAATATGATGCATGATCATGGCATGTAGATGTGATGTTGTTTGTGCTAATGCATCTAGCATTCTATTTGGAAGAGATCCATTTGAACCAAGGGTTCAAATGCAACTTTAAATTAAGTCTCATAAAATGCCATAATGTGTTTTCTCATATACAGCATGTATAAGTTGGTTTTTCATGCATGAAACTAGTACACATGGAAAAATTGAATTTTTCTGATAATTTTTCATATATAGATTGTTTCAATGTGAGCTACGGTTGAATTAATATGATTTTTTGAAGTTTTGCTAATTTTTTGGAATTTCCTGATTAATTTTAAATCCAGAAAATGAATAACTGCGTCAGCCTGACGTCAGCGTGACGTCAGCGAGTCAACGGGTCGATCCAGGTCAAACCTGACCAATGGGACCCATATCTCAGTGTCTAACCTAACTAATCTAGTTTAGTTAGTACTAACCTAACTTAATTAGCCGGGGGGGGGGGGTTATTAGCAATAACCTAAACAAGGTTAGGCCGGCGGAGTCCAAGTGGTCAAACCCGCCGGCGTTTAGCCGCCGGCGAGGCCGAACGCGGCGGAGGTCTCGGGACCGCGTCTCCGGTGACCAAAAGGGCCGCGGAGACCAGTTGCGAGGAGCCCAGGCTCGCGCGCATCCAACGGGACACGCGGGAGACCGTGGGGGTGCCGGAGCTCGCTGGAGCAGAGCTCGCGTCGGCGGCCGGAGTTCGGCCAGGTGCGCGCGGGGTGCTGTGGGGCTCGGGGGAGGCTGCGAGCGGGTCCGTGCGACTCGCCGGAGTGCACTGAGTGCAACGGCGAGCTCGTCTGCGAGCTGCAGCGGCTGTGGCCACGACGACGAGGAGCTGCGGCGGCGATGGCTTCGGTCATGGTGGAAACGACGGCTACGACACGGAAACGAGGGGGAGAAGAGTGGGGAAACATGGAGATGCTCACGGCGGACTCGACGGGCTTGTCGGCGAGCTCGAGGACGCACTGGAGACGGCGGAGCGGCGATGGGGATCCACGGCGGTCGGAGGCGAAGATGGCGTCGGCGACGGCTCCACGGGGCGCTCCGGCTTGTGTGGCTCGGCGGAGAGCTTCAGAGCGAGGAGGCGGAGCTCCTGCGTGTGTCGGAGAGGCGAGGGGGAGGCGGTGGCTATGGCAACAGCGTGCGGCGGCGACGGTGGCGTTCGGCCGTGCGCTTGAGAGAGAGACAGAGGAGGGGATGAGGGCGAGGGAGAGTGCGGGAGAGGTCGGGGGCTACGTGGCGACGCTGCAGGGAGTCGCAGAGCAAGCAGGGAGGCAGGAGGTGGCCGGGCGCGTGGCCGCGTGCGGTGAGCGCGTGCTCGGCGTCCTCCTGGCGCGGTGGAGACGACGACTGGCAGTGCCAGTTGGCTGGGCCGGCCTGTTAGGTCGCTGGGCTGCATAGTGCCCGGCTGCACAGGGAGGTAAGTGCAGGTGGGTTTCTTCCCTTTTTATTTCTTTTTCTATTTTTCTGACATTTGTTTGGTTTAAATAAATTACTAAACCATTTTATTTTCTTATGCCAATTTTTGTAGGGGCTAGTGGCATTATTCCAGAGCTCCTCAACAACTGGCATAATTTTTGGACATATATTAAATATATAACTAATATATTTCCAATGCAAATATTTATGCATTAATTCCAAATGGCCAAAATAAATACTTGTGAGCTCCTAAAAATATTGGTTTGATTTTTATCTCTGTCCAATATTTTCAGAGAGCAACATGAGCATTTTCTTGGCCCCTTTTGGAGCAATTTTTATTTGGGTCATTTCCAGAAATGATTCTGAGGGTTTCACAAATCCTCATTTCAAATTTAAATGAAATTTAAACATGATGCACAAATGACTAGCTAGTCTAAGTCATACCAGAACTAGGGATGTGACATTGCTGTTGTATCATGGTAGCTATTAATTTAATTAACCTGCTTAATGCTATGTTGTTGTCTTGCCTTGACGTTTTCGGTTGTTGTGAGCTTGCAAGTACATTCAATGTACTGACCTGGCGTGTCATCAAGATTGCAGGTGATGTCGTGATTGCTTGATTGCTTGTTGTGGTTTTTGTTCGAGCGAGCTAGATCGTGTCCCAGCCAGAGTCCCTGTGGAGTGGAGTTCACCACCTTCGTCGTTGTTCCACTGCTAGAAGATTTCTGCTGCTTTGAGTTGTTCCGCTGCTAGCATAGAGCAAGTGTAGTATCGCAGGCGTACTGTTGCCTTGCTGATGTGAACCTTTGTAACATCAGACCTTTGTATTTATTCTTGTAATAAGAGCTGATTTGTTCTATGTCAAGCAGTGCCGTATTCCAGAGACTTCTCCTCGATCTCTGGGCTGGAATACGGGGCGTTCTGGTTTCTCTGAGCTGGGGTGCCACATCAACCACCAGGTTTTGAGGATCCAAAGCTTCCTGACCATGTCTTCAGACTCAATAAGGCCCTCTATGGCCTCAAGCAAGCTCCTCGGGCATGGTATGATACTTTGAAGGAACTCATCATGAAGAAAGGCTTGAAACATGGTTCACTTGACCCAACTCTTTTCACCAAAACATATGATGATGAACTATTCGTGTGCCAAATATATGTTGATGATATTATCTTTGGCTATACTAACCAACGTTACAGTGACGAATTTGCCTATATGATGGGAGAACTGAAATTCTTTTTAGGTCTTCAAATTCGTCAACAATGCAACGGCATATTCATATCTCAAGAGAAATATCTCAAGGATGTGTTGAGGAAATTCAGCATGCAAGATTGCAAAGGCATCAAAATCCCTATGCCCACAAATGGCCATCTATGCACCGATGAAAATGGTAAAGACTTCATTCAAAAGGTATACCGCTCCATGATTGGCTCTTTATTATATCTATGTGCATCTAGGCCAGATATTATGCTTAGTGTTTTCATGTGTGCCCGATTTCAAGCTACACCAAAGGAATCACACCACAAGGCTGTGAAACATATTCTCCGATATCTAGCTCACACTCCAACACTTGGATTATGGTATCCCAAGGGCTCGGCTTTTGATCTCATTGGATATTCTGACTCTGACTATGCTGGTGATCGGGTGGATCGCAAGTCAACATCAGACACATGTCATTTCCTCGGACGATCCATGGTATGTTGGTCCTCGAAGAAGCAGAACTGTGTATCAGTCTCTACTGCTGAAGCTGAGTACATTCCTGCTTGTTCTTGCTGTGCTCAATTGCTATGGATGAAGCAAACCCTCAGGGACTATGACATCAATGTGAAGAATGTGCCACTCTACTGCGATAACGAGAGTGCCATCACGATTGCTCACAACCCAGTTCAGCACTTGAAGACAAAGCACATCCAGATTCGTCATCATTTTCTTCGAGATCATGTGTTGAAGGGAGACATCTCCATCGACCACGTGAATACTAAAGATCAGCTGGCAGATATTTTCACAAAGCCCTTGGACGAGAAGAGATTTAGCAAGTTGCAGTGTGAGATAAATATCTCAGAATCTTCGAATGTCCTTTGAAAGGACACACATCCTAACACTTATGCAAAATTGATGACTTGGACACACGACGTAACGTTTTTCTTTAATCAATGAAGACTAACCCTCTAAGTGTTAAGAAATTAATGAAGAATTTGATTCTCAGAACCCTACGACAATTGTACGCGGTGTCCGAAATCATCATTCTTATACGGTGGGTTATGCCACCAACCAAAGTTGAAAATCTTTAAAATTGAGTTTTTCCTCAGTTTTGCAATTTCTTCGAATTTTCAAATTCTTCAACTTTGCAATTTCCTC